>NC_141237.1:5862500-5870000 GCF_054856515.1 Filicampus tigris | reverse complement strand
TTACTTTTGCAATGGTGTCCGTTATAAGATGCGTTCAGCTTCAATCATAGAACATGCATTTTTCAGATTTAAATTTTGGTCAAATTTCACGGCAAATAAATATTGCAACAAACTTTATTTCACACATTGTTATGTTTTAAGAGTAGAATATAACACAAAAGTTGAGGGTGTTAGAATACCTAATGCAGAATAGAATGTTACATTAATAGACTGGTAATGTGCACTGTATTTAATGGAACATAAATTTGAGAGCTTAGCGTATTGGGTTAGCTCAGCAATTTAATACAACTTGTTTTATGCTAAATGGACTTGTCTACTTTTTAAGCAAGTGCTTGGCCTCATTCATACATAGATACTTTTCAGGAGGGACATTCCTACCTAGTTTCTATAAATCATTTTATATTTTATGTGACATTCACATTTTTTGGAGACGGATGAATATGGGGTACAGCATTCAACAATGTTGTACTTTATAAAAAGAATATAGTAAGCGCATATTTGGATACAAAGTTAAGAATTGATCAGTTTTTGATTCAATTCATTGGACATTGTGCTACTCCTTTTGGTGTGCACATGTTTTTCTATGGCAAGAACTCCATCGATTTTGCAGACTGCTCCACCCAAAAAAGCAGAGGGAATTTTTTGTAAATCATTTTGTTGGTTATTTTAAGTGCTCTAACAAGATCTGCTCTACAACATTTTTTAAAAAGTCAAGGATCTATATTCCGCTATGCAATCCCACAAATTGATCAAAACACACTGAGGACCCTTTTGGACTGTGTGACGTTAACCCATGTGAAAAAACCCTATAACTAAAAGCAATATGCATTTTTTTTTTCACCCCCACTGCTCGATGCATACATTGCCCATTTATGGATGTTTCTAGTATCCACTGAGGGACCTTGGGAGATGAACAGCCTATTAAGGAAATAAATAAGAGGCTGTAAAGACACTTAGCTTGACCAAGAACAAGCATTAAATAATTACTGTAATTCACTTAAGTTTCTTTTTTTAAGCTGCGCAATGATTTTCCATTTCCCTGCTTGCACAAAATTGATCCAACAAGGAGAGGCCCCAGCAAGTGGGATTCTGCACCTATCTGCAAGAAAAAAATCATAAGGAGCCATATTATTGATTTCTGCATCATTTAAAACAGTACGGATATGTTTGTAACATGTCTGTGGCATGCTTTTGTCAAAATACCTCAAGAATAAAAAATTACAGCACACATTACGCCCCATGTTTGTGTTGATGAAATTAGCCTGTTTGCCATTGGGAGTCCGTAGCCAATAGAGAGTAAGGATTTTGTTATCTTGACGACTAGGGTCAGAGCCATCAAATAATCCTTGAAATAGACTTCTCAAGTAGAAGTAGAAGACAGGGAGATGACTACATAGTACACGAAAGTCTGTACAGTATAGATGTCTCAGCTCTTCACAGAGGTTAAAGAATACATGAACGTTTGCTCCAACGTTTGTGTTCACATATCAATTGCTTAAAGGGTTACATTCTTGTTTCCCATTATGCATTATCATTAGCATTAAGCTAGCAAACCAACGGCTAACCGACGCGCTTGTTTTAAATACACAATGTGTAATCATCCTAGCTTTATTTTTAGTTGGACAGTAAACTCTGAGTGGCATACAACAGCGTGAAGCTTCTTTTTTCACCTTAAAAATCATATTTCATAATTTCTACTTTCGCCAACTAATCCAAGGATACAAAGCTGAAGTCGAGAAGTCGGGGGCGGGGGGAGTTCGAGCAAATTAAGGGGGCAACTTCTTTTTCTCCTCTGCGGCATCAAATCAAACGATCTTTCCAAGGTGGCTGACAGCCGCCATCCATCTTTCCAAGCTGATGTCCGCAGGCCATAATCACACAGCGACGCCACAGTGCCACCCATCTCCCGCTCCCCTCAGTCGCGGATCAAACGAACCTTTTGAAGAGTGCGCGTCCTCTCTACTTTCCACAGGATAATGACTCAACCTGGCCTGTTAATTATTCCTCTTGCAAGATGGGAAATTGAAATACATGACAAGTATTTTTTCTATTTTTTTTTATGATTCTGCAGGTGTTTGACTCCGGCTTGTAAATGTCACAACACTAGCACAATAGGGAATGTTTGTAACTGTAAATACCGTTACACCAGCAGGCACACATTTGCATAGACAAAACAAAACAAAAATCTCATTTGCAAAAATTGGTTTATATAATGATTCCAATAAGACGTCACAGCGGGGGAGGCGGTGGCTTGATGCCGCTCACACTAATAGTGAAATTAGTACGATTATTTCCAGATGAGCTCGACTAAGTAGTCAATATATGTTTATTGAAAGGTGATTACACCAAAATAATGGGTTGACTGCTGAGGCATGGAGTTAGGTAGGTTAGAAGACGTGAGAATGAATTTTATAAATAAGAATTAAAAATGTATAACATTCTGTATGTAAGGAACAACTCATGGAAAAACACAGAAATTACTTTGCTCAAATGTAAAGTGGTCAGTGCCAAGCTAGATATACTGTCAACTCAAAATAATTCAACACACACCATTTACTGTTTGTCTTGCAAAAAAAGTGAGTACACCCCAGAGTGAAAATACCAAAAAGAGTAATAGTAAAAAGATAAATGTTTTGGAAAAAATGTTTAAAATAATTCATTTTTAAATATAGTTCAGTCTATTTTTGTGCAGTATATATTTTCTCTGTAAATAAAACGAACAGAATGAGTAAAAACAAATATAAATATGCTTTCTTTTTTCATTCCAAAATGTGCTAATGTATCTATAGATACAAAATTTAAAAGAAACACGTTTTTTTTTTTAAAATATGTAGAATATAGTTTATTTGATTTTATATTAAGTATTTTATTTTAAGTTTTAAATTAGAAATTGAGAAAAAAAATAAAAAACACAAATTACCAAAAAAAAAAAAAAGGGAAATGTATCTACAATGTGGAATGAATGGTGTCCCTAAAGGACTCCATTATAAATGCAGTGATGAGTTATGATGTGCATTTCAGCTGTCAAATTGACACGGTCAGTTAAGTTAGTAGTCAGTAACAATGTATCATGTTGACTACTTCATCCCCAGAATGCTACAAGCCCCCAAAGTAGAAGTAAACTTTTTCTTTATGGAGATAATGAAGAAGTATCTATTTTACACTGTCAACAAGCTGCAAATGAGGTGGAAATGCCAAATATGAAATAGATTTAAGGACGCCCCTGATCTTGTTTTGAATCGATACTTGCTGCCTGACTCATGATGCTAAATGAGAAACAGGCGCCAAAACACAATCGATTACACTGGCTGCCATTTGTTCTTCTAATTTTCCCACCCACCATAAACCCTCTTATATCATGAACAGTACCGACATTTACATTTCTATTCTCAGGAAATAAATGATGACTCTTCATAAAGAACTTTAGTACAGTGGAACTTCCAACTGTTAGGTAAGAGGTGGGCATATTTACATAACTGCCCCCACAGCAGAATTTCTCCACCCATGACATCATCTTATAGGCTAGGGAAAGAAAAAGATTTGGGTTCAATTCCCAATTGTACTACCCCAGTGACGTTCAGCATTAAAGATGCCACTATACTGTTTCTGGGAATGAAGGTTGCCATGGTAGATTTTGCTGACCTAGTTCAATCCTTGCTGAACTGTCAGCCTTGTACAGGTGAGAAGCAGCAGCCCCAAACAGTCAATCATTCCTAAAATACAACGTATCCCGCTTTCCTCTTCTTGCTACTTAAATGTGAATTTGGTGTCAAAATTGTGATCTGCCTCAGTCAGGTTTGAATGGGATTGTAAACAATACGAAGAAAGTTTTGGAAGGGGACACTTTTTAATGGCTTGTTTAAAAATAGTTCTAGTGTGTAAAACCGTGTAAATGGACCTATTTTTGAAAATGGTGTTGTGCATTTCCCCCGTATTGTTACCTTAAAGTTGGGCTCATTTACATGATATCCACTCCCACCCCCCCCCCCCCCCCCCCCGCACCAAGTTCCTAGGCAAAGGATTTAGCAGCTTGGTTGGATGAAGATCTGCTATTTTAATGTCAAAGTCAAAAAGTAAGCACATCTGCACAGAATTTTGTTGGATGCACAGGTTATTCACAAGTTACTCGCATGATATGATTGGCAAAGTTTTTACACTCGATGCCCTTCCTCACACAACGCAACACAACTGTGCGCCAAGAATGTTAAATTTACTCCGACTTCAGGCCACCAGCATCTGGTCATAGGAAAACAAACAACCCAGCATTTTTTTGTGTGACATCATGGTGAGATGTCCTATAATCTTGTCTATGTACTAAGACAACTAAATATATATTTATTTATTGGGGTATTTTTCGACCAATCATTCCAAATTAGTCAGCCGGCACCCTCGTCAAATCAATTTGCCCTCAGTGGCATGTGGACAAAAGTGAGTCAGAAAGTCCGAGCTCACCGGGCTGCACCATTCTCCAGAGGCTTGGATGAGGTGCTTATATTTGTCAGCCCAGTCCAATCTGATACAGACAGAAAACCCATCACATGCCGTAACTAGATGTCGGGAAAATACGGACAAAAGTCAAAGACCTCATTCGTTTTTTTTTCCCCCCATCAGGCTCTTTGTTACACTTGGGGTCAAGGTTAAGATGGTCACAATAAGATTGTGCTATTTTTAGCTTGGCAAGAGTTCCAGATTGTGGAGCATCTGTGCTTTCGGAATGGCGCTTTCTGTTGTCTGAGGTGCAAACTGGGAAATGAAGCTATAGAAGTCTGTAGCTCTCCCTTTGGGGTCATTTACACACTATTTAACTATTTAAACCAGTCAAGACAGAAATATGACAGTAGAGTATGCCACAACTGTGACGGTGCATTGGCATTTGGACTATCTAAAGGCCCTGACAGGCATTGCAACTTAGATTGGATTTGCACTGCTGAAAATGGAAAAGAGCAGTCATTCGCATTTTCTTCACATCCCGGCAGAGTTGGTGCACCACCTATCACCCACACAGATTCGGGAAATGACAGCATCCCTCCCTCGACATCATGACAATGTTGGTGCACACCCATTATTACCCGCACACTCCTGCCAAAAAAAAAGGTATATTATGTATGTATATATATATATATATATATATTCCATATTCTACATATCAACAGAGTTAGCCCACTCACTGCCCCCGGCACAAACCTGAAAAAAAAATCTAAATACATACTTGCTACACCCCCTCTCACCAGCACGCCTCTGCAAAAATTAATTCCCCTTTCAACATTGGGACAGAGCTGGTGCACCCCTTATTTACTTCAAAAAGCTTGATAAAATGTAATACATAATGTAAGGGGACCAGTGCTATTCCAAACAAAATCAAAAAAAGATATCCCTGCAACGACATACATCATATCATACAGCATCTCTCATTTGCACGCATAATCAAATAAAAAAGTGAATACAGGTGACTTGATGACAAAAGTTGGGACACCACCTGGTCCTCGAACAAGCCAATGAGAGCATGCCCCCTTCAACATCACAAGAGAGTTAGTGCACCCCCTCTCCAACTCACAAAGTCAGAAAAAAAAAATACAAAAACATGCACACCTCTGGAAAATGATCAAAACAAAGCAAACGTTCGTCATCTCCAAAACCAAAACAAAGCCAATACACTGGACACATCCCCACTTCCATATCTCTGACCTATACCTGAAAAAAATCTATACAGCAACTTTGGGTGTTTTCCAGAAATAAATCAAACATCGCCCCCAACACTTGACTAAGCCAACCAGAAGACAGCCAATGGTTTTCATAAAGCGTGTTTTCACAAAATGAAAGAAAAGGTGTCCCTTCTTCCACCAGAGGAAGAGCGATGAGGTCTCCTGAGCAGAACACGAAAATGTCTTTTGGCATTTAACTGCCGAGTAATAAAGCTTAAACGCCAACAGGCTTTATTAAAGCCGAGATCCTATTGTGGCAGATTGTGATGAATCACCTCTTTCAAATCTCCCGCAGCTTCGTCTTGTTGTTTGCAGCGACACAGCTGCCAAAGCGTCAACCCACCGACGAGGCCCAGCACCTTTGCTCGACTTCCAAATTGGCTCCAAACGCAAACTTGTGTTCCTGCTCTGCCCTCACACACGCAGGAAAAACAGCTCCATGTTCTCGACATCTAATCTCATTTGACTGTGTCATTTATGTGAACGCAGCACTGAGTTGGAGGGATGGGAGGTGGGTAAGCCGCTCTTTCTTCCAGGCAGCACGAGCCGAGTTGATAACGAAGGTGCATGCGGCAGGTGGCATGCAATGGAGGCACCTGCAGACCGGGTTGCAAAATATAGTAACCCACTCTCCATCGCGAGGGTAACGTTCTAGACCAACCCTGCAATTTGTGAAATCCACAAAATAGGAATCAGTTTAAATACTCTCTCGGCATGTCTTATATAATTGATGGCACTTGTTTTTGTTTAAGGTCATTTACCATAGTTTTAAAATAATGCAAACGCTTTTAAACATTTCACCCAAAAGGTCAATACCTCCAAAATTTTGCGAGGAGTGTATTTAGGACATTTAGTTTTCTGATTATGTGTCTACTGTGCTCAATTAAAACATGCAACGCTGAAGCAATTCAACCGTTTCTTTCCAGGGACTTTTTGAAATGAGTGAGCTCAGGCTAGAGTTAAAAAGGTTCGCACTAGTTAAAAGCCTGCTGCGTATCGTACATCTAACTGCCCTGGGGCGTCTTTGAAAAATCTTTCGTTTCAGACAATTAGGGTCAAAGTTCTTTCATCGGCTTTCTTTTCTCAGTTTTCTTTTTTGGAAGATTTGATTATCTTCGCAAATGGACATTATTGAATTAAAGTATATCAGGGCTATCCACGAGGACGTAATTACATTGTCACTATTTTTTTAGCAGCTTCTCTCATTCCTGACACCACAAAGAAAGAAAATGACAATCTGATCTCTCCGTTCGCAGGGCTCAATTTGCCGAACAAGTCGACTAATGGCCACTTAATAACCATCACCATGGTACCGTCACTGCTCCAGCTGAGTGAAAGCACTCAGACAGCTTTGTTGTTTTTTTTTTGTTTTGTTTTTTTCTTCTTCCAACGTTCTTCAGAAGCTTTGGACTATTTGAACCCAGAGAGGACGCGCATAAGGGGCTTAAACCGAGAACCTTTTTAAGGCAGCTGATTGATAACGTCAACGGATGAAAGAACTCTTGAGAACAATTGAGAAAAAGCATTAGGTCACAGCCTTGTTGGAGCTGGTGGAAATATGCTCGCTATTCCCGGGATATTTAATAGTTAATTGGCCAAATGTGGTCTTTCAAACACATCAAGCCCCTCTTTTAAAGCATTTATATCCCTTCACTAGTAGCCGTACAGAGCTTGAATCATGTATTTTTCCGGTAACGACGGCAAGAGTGGGGGAACGCAAATCCTCATCTGCAATGAAACTTGTTTTCCTGCATTTCTACCTCTGCGACCACACAATGACTGCAAGATAAGATGCATC
>NC_141237.1:5412500-5857500 GCF_054856515.1 Filicampus tigris | reverse complement strand
GTGTTACTGATACTGTTACAATATGCTTTTTATTGTTTAATGAACAAATAAATACATATACATATTAAGTAGCATAGCTACTATATACAAACAATAATTATTGAAACCTTCTGATGACAATATTTAATACTTAAATAAAAATTTTAAATACAATTAATTTTACATTATTATGACTTTTTGGGGAAAGAAAAGGTAATCTGGAAATAGATGAATCAATTAATCAAAAGTATCGCTGCCATCAGATCCAAACCTAAATTAAATTTAGGTACATTTCATATTTTTTTCACAAATCGATACTATTGGTCATTCCACGCGTTTGTGCTATTTATACAAATTATGAAAAAATCTAATGTGTTGAAAATGACTTAATCTCTTTGACGACGCAATGTTTACGGTTGAACAAACATGCCATTTTTGGGATTTCCCGAAAAGTGATCATTTTGGGGGTACAAGGATTCGGCCCGACACCAGCGATATGTAAATTGTCCATTATATTGTACTATATTTATATTTATTGCATTGTGTCAAAGGAAAAATATTGAAATCCATTAAATATTAAAAACGTTTCCAGCTCCTTCTCAGCTGTCCCCGTTTAATTAAATGTGGCTCGGCTGAAAATGCAAAAACTGTTAAATGTAGTGCTGCCGGGTGGGCGGCTTGATTGAATAAGGATTTTTCTGTCATGTGTGAAGACGAGGTAACCCACGCCGCTCCAAAACCTCCTTCCTTTAATCCCAGCAGAGGCCCTCGGTCTACTGACAGATCAAGAAAGTGCAAGCAAAAGAAAGGAGCATGCCTGCCAATTACCTCCCCCCTTTCCCAATAAAGTACGCTCAAAGGCTGAGTGACAGCGGCCCGCCTCCGAGGACCTGAGTGGGCTGCCACTAAAAGCTGAGAGTCGCAGGTTCCATCAGTTACACGCGACTCTACCACCGAGCGCTTTGACGTCGTAGGCGGCGTGGCAATAAAACGCAATTGGAACTGCGCCGCTTAGCCGCACCGTTAATGGGATTATTTCACCATGTGTGATTATGCCTCGGGGAAACTAATGCACATTTGATAGGGAATACAGTGGGAAGACAACATGTTACCAAATGGTGGTCAACTTTCACTTTGCTTTCTTAAGGTTTCCGGAGCATGGCTGGCTTGTGTCTTGGTGGTTTGTTCCTACCGAATTTCCATTCATCTGATAAATACATACTTTGCGGGCTACCTAAAATGGCACGGATCTAGCCCTGGGGATTTGAGTTTGACACCTGTGCCCTAACCGATTTCCATTCACCTGAGGATGATCATTAAGGTCTTTATTCCAGATGTTGGCAAAGCGCTGACAGATCCGAATAACAAATTTCAACTATTATTATAGGCTTCTTTAGCATATAAATAGATAGGTGACTTGAGCTAGGTCATTGAGATCTTTTTCCGGGTTCTGTCTGTATCTTCCTATCTATTTGCACCCTTGCACACATTTAGTTGAACCCAGTTAAGACCGTGGAGTCACACATTGTCACATGGGCTCGGTAGAGCGGCCCTCCTGTTTGGGAGCGGCCAAGGCAGAAGAAGGTTAGGAACCATTCTGGACAAATTAGACCAGTTTCTGCATCTGACAGAGGGTCTTCTGATAGTTACTGTTACTATAATAGTGCGAGAATTAAAGATAAAAAGGGCCGGGTAAAAGTTTCCCCAGTTTTTTCAACTGGTGCCGCGATCCGGATTCGAATCGGGTTGCTGCGGACATTTTTCAGAATTGATGATCTTTGAAAGTGCAATTATTTAAAAAAAAACTGAAATTCTTCAAAAGCAGGGTAAAGACACATCAATAATCGGGCTGAATTCAAGCATTTTTGAGCAGCTCCAGAATGTGTTGAGGGTCTTGAGATGTCCTTGTACCACGCACAGATTCAAGTCATCCTATCAAGTCAGATTTAGCCATGCACCCCAGAACATATATGAGCTTCCTCCTTGTTTCAAGTTTTCTAACACTGGGCAGCACATTTCGCTCCAAAATTACTTAAGGGTTTTAAGATTTCAATGTACCCTGCACAGATTCAACACACTCTGTGACTCATTTAGAAAAAGCAGCCCCAACACACAACCAGACCCGCTCCATGTTTCACATTGTTCTTTACTGTTTAGATTACCATTATGGGTTTGTCATTGTTCAGGGGAACACTTTTGCTAAGTGTGGATACATTTGAGCCTGTTAAAAGATGTACATTTTCTAAAAATGTCCCCCTGAAGAAAAGAAGACTAGTGACGTGAAGTGTATGTGTACTTCTGTATATGGATCATTGGCCTCTGGTTGCCCACCTCATTTTAGAATTGAGCACAGTAGGAGCAATCAACTTATGATTTACAATAAGTGAGCGGGGGCTCAATTCGAGAGCCAGTGTGACGTGAAACCTGTAAGGACGTCACACTGCTGCTCTTTTGTGAAACTTCCATGTAAAATTGCGTCGAGAAGTCGCACCGAGTAGAAAGACAAGGAAAAGAAGACAAAATAGTCTCCCCTGCTGATGTACTGTAAGTGTCCACTTTTAATGTGCCATTTAGTGCTCATGCGCTGAAGATAATACTGACAGAATTACAGCTCGGGTATACAATGGAAGGCATTGAGAGCATCAGAAAGCTACCACCTGTGTCTACTCAGCAGCTGTCAGCGTCGAGCACTTTACCGACAACAGAGAGCTTTGTTGGCGGAATGCAAACAATGACTGAACTGTGCCAGAACCAACAGTGGAGAACATCATAATGAATAGTGTATCAACACATCAAAAGATAATGACCAGAGGAAGCTAATCACAACAGTGAAGTGTTATTCCTATTATTTCTTTTTTTTGGCTGTCGAAGGGCCTTGAACTCAATTCCCTTTGTCCCGCTTACGGATCGATCCTCAACGCAAATCTCATTAAGAGCCTTGTGCATCCTGTTTCATCTTGAGTGGAGGGGCAATGCAAGCCTCCGGACCCTCCAGGAAAATCAATGGAAAACAATGAAGGCACACTGCCAGAAAATACCAGATAGGGACTATCAGCACAAAAATAGATACAACTGGAAATTAAAGATGCAAGCAACAATGAGGGCCCTCACACTCCTCTTTTCACGTTAACTCCAAGAAATGATCATCAGACTTTGACGTCATGTTCCATCTATACACCAATGCGCATTGATGTTTCACTACCATGCGGTCTGTGACGCTGTCTAACGTTTCTGTGCAACCTATCTTCATTGATTCTCGTGCTCTTTCTATAACGCGCTAAGATGGCACCAAAGTCCTGGCTAATAGGGAAATAGCAATTCATGTCAAGGAACTATGTTAAAGTGATCTCAACTGAGAGACATTTACATGTCAGGGAGGAGCTAGAGTAAGTTTAGTCTGGATAGTTAGTGGAAATTGCATGGACCTAGAGAACTAGCTCTGCCGTGAATAGCTAACAACCACCAGTAATTGTTCACCCACTCAAAAAGGTTTGTAAATTGCCTATAGTGCCACAAGATGTCGTAAAGTTATATTAGAAACTGCTATGGCCTGACTAATTGAAGATCCTCCCCCTCAGTTTCAAATACCCTAGCACCGAGGTATGGTCTATTTGCTGTTCTATTAAGATAGGAAATTATAAGTATTTTTAGGGAGGCTGTCAATTACTTGTGCTTTTCCATGTGGGAGGCAGGGGGGTTGTAGTATGGTAGTGCATGTATGGACCACTAAATGCAGTTTCACTGGTTCTCTACAAATGTTGTTAAATGTTTATTTAACTCGCAATGATGTGACAATATTTGCTTTCAAGCATCCGTTCGGCAGCAACTTGACTTTTCCTCCGAGCAAAATAAAGCAGGATCCCTAGACAAACTCTCCGGGGAAAACTCATTTCGCTCCTACTGCACGGCCCAAATTACACTGCCAATTACTCGGAGTGAAGCGGCGCGCCACGGCGGGTACTGTCAAATTATTTTTTTTCTCATTTCCCCTCTTTTTCTGCCCAAGGAAAACACAATATTTCACATGATTAGATGTACGGCGTGAGCACCCACAGCATTTCTGGTTGAAGGCTCAAGAAATTATGTCTAGCACCGAGGCTGGCAGCGGAAATCACGGTTTTGCATTGGTGAGGCCAATGCCTAAACACTAGCAGAAGATTCTGATATTTGTTGCATGGAATTTATTAATTAATTTATTCCCAACAGTCTATTCGCTTTGCAGCATTTCTTTTAGCAGCACTCCTTCCAGTATGTGTATGTGGAGGTTAGATTTTTTTTTTTTTTTTTACCAATCACATTTCAGCCTCTATATGTTGCCGTGTCAATCTAATCTGCCAAGGGCCATCAGAATCAATAGTACTATCTGACGTCTTTTAAATTATAGTAGCAATGGGACTGGTTCTTTAACCAATCAGGTTTCAGTTATGTCCTCACAGTCGAGATCATCCCCGTAGGGTGAGAAAAGTAACTTGCCTTTTGAGAACGTGATGTGAAAAAGTACAGATACTTCTAGGAAAAAGTAAAACGTTATTAGTTTTCAAGTGAAGTACAGATACCTGAATAATATGCTTTAGTACAGTAATGATGTATTTATGCTTTGTTACTTGCCACCACCGTGAATAACACAATGAGAGACATTTACTTTGGGTAGGCATTAGTGTTCTATGAGCACCTCCCTTCGTGCTCGGAATATGGATGTATTTTCACTGAAATATGACAAGCACACATTGTGGCCTTTGGCTTCCAATAAGAGACGAACAAAAAATTGGTTAATGGAGTTTTTTCCCGGCGGATTGGGAGGCAAAATGAATCTGTAATCGACAAGAACAAATGGATTGCGTTGAATGTGCAGTGCTGGTGAAATCCAGACGTTATGATATAAGGTACGCTAAACATTTCCAGTGGGCGTTGGAGTGAAATATGGCTCCACTGTGAGTCTTTAAAACATTCAGATTAGTGTTGCCACTCGCTGTGACTCACCGGGGCAATGAATAAAACGCTTTGCCTATATTTAACATCTTATCATGAACCCACAAAGGGAGCATTTCAGTGCGCCACCAGCAAAAAGTGTATTCAGCCGAGCGTCACTATTTCATCTTTCCCCCCACCAGCAGAAATTCAAATTGTGCACATTCCTACAGTTCCTCTGTAATCTGTATGACTGTTACACAGGAGAGAAAGAAGCTGCTTCATCTCCATTCGTTGAACTTCTCTGTCGTGACTGCGAGAAGAGAGTAAGGGATGCATGTTGTATGAATTACTTCTATTAGTTGGTCATAACAATGCTTTTTTTCTACCAGTGCAGAGGTGTAATTCCATTTTCTAGGAATGAAAGCTTGGCACGTTGCTGCCTGGACACGTTTCTGTGGGATGGCGTTCCACTCCTTAGCTGGTGGAAAGTTATCCATCGTGGTTGAGTGTTGCCAGAGTTAGGATCAATGTACAATTGCAAGTACTATGGCTTTTTGCTGTTATGCAGTAATATCAGGCAGGCATCCATCCATCTATTTTCTAGTATGGCATGAAAGTTGGAAACTATCATTTAATAGACTGTAAAGAATTCAATGTATGCATCATTCAATGGGCATTGTGCTGTTCAATCTGCTGTGCACACTCACCCACCACAGAACAGTATAATACATACGAAAATACTGTATGTAGATTTGAAGATGAAACACAGAAGAACATACAGTATACATTTATTATATTAGTCAGGTTTTGCGGAGGATAAAAATATACTGTATGCCTGTCAGTATTGTTGTATACTCCATCTGCACAGGTCCACATGCTGCTTCATGGGACATCCTGCTGTGGTAAATGTACATTTCATGGATTCATAATATTACACTTTTCTAAGTAAGGGTTTACACTGCAAACAAGCAACCTCTAACCTCGAGCACAGGCGCAGGGATGTGACAGCGTGGCATACCAATCAAGCCACTTATCATTCAAAGCCGAGCACAGACACTCGGACGTGCACAGTCCCACATGAAGATGTTTTTCCCAGTTAATGAAATGTCAGTCAAGCTAATGAAACGCTACAGCGCTTGACCTGCGGACGAACCCGGACGCGTCTGTGCTTCCATTTTTCACCTATGTCGCCGTCATCCGGTTAGGAAATTGTCCTTTATTGTATAATATGCATTTCTTTTTTACAAAACAGTTCCTAGGTTTTTAAATAACTTATGCTTTTGTCAAAATACCCCAAGGTTAGAGAATTCAGGAAGCTTTTACCTGTTTCACTTTCTTGCCTTGCCGAAATCAGCATAGTCTCAGACTCTGACTTCCCACCACTTGTCTGCCAGGAAAAATGGCAAAAAAAGTCTTAAAAAAAAAAAAGCACAACAGATTTACATTCTTTGATACTGGCTGAAATGAGGTCTATTGAGGTTTGTTGCCTTTCATGTCTTAAATATGGTCAATTTCACATTTTTTTTCACAAATCGATACTATTGATCTTCTTGTAACGTCTGTTTTTTTTTCAAATTATTAATTTAAAATACTGAAAATAGCTTGAGAACAAATCAATTACCTCATCACTTTATTTATTGCATCACACATGGCTCTAAGACCTGTGGGAAATTGTTTGAGAAGAGGACAACATATCAGTCATTTGCTTTTGTGAAGTGTTAAAGGCTGAAATTAAGTACATTAAATTAGCGATTAAAATTGCTAAATCATATACACAAACAACACAGATGACATATTAAAATTTCAAACATTTTGAAGTACATTCTTCACAAACTGCACCCAATTGTCTAAGGTTTGTAGCATTCCAACTTGTAGACACGATTGAACCCAGAAGAAAGACCCAAATGACGTGTAGGAAAGCCACATGAAAAGGTTTAACAGAAAACGGCAGCCCATCGCATTAAGACAACAAACATCATTGGATGCTGTTAAAGAGTTCAGCCAGGCTAATAGTTTTTTTATTGACTGGCAGTTGGGTGGCGCAGGGTAAATAGAATGTCCTCCCAATGCTGCCGGGGCGAGGGAGGGGGGGGGGGCGTCTATGCCGACCCGACCGTCCCCCTCTTTTTTATTGATACAAGGCCGGCAAGTTAAGATTCACCAAAATGTTTGCAGTACGAGATAAAAATCATCCTATTTGTACAAATGGCACGTCTTTTTTGGAGGGGCAGCGGCTAGCATTCTACGGGGGCTAACACCACCAATATTGGACTGCACTTCTTTCCAAGAGGACGCCGGTTATCTGCGTGGTGGCTGATTGGTGGGGATGTCTTCCTTTAGAAGCAGTGTTAGGGTTGACATTTTGAAGACTCTCAGAATGTCATGTTTGGAGTCTACCCTGCATGCTAGCTGCCGTGCAGAAAGCAAATTAATCCTTTAAGAACAAATGATGTCTCAGGGGAAATATTGGGATGTCCTCGTGTTCTTCGCTGTGTGGTGTCATGTGGGAGGCGTTATAAGGACTGGCCCTTGGACTTCTCCCCTCACCGCTTGCCTGCTCTGCATACACCCACTGGTTGCACTTGAAAAGAATCTTCAAATAAACTATTTGACTAATTCGTGTAATTTGGGAGAATTTACAATTCAGGCCCTTGGGCTTCATTTCTCACCGACTGTCCGTCTTGCACACACCCACTTGCTCCACTTGGAAAGCTGCTTGGAATAAAAGTTTAGCCGCTTCCCAATCTAATACCCATCCGCTTGCTCTGCTCTGCTTTGAATGTGATTGGCTGAGCTGTGTCACGTTTTATTGAGTATGTCTGTTTTGATATCAACCTCATCATCCATTATGCATCTGAGAGAAGGCGCCACTCCGCTGCCGATGCGTGCAGAATAAAGATTCTGGCTATACGAGGCAATGAACACATAAATAAACAAAAAGCTGACAGCCCCTGTATATGTATTGCTTTAAGCAAATGAAGTCTGTTGTGATAAGATTCTTCAGAAGGGAGAGGTCAAGAATCAAGTACGATGGTGAGGCTTCCTGGCAATTGACAGTCTCACACTCCAGCTATTGTAATTAGGTCCATGGAGATATAAACAATGCACGGGCAGCAAGATATCATTATTTTCTCATGCTCCTGTCAGGAGCCACGCCTCTCCTCCCATCTGGAATCATTCAAATTACATTGCTTTCCAATGTATGATTTAAACACCTCAATACGGCTTTGTTGTTAGTGCTTGTTTTGATCCACTGGAACAAAATATTGATATTTCAAAGTTAAATAAGTATGCTGTTTTCAATACAGAGGGGAGGCACATTTAATATAACACTTAACGCTATTCTATATTATATCGAATTTATTTTTCTCGCAAAGACTTTCCGACAGGAAACAGTAAGTAATCACAGATTAAGTCGGCTGGCGCTTGCAACCTCTTTAATTCAATAACACCACATGGACAACAAATTAACACGGTGGCAAATTAGATCTGCAGGGTACACACTGCACCATTACAATAGTCTTTTGTTCTATTTAGAATGTCTGATCTAATGTAGTAAACTAATAGATTTAATTTAAATTTTATTTTTTGGGAGGGGGGACTGGAAAAGACAAGAAAAAAGTATTCCCGTTTTTTACTGCATGTATTGACAAAAAAGCATGAACATTTTGTCAAACGGCTTATCCTCATGAGGGTTTTGGAACGTGGGAGGAAACCGGAGTACCCAGAGAAAATCATACTCCACACGGGAAGGCCAGGGGCAGGATTCGAACCCATGACCTCTGCACTAAGTCCGATGTGCTAATCAGCCACTGTGCCGCCCCAAAATGTATATGAATAAAGTTTTTTTTTTTAATTAACATAACACAACGTATTACAATTTTGTGTCAATTTGTATGTATGTAACTTAATTATAGAGCCACGACTATTAAGGCTATTAAGTGTTGTCATTTTCACATTCTGATGTATTTTTCTGTGTCATGCGTCAGAATTCCAATTCATGTATTTGTAGTATTTTGGTGTGAAATAATAAGGTACCAAAGCAAAATAATCAAACAACCCACAGTTTGACACTGTGCACAATAAACAATTGCAATATATTCAAAACGTTGTTCAAAAATCCTCCATGACAAGAATGCCTTTTAAATGTATCTGTGAGTGACACAGCCAATCAAGCTGATTAGCTCGTGTCACATTGAGAATCGACATGCTTTCGCAGTCACCTTTGATTGCATTTGTCATTTCATGACAAGTAAACTGCAAAAACAAACAAAAATAAAAACACTATTAAACATCCATCTGTCATATCTGCTATCGCATCAAGCAACATTGTCCACTTGTAGACGGGCAATGATGTCAGCCGTCAGGGCTGCGTTTTTTCATCCACTATAGCGACAAGTTATTTGTCATCCCGTTATCACACAGGTTTCCTGCTGTAAATCACTGCTGGCTGCTGTGCCAGCGCAGTCGCCGCTTATTGGTGATCATAACGACATACACAAGCAATGGCGTTACAATGCGTTAGCATAAAGACCCTGTCTAGTAAATTCAGGGATTTGTTTCTAAATGCATTATACATTTTTTCCACTGAACACAGTCTATTTTTTTAAACAAAATATAGAATATTCGGTTAAGAAAAGTGTCACACCAGCCAGACAGCAAACACATAATGTTTGGGCAAAGCCACCTCTATAAATTCACACTTGACAGCCGAGCAAGCACTCAGGATTCCCAACAATTACATAAAAACATAAATCCATTTTCGATCAAAATGTAAATACTGCATTAAAATGAATCCAAATTACACATTGGTACGACATTGACTATGTCATTGTGACAAATAAAACCCATATTTTATTCATGACAACTCACAGACCCATCACAGCTTTTATTTGTCACAAACTTCGTGTCCTTTTGTCACTTTAGGGCCACCATACATTCCTTGGCTGGAGCAGTCTACATGTGATCAGCCACAACACGCTTGTTGTCAATTTACACACGATGCATAATGTAAATGTCACTCTAAGAGGGGAAAGAAACTCTTTTCAGACGTTGTAGCTTGCAGCCCCCACAACTACTATTTATATTTGAACTCTCTTGCGGTTTTGCGCCCCTTATAAAATTTTAATAAAAACATAGAAGAAACATGAGGGGGAGCCACTTTCGAGGGCTCAAGTAGTATTATGAAAAAAACCGACTATACATCAAAACTCTACTTTTACAAACAGATCTGCTCATGCTAAGTAAGAGAAGAACACAAATAATAATAATAAAGGGGCCAAATTTGAGTATAATTTCTTCTTTCTGATCATAGTCAGCAAAGGCCAGATTATTTTATGTTCTGAAAGATTATTGTGAGTGATTATCTTGTGGTGTGAGAATTTTTTTCCCCTCCTGGAATCTTTTTGGGGAAAATGGTCAAGGATGAAAAAAAAAAACACATTATGAGTACAGTAAATAATGTGTGGGTCAGCCACATTTTAAAAATCAGTTAAAATGGGTACCGTAATTATAACCGGAGCCTCAAAATAATTAGTTTTGTTTGAGGAGCAGTTTCTACTGTTTGCTTGCCCTTCCTCAATCAGAGAAGATCATTAATGGGGTTCATTGACTCATTCAGACATTACCCAGAGAAGATGAACCTGCTGAATTAGCACCAAAGGAGCATGTTTTAGCAAAAAAAAAAAAAGGTAAAGAGACTCACAAAGCAAAGCAATGAGGCAGGTGATATTCTTCAATGGAAATAATTCAGCACATCATCATTTGATAGGGTTAACAATGTTCTGCAAGTTGTCTCCATTTTCTACTATCACCTGTTCAACATGCAGCATGTCAACTGAATGTGCAGCCTCTTCAGACTGACGCTTTTTTTAATGCAGTGCACTCGTTTCGAAATATCCCGGGGCAATGTTGTCTGTGTGGACAATAAATCATGCGGTAAAATCATAGGTGTCGGCCTTGAAGCTATTGTAGGCCTATAAATGTTCCCACCAGGGAGCTCGCCTCAGCCCATGATTTGCGGAGAGGGAACCAAATCAAAGCTGCATTGTCCTATTTAAGATGTGGCGAATAAAATAAAGGATGGTTCTATACAGTCAGGTCTTCTAGTTGTAAATCCTTGTTTGTCATCCTTATGAGGACATAGTGTATATGCCTGGACACCTTCTAGAGCAGACGTGTCCAGCTCCGGTCCACAAGAGCCACTTTCCTGCCCGTTTTCCATCTGTCCCTGCTGCATCACACCTGATTCAAAAGATCACAATCGTTATCAAGCTTCTTTAGAGCAGCAGGGATAGATGGAAAACAGGCAGGACACCGGCAATTGAGGACCAAGTTTGGACACCTCTGTTTACAATGACAAAATCAGACTTTACTTGAGATCATAAACCTCACTTGACTAGAGAGCTACACCTACAAAAAGCATGACACAAGACTATATATAATCCTAACACTATTTTCTATGAATTTCTATGATATTCATCCTAACACTACGCTGTCACGCTAAAAAGATCATCAACCATCCAAGTCCTAAACCCTACATATTAGATTTAAACCATCCAGAGTCTGCATCACTGCAGACACTGCTCCAGTCCATCTCACACTCCATTTTTCCCTCACGAGTGAACAAAACCCAAAGATACTTGAACTCCTTTACTTTTCATAAAACCAGAAATTGAAACCATTACCTTATCCATCAAAGGGCCAAACACAAGATCTCAACCCTAACCTTAACATCTAAGATCTAAAACCCTTCATCTCAGCCCTAACCATCTACGACCTAAAAGCTACATCTCACCCCTATGGTCCACTTTTAACTCATTGAACTGTGGGACCAGATAACCTCATGAGAGCCTGCCCCACTTCTACTCCCAACATCATGTGTAAATGCATATCCTTGTACACGAGTCAGCAGAGAGGAGTAATATTAGTTATGGGGTTAATTGCCTTCGGTATTTGGAAAATGTCACACAACATGCCTTGCTTGCTTTTATATTTCAGCTTGGTCAACAAACTCTTGTGTTCGATCAATAAAACTAACCCCATGGCATACCTTAACCCAATGCGATCCTGTTTACATTTCATAATAACTGCTGACCATTTCACTTGGAATGACCTGAAATTCAACCGTAGCGGAGCCTGTAAGGACTTTCTGTTTCAGTTGTTTTGATCACCTCCTCCGAGTAGTCTGTTGAATGCAAGCATCCATTTCCTCAGGTTATAATGTTCTCTGTGAGAGGTAGCTCAAGTTTCCTACATAAATGATAAATGTTCATGGGAGCTGGAAAACAATACATCCACTCATCCTTAAGACGGTCTTCATCTCTCATCTGAAGCGCTTCTCCACACATACATTACCATCCACTCCTAGGTGATATGTAAAAAAGCGATGGCAAGCAATGTGGACTCCATTTCTTTGACAACTGTAATTTGAGGCGCTTGGTTGTGATCGCCTGAAGACTGCCCACAATCTCCATCCCACTCTTTATGACACAAGCAAGTGGCGCTCCTGGTTCACACTTCATTACCCGCGGTAATGCAGCGGCACAATGATGTATGGAGCTCTTCGCCGTCTCAAGACTCGCTTCCGGCACAAATGGTCCAAGAAACTTGTAAAAGGGCTGCAACAAAAAAAAGTACTTTCAACACCGTATTGGAACTTTTTAATTCCTTTTCAAAGTTGGAATCACAGCAGGGTTGCGAGGCGTACATACTACATAGATACCGACTTTTAACATCTTCACTGATCAAAGCAGGAATGTGAAGCCACACACATGACTAGGAAATGAGACCTCTGGACACCTGTTTTGACGTGACATGATCCATTCCGATCCGCCGATTGCATGCGCCACTACATTAATCAGAACAGCCGTGTTACGTGTGACAGGCACAGATCAATGTAACCATCAGGTGATTTATCAAGATGGAGTTCTGTTGTCTGTAGACCCTCAGCAACAAACTTACATTTCCTTGACTGAAATAAATGAATGAATGAATATATAACTAACAACTTGCTTCCATTCCAGTCCCCTAGGTGGCAGCTATGTGGATTGTAACTAAATAGCCATTCTTATACACCACAAGGTGTGTAGGAGTGAAAATATAAAGCTAACATGCTTCTGCAGCCCCCTGAAGTGGGCTCATCTGCTGTGCTCTTGCTTAAGAATTGAAATAATGACACCAAGCTAGTCTGTAAATTGTGGCATGCAGGGAAGATGTATCTTCGAATAATTTGCGTAGCTAGCTATCTAACTGCTGTAGTGGGAGATATGGGCCTAGTAATGATAAACCCTCAATCACCTTCAAACGTGTCGGCCGATAATGTATTCAGAAAAAAAATCCTATTATTTCCCTTTACAGTCTTTCATCTGAAACCAAACATATTGTACTTTTGTGGCTGTGTTACTTAATAATCCTGCTAGCTAACGGACCAGCCAATTAATAATGATCCAGACACCGTTCTATCCTTGGTTTACTATTGTTGCACTTGTTCACAGTGGCACAGCATTGATTTCCATAAATGTTACATTTTACAACGTGCTAAATGCTTGCAGACATTCTTTTAAGATGAATATTTCACGCCAACATTGAAGCGTAGAGAGTCATTAAAACCAAAGTGTGCCATATATTTGTGACAATGGGAACTGAGTGCGTCGTAGAGACACACAGTGCAGCATGAGCCGCTTCGGTTGGTTTTCACGACCCGCAACGTTATAATCCCCTCGTCAAACCTTGCCAGCTCTTGTTTTATTCTCCCCTTACACTTTTACTGGTCCACTCGGGCTGCCTTTTTTTTTTTTTTCATGAGTCACCTAATTCTTCGCCCAGATCACCCTCCAGAGAATGTCACGCTTGTGGTTTAATTGGAAGTGTGTAGCGGCCCATACGAAGTGTAGATTGAAGATGCAGTAATAAAGATAAAGGGGGATTTGGAGGATGATATGACACCTGGTGGTGTTTTCGCCGCAACGACCTGAAATGACCCCGTGGGGCAAGATAACAAAATTAAATATCCTATAGCTAGAGCAACACATATAAGAGAATGCAAAGTGTGTATGTGTATGTATGTATATATATATATATATATATATATATATATATATATATATATATATATATATATATATATATATATATATATATAGAGAGAGAGAGAGAGAGAGAGAGAGAGAGAGAGAGAGAGAGAGAGAGAGACAGAGAGAGACAGAGAGAGACAGAGAGAGACAGAGAGAGAGAGAGAGAGAGAGAGAGAGATATAGATGGACATAGAAAGATAGATAGATAGAGATAGAGAGATAGAGAGATAGATAGATAGAGAGATAGATAGATTTTTTTTTTTAAAGCTTCAAAGCTTCATTAGAAATGTTTCTCTTGCTTTAGATATTCTATCATGGTGGTATATTGACTGCAAATATGCATTAGCTGCAAACAGATGCTCAGCCTTATTGGAGCTATTATAATGCGGCAATTTCCTAATTTAAATGGGGTTGGGAGGAGAGAAAACCTTTTGGGGATTGAGACTAAAATGAGAAAAAAAAACCAATAACAAATAGTAGTATAAAGTATGATACTATACTGTATATATAGTTTATTTGTTTATATATGACATTGGTGCATGATTTTATTTATTTGGTTGTATAATATGATAATGTCAATGATACTGCCTATGTATATATTAGGAACCTTTAGTGTGATAATGTTGGGAGAAAATGCCAATATTAGTAATGAATATTCTACGTTATATTTTATCATCAATGCTAAAAAAAAATTCACAACTGTGCAAATTATTTTCATTAAAATTAGTGTTGCATATGGAATCGAGTCTTATGTTGGTATATGGAGCTACGGAATCGAGTGGGAGAAAATATGGTGATACATTTTCCAGACATGTTCATCATTAACATAGCAATTTTTTTAACGAGGCCACCGTGTTAGTGGTCCAAAGGGTTAGTTATATGTCGTCTTTCACAGACTGATTTATTGAGCTATCCTCCCAGGAAAAATAGCGGCGGCATGCAGTCGCACACATTCTGAGAATACACGTGCAATTTTAATACACCAGGCAAGGTGAGGCAATGCGCTGCGTTTGATCAGGCAGGACTTTGAAGCCTGCCATGGGTCCTGACGATGAATGCAGCATGTTGAGAAGAGCATCTACAGATATATCACAATATCAAAAGTCTACACACCCTTGGAATGCCAGCCGAATGCCAGTTTATTCATGCTAAAATAAATCAAATGAGACCAAGATGAATAATTTCAAAACATTTTGGGTTTACGGTTAATTTAGTCAGTGGTGAGAACAATATTCAGATTTTAAAAAAAAAATCCAATGACCCTCAAAATCCTAACACCAATTAAACATAACTATCATGTACACTAAGAAATGCCATGGGAATTACTCCATTTTTTAATGTTTCAACCTAAATATTCATGATCTGTTTCGGAACTTATCCGAATTAATTTGAATTCAATTCAATACTCAGCCATTGTCACTTAGGTGACGTGCACGGCTTCCACTCACAACATGGCTGTAAATAAGGAGGAGCTAACGTGTTTTTTTTTAATATGAATAACACTCTGTAACACACAGTAACAACATAAACAAAATGTAATGATTTTAACGGTTTGTGCATCACGATTAATTCATTGCAGCTCGTTCTGATGTGCACAACTTGGTAAATTTTGACTGGGAGTGGAAATAAACAGCAAAAGTAAGGATTTATCAACATGTTGGAAACTTTTGACCTGCGGCATGTGCATCCAAGTCGCAAATATTTTGCCGAGGTGGCATTGCCTCAAGTGTACATGAGAAAAGAACCTAGGAAAGGGAAAAATGCATCAGGAATGTCATATTTATGTCACATCACAATCATATCATAGCTTTCAATTGACAAATAGCGAAAGTAGGAGGAGTACTGTAATTGGTTTACTATGTTGTTTTGTTTGCATGCCAATCCTTATATGGACTGAAGACATTCAACTTTTTCTTTTTTTTGGTTTTTATTTATGACTTGCGGAGAATCACTTCTCTAAAGAGTTTGTATTATTGCATTTATAAGACACTGCAATGAGGACGTTAAACTCTCATTAAATGTGTTTTTGTTCCCAACAGCGAAAAGCGGCCGAACCGCTGTCAAAGCCTAACACCGGCTTCAACTTGAGCGAGATCAAACGGTGCCGATTATCCTCGCTTTAACCCACAAAGGCCTGCAAACAACGGTCACATAACAGCATCAAAGTAGGGCTTCTAATAGCTCTGTGTCGGCTAAAAGCTACGACGGGGCTGAGAATTACAATTATTACCATTCCCCAGAGTGCACGCGGGCCATTCGCGTTTATTACAGGGTCAGCAAGTTGGGCGCACAGTTGGCACAAAATGGCTCTGAGCTAGTAAAAAAAAAGGTAGCAATGCAGCAATTATATTGATATAACATCATTAAAAAAAAAAAAAAAACTCTGCATAGAATGCACTCATGTAAGGAGTCCCAAAACAATAGCTATACACAACATTCTGCCTTAGAGCTGTTTCTAATCATTTAAATGTCTTATTAAGCTATATTAGAGAAAGAGACTAAATATTAGACATTGCTCTCTTAAATTATGCAGGTGGCCTACTCTAGTCTTTGGTGAAGCAGCCAGTGGCTCAATAGCCAGATTGACTTTGCGCTTACTTTTGCAAGTAAATGAGATGCTTTGGTCGTATGTCAGCTCATGCTTTTCTGACATTTAAAATAAAAAATGCTGGGTTTTTCTAACCCACTCGCTGATTATCTGTGTATTTGGACCAGATTGGGTTACTTTTACCCAAGGTTGGGTTTATTACTTTGACCCATCAGATTGGGTTGAAGATTTAATTTTGGAAGAGTTGGTCGCCAGTTTGGACAGTTTTGTTGTGTCCTGAAGTAATTTTAATGTAACAGCTTATAAATAAATAAATGTCTTATCCTTTGGGGTATTTTGTTTTAAGAGAACACACAGACATGTTATCAAGACACATGGGGACTATTTTAAATTGTGAAAAATGTATCATGAAAGATGATTATTGAGTATAGGCAAACTGTATAATAAAAATAGGCTGTATTGTGTTTATTGATAAAAGGCAAATGGGATGCAATGATTGCAAAAACTGTTGTGCATATGTTTTGTGCACCAGGCTGTGTTCTCGCAAAAACCTGAAGGTCAGAGCAAATTTACGCTTGTGTGCCCCGGCAGTTGATTTAGGTTTTCATCTCGCCACAAATATCTCAGCGAAGAAGGCGTCTTTGTTGTGCTGTATCGCTCATTACATTCAAAGCCCGAGAGCAGCTCATCAACTTCACACAGAAAGATTCTCAGCCTTTTTTTTTGTCACTTTATAGTTGTCACTGAAACCCTGATGGAGTTTGACAAAAAAGTTGTTTTTGATTTTCTCCAGAAGTTGTTGCTTGGTTAATTAGTCGTGAAAAACAATTTATACCTCCAGGCGCTTTCCTGAATGTTCCAGCCTCCCCAAAAACACTACTGTATTGTATCATTTTCTGTTAGGTGTTTTTATATTAAAAAAATCGCACTATAATATATAAAAACATAATACTTTACAAAAGAGAGTGTAAAGGTTTCTTTTTATACGTATGCTTTCTGTAGTATTCGATGTGTTTTATGTGTCCTTTAAGGGGCGTGGACTAGTGAGTGATTTCAGAAGCTGGAGTCGGTTCATTTGTGTGAGTGTCTGAGCGTGAGCTGTGGCCAAAAGCAGCAGCTTGCAAGTGTTCTCCTTTTATATTTGTGTGTTTGACTGTTTGTACCATTCAATAAATGTCTTAAAGTGCAAATGTGGCTCTCCGGTGCTTTAAAATCAGTGTGATCGTGCAAAAAAAATGGTCAGCTCCCTATCGCTCTACAAGGACCCAACTCGACAATGTCCGACTGAATGCTCGACAAGTTTATACGAGCCCATCTTAAAATTCATGAGCATTCAGGCCCCTTTGTCCCACGCGGTTCCTCTCAGTTGGTAGCACTGCGCACATTAGCATGAGGATTATTATTATACCCAAAGGTGGTAGCGTGGATCAAAGACAAGAATGTCTTGTTTAATATTTCTACCTCATTAAAGTACACGTTTTTTTGGTGTGGTGGCCTTCGTGTGTCTTTGTCAGTTGCAGGCGGCGGTGTGTCCTTTGCTCTGGAGCAGGAAGTGCAATATTAATAGCCAAGGTGAGGGAAGCCCTTCGAGGGTGAAGCCCGGCAAGCGCAAGGCCTGTAATTGGTCTTCATATGTCACCTGCTTGACTTTGACATGTTCTCTCTTTCAGGGAACATACAATAGCCATTAAACATAGCTCGCTGTCTATATTAATCTCACTTTTCGAAATGCCACCATCCACTTTTGCCACCGCATCGTTAATGGGTGAAATTCCGTCGAGCAAATCGCAGTATGAACACGTATAGTATAAATCACCACTATTGGTAGGGGATAGAGGCAGAGCTCTGCCGGAAATATGATGCCAAACTAAAATGTTTATAATTACCTATTAGTTTGAAGAAGGGATGGGCAACTGGCGGACGAACCGTCGGACAAGGCCTCGATTATTTTTTTTTTAATGAAAATGTTAGCTGTAGCGAAGCAGTTTTAAGATGTAATAACAGTGTTAACCACTATATGGCTGACATTCAAGAATGTACTCCCTCACCAGAAAAGAGATTGGTTCTGCAACGAAGCCAGGACCAAATTAGGTCAAGTAAATTGTGTTTTGTTCAGGTAAAACAGGAGGCAGAATACTGTTTGTGGTCACCGAATGTTAACACAAACTAAAGACGCTATCAGCCATGAAAGATTTTGACTAGCCTATACTAAGACTAAGCCGCCACTGCAACGACGATCTCAAAAGTACACAAACAGCATTTTATTTTATTTTTTTCACAAGAACCGTTGACAATTCGTTTGCAGAGCATGAGAAGTTACTAAATTTGGGTCCTCCAAAAACAAGGGTATATCCAACGTAAGTGTATGTGTTCTTGTTCACACTGAGTTTGTGTTTCATAACTGATGTTGAAATCCCAGACCAAATCCTTACCATCCAACAGGAGAGGATAAAAAACATTGTGCGCAACAATTATTTTTTGAATACATTAACACAGTAGCAGTCTGCTTTCTACTAAGGGCTATTCTTGTCCTACTTTAAATTCAACCAATTGTTACAAAGTAGACCTGTTCTCTTTGTCATACAAAATCACAAACGACAACACAGGTCACTGTTAAGGATGGAGACAAAAAAAAAAAAAAAAAATCTGTGGTGCCCTCTGCTCTTCCTGGCTTTTCGCTTGTCAACACACTGTCACTAAGTGGGAATAGCATAATTTGAGTCCTTGTCAGTGTTATGCATATGAGCCATTATGTGCACATTCACAGCTTTTTGTGTTTACAGGACCTTCTCTTCCTGTGAAAGTCAAGCTGATGCTGTGCAGGCGCCCACATTCCAGCAATTACAGCGAGTTGGAGCGGTTGGCTGGTTATGGTTTACTTTACCTGAGTAAACAGTATGATGAGTTGGGCTGATGGACTGATCACATTGAGTCACTCTCGAGGAATAAAACCAACGACACGTCCGTCTGGAGACTTTCCCAACACTCCAATATCTTTAGCCAATCTTATGCAGCATTTAGATAAATATTCCAGATTCAATTTTACAATATCGTAAAATTAGTGTACATAGCATGGCAAGGAAACCAATGCAAAAATGATTCCACTAAATGTGGGCTGTTTCTTAGCAGGAATTATCACTACGTTATGAATTTTTGAAAAAAAGGTCAATAAAGAGGTGGGGAAAATAAAAAAATCGGTAGACCGCGTAGATTCTCTCTGTTTGTAGCCATGTTGTTAGTGGAAGCACTGCACATTAGCTAGCAATTTAATCACGTTTAATTTGGTAGTTCTTTTCAATTAACAAGCCATGATTATTTAGGTTGAACTGTTAAAAAAATACACACCTGTGGAATTTAGTGGTAGACATAGTTGGGATTATAAAGGCGGGTTATAAGTATAATGATTGCGTCTTGATTTACTCAAAAGTATAAAAATAAAAATTAAAAACATGTTGCGTGCATTGTTTGGGCTGTTCATCATGCTCAAGTGGTTCGGCTGAAATTAAGAATTGGAGAAAATTGGCACACTTTCTATTCGCTGGCATGAACCGCATGGGCGCATCTTCCTTAATGCGAGCGTACGCTTGGATTGCAGCCGTGCAACGTAATCCGTTGCACAGCATAAAGTCAAGTAAATGATTTATCGACCGCTGCCTGTACAGAACATAAGAGTGTGAGATGAGATGTTAATAAAGGATGAAGCTTTAATGAGATAACGCCCACACTCGTGTCAGTCAGTTGGCAACATGCTAGCTCAGAGGTGGGCATATTTTTGCTCAAGGGCCAGATTTGATTTTTAAAACAGATGGACCTAATCATTTGTAGTTTGTTGAAGTAGTTCTCAGTTTCGGAAAGTTGGGTTGGCCGTATTAAAGAAGGGAGCCATACTTTGCCCATCCCTGTGCTAGATGATATGGTCCAGTCAAGGTGATGGTACAGCGGCTTCAAATGACTGCATTTAACGTGGGACGCCAAGAGCAACGAGTGACATTTGGCGCCCTTTTTAACACTGTTTTTCTAAGACTCAAACACAGTCCAAGTTGGCCCGTACAAGTTTTATTAATGAGATGAATCAGTCCAAATTGATCAGCGGGGCCTTAGAGAAGATTATCAAAAGCATTTGAGGAGAGAAAGCGAGAGAGAAAACGATCGATTCCCGGGATGCCTCGCAAGCTTTCCCACTGAAATCTCATTAAGGATGAAGAGGCACGCCGCAGCCTGGCTTTGAGCACTGTTTACCATCTTCCGTATAGGATTTTCTAATTACGCCAGCGGGATCGATAGCGATGTATCTAACATACTTCGAGAGTTTGTCCGTGAAATAAAAATGTGAAAAATACTTTTCGATTGGAAAGAAAGTGTCCTTCAAAGCTTTGTTTGACAGTCTTTGAAACAACTCTTTTTTTTGACTGCGACGAGGAATTCGGGTCAGGTATGCGCCAATAGAAGCATGATTAGCTCAAGGTTAGCCCACTTACAACTTGCCGTCTGCATTTTAAATCTTTTCACAAGCTGCTGTTAGAGACAACATTCAAGTTGGTGCTGAGTTAAATGACTGTTTATTTGGAAGAATATATTTATAGGGAAAGAAACATCATTTTGACTAATTTGACTGCACAAGTAGCGTGATTTGTAGATTGAGTCCAATATGCCATCTGTTGCAAAAACAGCTAAAGAAGCTTGTTTTTGACAGCCTAATATTGCTAAATTGTTGACAATGACTCGTTTAAAAATAATTTAACATTTCATAGTCACTTTCCGCTCAGGTTATTTTGACCAACATACTATATGTTGACAAGCACATTTTGTTCAATGTGGATTTGAACAGCTGCCGTTTTAGTCAATAGCTTTTTTAGACGCTAATGAAGCTAGCTAGCATCTGTTAGGCACATTAGCACTAGTCTCATGAGTCCAAGCTGCATGTTGTATCAATGTCAAATCTGGTAGGGGGGTTGTTTTTATGGTCAGCATTGGTTTATTACCGATAAATCATCTGGAAACGTCACAATCCAAATGTTTACTGTCGAATAGGAATTTGTGTGTGAAAAGTGCAACAGAGCGACTTCACAACTTCTGCATTCAACCCCAGGCAATGCAACGAGAACGCATTTCAGAGACCTGCCCAATTCATCCCATTTCAAACACGCTGTAGCAGTCAATTCGAACGCGCATAGAGGTTTGCTTTATGAAGCGCGTCTCCTCAGGCTAATCAAAGGGAAAATGTCAACGCAGATAGAGCCAAGCCATTTTTTAGCCACCAGCAGTGTGTTATGTGCATATTGAGAAGGATAATAACAATGAATTAGTCGATGATGTGAAATAATGCTTCCTGATCGATCACAGTGCTCAAGCTGGCATACAGAGCTAGTCAATTGACCTCAGCCAGTCTATTGGCCAATTTTGAACGCACATACGAAAATTGGCTCTAGGTAAAACTAGGTGACCACAGGTATAGTCAGTTGACTCGGTTAAAAAATGCAATGAAATAAACAAAGGAAAACAATGTGCTATGTATTTGCCATGTTTGTAATTGAAACTGTAAATAAAAAGGTCAATTACAACATGATCCTTTGCACTGTAGCCCTTTTTGCGACACAAATAAGCCGAAGTCTCGAACCTTCACTGCAACGCAGCCTCCATTTATTGCACGCAGACGCTATAACGTGGGGCAATAAAAACTGGAGGATATTGCTGAGCATGGGCACGAGGGTGCAAGAGGGAGCTGTAGAAGCAGTATCGACACGCTGCGGATATGCTGTCTTGATGCCCCTCGTCAAACTGTCTGCTTTGAAAGCCATCTGCTCTAATTAGCTATAGATTGTGCTGTACAGTGGCTCGGGTTCATTGTTTTGGCACGGTGGCATTTTTCCAAAGAGCGAGTGTTTGAGAGCAGCTGCTACAAACCTCTGTAAAACCCCAGAAAAGATAAATAAATAAAACAGTGGAGTTGGCCCAAGGATTTTCTTCGGGTTAGTACGTGACAGACTATTGCCTGAGGGATCGGCCATTTGTCATGCTGCCAAATGGGAGAGTCCTCATTACCAGGCAAATATTCGCAAAATCTCATATCTTAAACCCTTGTTATGGCTGTTGTTACAGCCATTTGGGAAGCAAAACACCTAAAGTGACATTTGAAGAAAATATGAGGAGACTTCCCACAAGATTTTGGAGTGTTTCTGTGGTAATGTTGCTGACTGTTGTCACAATATTGGCAGCTTATGTCCACAATTTTTGTTATGTTTTTAATAAAGTAAAATATCACTATATTGTATTATAACAGAATTAAAAAATTTAATGAAATGAATTGGTTTTAAAGTGTCATTACTGCACGTCTTGTAATATGTTGGATGTGTGCTTTTAAGGGGTGTGGCCTAGGGTGTGACATCAGGGGCTGGAATCCGTTTGGCCGGGGGCTTGAAATCAGACCACTATGACCCGTTTTGTGTCCTTGTATGATTTTGAATAATCCACTGCACCAGAGGAAAAAAAATCAGAGACAGGAGAGGCGACAAACAGGTGCCAATTATTCGCCCTGCACTGCCTCAGACTCTGACTAATCTGTTACGTTTGGCTTCAGGAGCTTTACTAAATCTTTGATGGATATCCACGTCTGTAAACTTAATTCAAAATGGCCATCAATTGTTATCCAAAAATTGGGCATAAGAGCAGCAACCACAAAAGCAGAGCGAAGGGACCTCCACTTCTATTACATTTTTTTAATTGATTGGATTGATTGTCCCGCCCCCAAAAATTAAACTTCAAATCAATAACATCTTGTTTTTGTAGTAACACTCTATCACAAATAAATCATGCTACAACCGAGCAGCCATTGCCTTAGTTTTGCTGGTTTTGTTAAAGATGGATGGCGGGGGGGGGAGGAACAATGAAGTGAGGCTTCATTGAAATTTGTCTAGTTTTAACACAGCAAACTCCCCCTGTAGGCACAAGAGTTGAATCATTACTTCAGCTTTTACTTTTAACACAAGTATCGGTTCTTCTACTTAAGTGCAGAGTGAGTACTTTCACCAGCCACTCAAACACAATTCCAAATCATTTTGCTTTTGGATATACCTAATAAATCAGAACCTGATGACTTTAAAGTCCCAAGTGCTTCTGGTAATGTTACTGTTAAGACAATATGATATTCTGTATTGTTCATTAATGACCCCCCCCCTTTAAATTGATTATACTAGGCCGCTCCCCATTAAACCCCCATTAGCCGGCATTACAGAAGCCCAACAATAAGACTGGAATGGGGATTGCAATCGGAAAAACGCTGAGGTTACATCACCAGCGAGGCGTGCGTCAGATGTAGCCCGAGTGCTCTCTGTCAACAGCGTGGCTAATGACGAACGACTGGATTCATTTTGTTTAAGTGCAAAACATCCATTCTGAAACTGGCTTTAAAAGCACCCATGTCAAGATGAGAAATATTGACTCTATGCCTGCAATCCTTTTCCTTCTCATTCTGCAACAATGTGATAGATTAGCGTTGTACCGAGTCAACGGACCCTCATTACCACCAACGAATAAAAGAAGGCTGAATTCAAAGGGCGAGATGCTAATGATTCGGCTCGACTTTTGCGTTTTCATATGAATATTTAAAAGACAACAACCAAGGGGAATGCAATTAAAGGGGTGCAAGTGCACGAGGCTACGTGTTTCGTCTGCCTTCATTATTTCCCATTTTAAAGCCTTTTAAAAGACCAAAATAAGGATGTATGTGTTGTTGTTGCGGTTACATTACAGCCGCGCTTCACGAAGGCTCTTTGCGGCGTTTGCATCCCCTTAAAATCACAATTAAAACAACATTGCGCTTCCACAATGGGACTCGGAATCATTCGAAAAGACATTACGGCATCGTTTGTGCATTGCAGCGTGCTTGCTGCATTATTGAGGAAATGCAAAATAACACTCTTCTTCTGCACTACAGCTCCCGTCTATATGCGTGGGTGTAATGTGAAAACATTACAGTCGCAATTAGACATTATTTTACAGCCATTATAGGGATGACTACTGGCATAAAAGCACACAAACTGTCTCGAGTGACAAACCAACAAAGAAGTGATTTTAAAAATTTAAATTGAATTAGCCATCCATTAAAGGTGCCATATTATGCATTGTTTTTGCAATTTAAAACAGTTCCCAACAGGGCATCACTTGCAGTTTTTCAGTATTCCTTGCAGGACTCGGCCCCTATCCCGTACGAATAGCGGGAGATTACGGTAATACCATCACGTGACAGATGCAACGCACCACAATGCTTTGTCCTCCCCTTGATCCATGAATATATCACCCGACTGGCAGGCGTCTTGTGTTCGGCGGTAATAATAAGTGCTGATGGATGTCGCTTAAGGCCTATTAGCTGAATCATGTTTGTGCATTCGTGCAGGCACTGGAGGTCTTTTTACGAGAGGTCCTTGCCAAGTGCGGGACTGCGTGGGTGGGAGAAGGCGACAGTGCTCTGGAAGGACGCGCTGGTCGGGGATTCAAGCAGTTTGCGGTAAAGACAGCATTGTTTTGTATTCCACAGAAGTCCCTCATTTAGACGGAAATATGCAAATTAGTGACCGTATATGTATTTCATGATTTATATGCATTTTAACGCTTGGTGCATAATACCTAAATACAAAACCTACATATGAGGTGAATGAATTATTTTTGTCCACACATTCTACACTTTGATATCTGTGACTTTGAATTTGTGCCTTTTGGCTAACCGTACGACTGCGTTGCGTGTTGAGTGCCTCTTGGCAATCAGTCGCAATCTCTAAATGTGCTTACGTGTTTATTTAAAGAGCACTGGTGCCCGAGTCTATCCTTGACAACCTGTGGAGGGCTTTCAATATGGTCTAATGAGTGGTTGTAGGATATATTAAATCAGGTAACAATGTTTACTTTTCCATTGACGTGCAGTTGTACAAGTCAGTTCTGCTTTGCAACAGACACATTACACTTTATCTTATTTTTACAAGTGTAAAATGACGCAAAATGTTGGACATTCTCTGTCTTTTATGCTCTCTTTCATCATGGTGTAACAGTCCACGTGTAAAAGTGGTCACTCCCCCCAAAAGAAATCCCTTGATATAGCGAAAAATTTGCCATATAAAATTGGCAATGAGAACTTGAACGTATTCACGCAAAACTTGAATACGACAAGGAGTATTTTTGAGGTGCTACTTGGTATAAAATGTTTGAGACCCAATGTTCTAACGCAGTAATTTAAGTGTTGTATGAATACCACAACAGATACATGGGCTCCCGATTGTGGAACGAGATGGAATCAAGGAATTAAATCATATCTGTGCATAGTGTTACTTAAAAAAAAGATACACACTAGTGTATATTTCTTAAGACATTTCTTAAGTGTTTAACTTTGAAGTACAAAATAGCTGCATTTATTCTTTTAGACGTTTAAAAAGTTGTAGAAATACTGGTCTAACTGTCTAAAAAGAGCCAGAACAAAAAAATGGAAAAACCCGTCCTTTACGATCAAGAACGAATAACTTTTTGAATTGAATTTTCCAGTGTAAATGGCAGCAAGCCACTGAGGGATAGGGGCAGTCGCGGGTCGATATTGACATTGTGATCCGTGGCAAATATGACAAGCGTGGCGGCAGAGGCGACACATTTTTCTTATCGCCAGTCGACAGCCCTCGTGTTACTTGACCGCCAATATGGCCACCATTGGAGAGCCACATTCCCCGGTGATATATGTAGTCCCCAGACCCCCTCAGGCAAATTGCACAAACACCATTACAGTTTACTCCCATAAAGGCTCGTGCAGGGAGTATACATTTTTGATTAGTGTTCTGCCAGGCAAATCTTTTAATGCACTATTAAAAGCGCCTGTAACAAATAGGCTTGTCACCGATATCCGACGCTTGCAAGTACTTAAACTAATTGCGTTTCCCTGCTATGAAAGAGCCATTTTGATGAAGAGTGTGGGCCTCTTGCTCACGACGGGAAAAAGGATGCGGCGCCGGCGACGGGAATTTATGGATATGCCGAAACAACGTTAGTATCTCAACGCAAAAGCGGCCATAACACCAACCAGAATTTGATTAGTCGGGCCATTTTGTTTCCGGAGAATATGCTAAGATAACCGATGCTTTGGCTTCTTAGTATTATTACGGTGATTACATTCCATACATCTCAGTGCTCTGCCTCACAGTTATCTGCCTAACTCTTACGGACGTTTGGGGAAAATGAAAATGAGCACTTTCCGCCAAAATGGATGCGTTGAATGATTAATGTTTGGAGATCCATTTATCTTCCACGAGGCAGTCCACGGGTTGTATTGGATTGGAAATATCAACCATGAATATCAGTCAGCCAACTTGTGGATCTCATCTTTTGACTCCTTATCAGTGCTAATATTCCAGGATATTATGAACATGTCAACTTTTATTAGAGCCAAATTTTGCCTGTGGACTTTTAAATATCTCATTTACAAAGAAGAGGGTAGGATTTCTTTTTTTCTTTTTAGCCAGCTAAGATAGAGCGAATAGCTATCTTCCTGGTTGGTTTCATACGCCTATAGCAAAAGCATATAACAAGCATGACCTGCTGCCTAGCTAATGACAATTCCAACACAACTGTCTCACACAGTGTGAACACATTAATCACAGTAACAGCGAGAACCACCCACTCCAATGATCAAATCCATAACGGAGAGGCAATCAAATGGCGAGTAGTGCTCTCGAGCCCACTTGGCGGAAAGGGTCTGACATGTAGGAGTGTGACGGCTTCATCTCTGTGCTCAATTAATATGACAACCATGCTGCTTTCTGTTCCTGGCTGTTAGTTTGGTATTAACTGATATTATATAAATCAATTAGTATTTCAGTTTACATTGTACAAAGTGGGGCCAATCAGGCCTTAGCTGATTTCGATCAGAAGTGGGCGGGTGGCGAATTCTCAAATTTTGACCGAAAGATCGTTATGTGTATACCCATCTTAATGTCACTGTTGACCCTTAAATATCTACAGGCAGGGCCACGGAGTCGATCAGGTAAATTTAACAAGCCGGAAAAGTTCACGTCTCGAAGGCCAATCGGATTTCTTCTGGTTGCTCCTGCTTGTGTATTTTATTCATGAGGCCTTTAGCGTGAATGGAAAATGGAAAATATATTGGGTTGCTCAGTTATTGGTTGCTTGCAGGGTCACGGCTCGGTCATCGGTTTTTCCCTATGTTCAAGCTAAGACCATGTGTGTATTATTTATATAGTATATGACATCACACTATGACTCATTTCTAACAGTGTCATGTAAAATATATCATTATGCTCATGAGATGCTTCTGAGGTGTTCATAATGTGGACATAAACTGGCGAAAACGGAAATGATGACTTCTGGGTTAAAACCAATATGTAGCAATTCATGCTGCACTCTTGTATAGTTCCAGACAGCAATGGATATTTTCTTTGTTACTGTGAGTATATTGAATTGGATTAACAGTTATGGTTTTCAGACCCAACCTTTTTCCGAGGCAAATCACAGAGGGAAAAAAGAAAAGGAAAGAAAAAAAAAAAAAAAAATCACACAGCACACAATAATCGCTCAGGATAATCTTGCAGAGACGGACAATTGGGCTGACTTTGATCAGAAGGGGATGAAAATGCTCAAATTTGGCTCCATTATCTGCATGTGTGTTTGATAAAACTATGACTTTTGTTCTGTATATTCAGGTTTTAAATTTGATTCAAGCTTGAACCACCCTTTTTTATGAAGCCCCCAGCCTCATTTTTTTTGCGGGTCCAGGCCGTCTTTGATCCCAAGGTGCTCATGTTATCTGCAGGCCTCCGTATTCCCAACTGACTGAAGCATTTATTATTTATTTTTTGCTCCTAGCATGCCTGGGAAACAGCAGTTCTCACGGGATGAACATGACTTCCTGTATGGGGAAAAAATGTTCAGGGGAAGTGACATCTACTGTAGGTGCCTGTTTGTTCATTGAAGCAAGTTTGCCGATTTGGATTGTTTTGCAAAGGAATTCTTAAGGGATCTTGAAAGGCGTATTGGAATGTACAGATCAATGTGTTTTTACAGTTGATCTGAAGCATACCTACAGTGTGGAACTTCAGTAACTTACTTAGCTAAATTGATTGCTGCTTTGAATAACAATAAGTGTTAATAACGATTACAACCTCAGGAAAACCTCCTTTCCTCAGCAAGAACACAGATGGGATGCGTCAAATTGACCCAAAACATTCGGCCAGGACAACAAAGAGGGACATGTGTTGGAGCGGCGGTCAAACCAGAAACATTTTTTTCAGACCCTTGATATAGTCTACATACACGCACACACACCCCTAACTATAAATATATTGTAACAACCCATAAAAACGTGTTTTTTACACACGCTTGACTCAACTCAAAAAGTTAGTCAGTGAATTTCTTTGTAAGTGAGCAAACAGTCGATCAAATAATTACTTTCCCCGCTGTAGGCACATACTGCTATGCAGCTGAGAAGAAATAACTGTAGCACCAAACAAAACACTGCATTTGACTTGTGCAAAAACAATACCCTTGGGACACTTCAAAGCGTACGCTCTTAACCAAATAAATAACCAAGTTTAAGGATTTGTGTGCTTTCATAAGATCAGGTATAAACTCAGATTTAAGGATCTACTAGCAGATTGGCCTCATCCGCTGCTGACAGGCTGTCGACGTGCCAGCGCCACTAAAAGTTGCACAGTTTGGAGCTTGGGCTGTTTAGTAGAGGCAGGTGTTTCATTTTAGGTGGATGCTGCACCAGGTGACTAATCGGGGCACGACATCTATTATAGTGGTGCGTGGAATAATGATGAAAAAATAGCTAAAGTTAGTTTGCGTCATAACTTTATCCAACTTACTGTTTTGGTTGCTGCTGATTTGGTTCACAACAGAGTTAAAATCAGCTTTATTGTTTGCCAGCTTTTTTTCAGAAGGAAAGTATTTGGTGTATTTTTTTTTCCATAACACCTTCAGGTGCGCCAAAGCTGGTTAAATAGGAAAGTAGTAATTGGTGAATTGAGAAGTGGGGCAGCTTGAATAAGGCAATTAAACTCACTGAACTTTTTTTTTTTTCATGGTGGGCAAAAGGTCTTTTGAAGTGAGGCTTTTTTGTGTGTTCCCCCGTTGGGAAATCATGCAAGGTCACATTTGCGGAATCAACAGGAAACGTCCTCCCTCCGCCAATTTCCGCTCACGTAAAACATCCGCGTGACAGCGACACAATAAAAGTGTAATGAAGGCCGTTCCTGTGTCTTTGCGCCTGCTGTTCTGACACAATTTTTCACTTTCCGCCACCCTTCCGCCGTGGGCTGTGATTCAGTGGCGCTGACCCACATGTCACCTCTCCCAGTGCCCCCCCGCCCCCTCCCTTTTCCGACATTCTGCAAGGCCGCCGGAGCGTAAGCGGTGGCGGATTAAATTTAGGGGGCCGATGTGGCGCCTGATGTGAAAAGACATCTCTATTTATTCCCCAAAACATTCTCAAATGCGCTGACACGAGATGTAACGCGAAGCGACAACGCCGCTGCTGCCGCCACACGCGGTGATTCGCGCTTTAAGTGTTCCACATCGCAGCGTGGCACCGGTCGAGCGTGCACACTTCAAAGTCGCGCACGATTTGCTCCGGTTTCATCCCATATCAAAGGATTCCAAAATGGAACTCTGCAGCGCCCCCCTCCCTGACGTCAAATTATCGAGAGGAGCTCAAATTCTCTTTCTATGTCTCTCGCTCACTCGATCAATATTGCAGAGAGGCTTGTTGTTCGCGAGAGCCCGCAGCCTTTCAAGGGGCCGCCTTCTCCAATAAAAATGATAGACAGCATTTTAGTAAATGCACAAGGAAGATTAGTTTGCCGCCTCTCAAGGAAAAATGCACAAAAGTGGTTCACGCGCAAACAAACGCACACACAGTCTGGGGGTGCAATTTAAACATAGCGAGGCCTCCAGGTTTGTATTCATGCCTGCCACGTTGTTGAAGATGAATTACCGCAGAGCATGGAAGGATGAAGTGGGTGATTTTTTTAGATCCTGCTCATTTTACATTTCCCTGACATAAATAATAATGTTTGTGTACCTTTTCCTCACCTTGCTCAGCACAGAGATGAGCATACTCATGCATATTGGGTGTTTGTGACCCTTTAAACACAATTTCAATTTTCTATGTATGATCACTGTTGCAACTAAGAGGAGGGAAGCACAAAATGTAAATTATTGTGCACACTCACCGGTGAGATGATGAAAATGAGCTCACTGCGTGATACGGAACACACAGAAAACACAGATCGGAACGCACAAACTCGCTGATAAGATGCCGAATGCTAACTCACTGAGTGGCGTAAAAGCGGAGATGGTCAGATGCCCACAAGAACTCGCCAGTGAAATCCAGCCCGCTGTTTGGTATACACTTGCTGGCAAGATGACAAGATCCAACCCGCCCAGTGTTGTGGAAAATGAGATGACTTAAAGGCAAAGACACTAAAATGCAAACAGTATTTTTGTTTGTTTTTACACATTTTAGACTTGTAATTTTAAATGTGCATATTGTACAAAAGTATTCTTTTTTTTTTTAATATGTCTGCGTGTATTACAGATTTTCACGTTCAACTACTGCAAGTGGGGAATGCATCCCATGCGATAAACGGGTTCATCATTGTACAAATTAAGAGGAAGCAGTTAAATACAAACACCGATATAATCTGTTGTATGCAACATGGAGTGTTTTCCATCTTATGTGCAAGCCTACTCATGTTGTCTATAACTTCCGGCTTCAGAGGCTTTCCCTCCACAACCACGCCCTGCAGATCAATGACTAAATTGGCCTGGCCTGCCAAGAGACAAGATCAAGTCTATAATAACACCGTCGCTCCATCTCGTCTCGTTCTGCTGCAGTACATTACCTGCCCCCGCCCCATTCTCAGCCTCCCCCCTTTCCTCACCCTGGAGGGATCTTCATTAATGCCCGGGATTTAAATCAAGTACAGTGCGCTGGCCTGGTAATGAGATCACAGCCCAAGCAAAGTGAGGCCCAATTTCAATGCTAAACACCGGTCAAAGCCAAGACGCCGACCTCAACGGATTCCGGCGGTGCGTGAGAATGACAAAACGTTAAAAAAAAATATGACAACATTTTGTTTTGAAGGATATCTGACTTTACGTGTGAGTTTGATGAGGTAAAAAAAAATGTGCAGTTTGTTTCTGTTCTCTTAAAATTCATGTTATTTTGTTACATTGAAGAATGCATTTGAATTATTATAATTAAATGATGACCAACACTGATAATTAATTGTTTAAAGCTGCATTGCCGAGGAATTAGGTTTCATTTAATTCAATATGATTATGCTCCAGGGTCAATTATAAAAAAAAGATCAAATATCAATATATTACCATTTATAATATTAAATATATCAAAACGTGTTTATTAATCAAAAACAATCAATTAAAATAAACTAATTTAACTGAAAAACAAGGTCACTAGAATACTTTTGGGTCATTTTAAGATTTTTTTTAAATTCTAATTTACGAAATTAATTATTCAACAATAAAATGCATTTTATTCATAATCATTATTCAAAATACCACAAATTTAAATGTTAATTTTGTATTCCAAATATTAAAATGCACTTCAGTTTATAAAATGTAATACATTAAATTTAGTCACTTTTACATTGACTGATTAAATGATATTTTAAATTTGCAAGATCATACTACTACAACAATACAGATGAAGAAGAGACATTTTCATTTTTTTTTTTTATAAACATGCTTACTGCCATTTAATTCTGTGTTCTACAGGTCAATACATTTTAATAGTTTTGTACAGGAGAATAAATAGATGTAAACGTTAATTTCAGAACCCAACCTCACTCCCACCACTCAAACGCTTGAGGGGCAAATAGGGAGGAGGCTGCTGAAAAGCTGAACTGATTAAAACTAAGAAAAATTGCACTAATTAAACATGGGGGCTGGGTGCAAAACTTACATCCCAACTGCGCTTACGGGAGCTGACCCCGCCGGCTTTTACGCTTTCATTACAGCGTGCAGTCGAGTGGAACGTACGCAAGCAGTCGCCGTTAAAAAGCATCCCTGAACCTGTGGCCAAACAAAAGGGACTAACTGAGGCCATGATGAGCACAGAGGGGGGCAAAACAATTCTGCTTAAACTTTTTCAGCTTAAGACTCAAATTACTTTGTCAAAAGTTAGTTCCTCCCCGAAACCCACACTGTAAAATGCAGTTCAACGGTCCTGGGCTATGGGCTAAAATGTAGTTGTATTGTACAACCAATGTTTCTAAGAACTGCTTCACATCTGTGTTGCATTGAGCCAGTTTCTGAGTCCAAACTAAAGAATAGGCTGTTAACTGATGCCAGAAGTTGTCCCACTCAGTGCAACAGAGGTGAAGCAGGTCTTTGCATAGCTAAATATTAGACATAAATAAATAGTCGTTTTTTAAAGGAAATATTAGTCATTGCTTTACTATGAAACACTTACCTAATATGTAGTTGTTTCAGTGCTGTTTCTGAGACCTGCTTCACATCCGTGTTGTCTAGAGTTGACCAAAACCTCAGAAAATGCTGTTTCTGAGCACAAACTAAGAAATGCAGATTCATTTATTAAAGGTAGTCCAAGGGTTTTGATCGATTTCATGCAACAAGTGAAGCGGGTCTCAGAAACAGTCATTGTATAACCAAATATTATCTATAATATTAAATGGAAGATTGTGCTATAGTTTGACTCACTGAGTTGATATTTGGTTATATAACCACTGTTTCTGAAACTTCCTTCACATCTATGTTGCATTGAGTCACTCAAAACATCAGGAAATGTAGTTTCTTAGGCTAAACCAGTGGTGTCAAACATAGGGCCCGCGGGTCGGAACCGGCCCCCAAGGAGGTTCGATCAGGTCCGCAGGATAATTAAAAATGCGAAAGAAATGCATAAAAGACACGGAATTAATATTTTTAATAAAATGCAATTTGTGGATTATTCGCTAGGGGGTACACTGTTTTGATCAGAGAAGAAGACAACAGCAGTCTGTCACTGAGACAGATCCAACACAGCAGACGATATCAATGCGCCATCTGCTGCTTGTTACGACGTTGTTTCATGTATGAAGTTTACAGGACGTGAATACTTTCTTCTTTACACATTTAAAAGCATTAATTTTTAGTTTGTAAGGTGTAGGCAGGGATTAATTTTAGATGTTATATGCACATGTGTAAATGGCTTAAAAATTCCTTTCTTAACAAATCTCGTTTAATCTTAAAGTGCAGTACTATATTTTTCAATACCAATTACTTGTGTGCCTTTGTGCAATCAGTGGGATCAGTTCCAATGCATATATGTGAATGATAAAAGTAAATTGCACATTTGTCTAAGGAAATGTTTGGTAAAAGGAATGTTCATTGAATGTCAACATTTTCCCAATGTTCTTGTGCTTCCTTACACCAAAAACAGAGGAAAGATATGATATTTTGCTTATTTATAGCAGAGTATGGTATAATTTGAATGGTCCGGCCCACAAAGAGAAATGAGTTTGACACCCCTGGTCTAAACCAAAATATCTAATTTTAGAATGTTGTCTAATGGTCCTCGGTGTTCACTAGTGCCAGAAGTTGTTAGACTTTATGCAGTACAGATGTGAAGGAGGTCACAGAAAACAGTACTGAAACAACTAAATATTACTATTAACGTCATATTGAATATTTTGATTTCTTGAGAATCACTAAACTAATATTTAGCTTCACATCTGTGTTGCATGGAGGCGACCTTAATTTCAGAGAATGGCATTTATGAGTCCAAATCCATTGCAGTTCACTAGTGCCAAAAGTTAGCAATGCAATGCAACATCGATGTGAAGCAGTTCTCAAAAATAGACATTATGGTTCAGTACCCTTGCTCATTGTACAGTATTGTACTAACGTTATCTACTTTGTCCATGTGTTTTATCCTTATGTGGGATCGATTTTCAAATCAATAAGATTATTCCTTTCGTGTTTCCTTTAACCTTCCAAATTAATAGGAACCCTGCTTGGAACAACGGGCCCTCATCAACTTCAAGCTACTTGGGCCATGCATTGCGACAGACAAGGATCAAAATCAATAGACGTCTTTGTTTTCAATTAATCGGCGGGAGCGACACGTCGGTCCGAGCGAGCATCCGTCAAGCAGCTAATGGGATCCCGAGTTTCGTCTTTCATCTGTTGATGAATTCATACGGCTTTCAATTACGCGCAGCAAACTAACTTATTCATGTCGGCCACAGAGGACAAGCTATACACTCGATAAGGGCAATTGTTTTTCTCTCCCTTTTCTATACAGATCATTACCTTTTAAAATAAGAAAATCGATTCCAGGAATCCATAAAGTAGACCGCAGCGGGGGATTTTGGGGGCTTAATGCATTCACAACGAGTAGGCATGCACACAAAAGTATGAGCCAGGCCAAGGACTTGCATTGCTCCAACGCCCACCTGGTTCATTGCCATCGGCGTCGGGTGTTTCGTTTTTAATGAAGGGCTGGAGAGTGAATGTGAAGTATAACTGCACGGCAACTACCGGCGTGGGTACAGATTAACAGAGAGCCAAACAAGACTTGGCAAGAGATGGTATTAATCTTGTGACTACGCCTGGTTATTGGACTATTTTTTATTTTGCACAAAACGATGGGTTCGATTGTTTCTAACATTTTTTTATAAATTTATATGAATACATTGAGTTTATTACAATACTGTAAACTACAAAGTAGAAAAATACAGTGGTTACAGTGCATTTGTTGGTTTGTATACAGTATGTTACTTTACTTAATGTTATCTCAAAAAGATGAAAAAATTATTACTTGACTTGATAAAGTTTTAAATTAAACAGGTGTTTAACTCTCTATATCCATTTAGGCTACTCTACGCGGAATGCACTGCCCCCATCTGCGCAGTGTCCGCTACAGTCCAATAGGACACGGGTAAATACACCAAACGGTCTGTCACCGCGCCTATCGGGCAGCCATTAGTCATGCCATCAAAACAATGCGACGGCAGAGACCTGTGGCTGTCATACCGATTGGCGCGTGAATGGCTCGCGCAGGAAACAGGCCTTGTAATTATCCTCTCCGCCACTCGTTCCTTGCGTCGTGTCCCGACATCAGTCACCGAGGTACGGGGTATTGAATTGTGATAGAATCTTGCTAAACAAAAGCCGCCGTGCTTCGTGTTGCCTTCGCCAGTGATTGCTCCCCCATAGGAACATTGCATCAAACACCGATGGGTTCTTCCTCATATTGGTATTCCAATCATGCGCTCGATGCACGATGAAGCAAGCGACCAATATGTAAGAACAACTGGATTAGACAGCGCTTTCACAGCTGATAGAAAGTATTATGCATCGATTCTGTCCCCGGAGCCGCGGTGGTGTCACATTATCAGCAAAAAGTTAGCATAATGTGAAAATCCGGCACGCTAAATTGAATGTCAAAATGCGACAAAGACGCGGGCTCACCTTGGACTGAATGCAAATGCAAGCGGCGCACAGATGCATGTCCAAATCTACTTAACGCCGGTGAGTCACTGCCTGTGTGCGCCGACGTTATGAAAAGCAGCAACAGTGACCTTTAGTATGCTAATGCAAACGTGTACAGTGGCGATGCCCTACAAGAAGAGATGGAGAGGATGGCTATATTTTATTAACATGCCGGCATGGCTGGAAAGCGAAGCAAATGTCACTTGACCTGTGAAAAAGACTTTTGTTATCCGTACCTGGATAAAAATGTATCTCTTGAGCATGTGAAAACAAATTTCAAACTTTAATGCTGTCACCTGAGCAACTCCCACCACACACTGTTAGCACTGCCTGCCTCACAACCTCTGTCCTGTCCTGTCCTATTTTGCTACTTGTGTCACATGACTCTCTTTCACCCTCACCCCTGCCTGTGACCCCACTGAAGATAAAGGGTGCATAATATGGATGGAGGGACTAACTTAGAGAACAGCTTTATCATGTTCCGTCATATGATTCTAGATAAAAATGTAAAAATTTCAGTCTAGGAGAAATACATTCAAACTTGAGAAAACACATGACAATTGTCTTTGTAATCTGCCTAGTGAAAATAAAATGGTTAAATCATCCGCTAAAATATGAATTATGCCGATTTCAATGTAAATTAGTTTGCTGGAGTCTATACCAGTTGAATTTCCCGTTCGGGAGCATACCCTGGACTGGTCGCCAGCCAACTGCAGGGCACATAAAGACAAAAAAAACTTTTACACCTAGACAAGTTAGAGTCTGAAATCAATCTAGCATGCACAGAGCTGAGATTCAAACCAGAGCCTTAAAACTGTGAGGAAAAAGTGCTAAACATTAGGCAACAGTGCTGGCAAGGTTTTGGCTTCATCAAAGTTAAGTCGGAGAGAAAGTCCGAGTACATTTTTAATCAGTTGTCTTGGGGAATCGCGCGACCAATGAGGCCAACAACCGCAAAGAGAGCCTTGGGAAAGCGCGTCACGACCAGTGACTCGGAAGGACTCGGCATGACGCCGAGGCAGTGCAGCCAGTCGTGACCAACGACCATCACGGAAACGGCCACAAGCGTTCGGCGGGAACTGACCTGCCCTCCGTCCAGGGCGTCGGGGAAAAGTTATATTTGGACAAGTTTGCAATTCAGCGTGCAGATGAAGGTGAACGTGTCCTGGGTCAGCCATGTTGCAGCCAGTTAGCACCAAGCAGAGGTGGGCGACTCGAGTGACTTCACGTGAATCAGACTTAAATCACCAATTTTAGGACTTAGGCTGAAGTGCTGTGTTGAGACAGAGCAAGATTATATGACTTGACTTCGGATTCACTTAACCCAAAGAATCACTTGACTCAACGTAGCTTGATTTTATAACTTGTGACTTCCTTGAAACTTGAATGTTAAGAATTGAGACTAAACTTGTGACTTGCACATAAAATGCGATTTACTCCCTCGTCTGGTACCAAGCAGTTCCTCCACCTGTGCCCATTCAAACGACATATTCATCAAAGAAGAATTTAGTCACACTCTGGTCCAGAAGCAATTCACACTTGTTTCAGTCAAGGTCCATCGCGTACCCTCCCCACCCTCCGGAATCCTTGTCCGGACAACTTGTAAGATCGAATGTTTTACTACGCCGCGCCAACAGAGCCGTCAAGATAAAGGCAAGTAAAGAGAAGGCAGAGGGAGCTGTCAAAAGCAGGTAAAACAGATTACTTTTAAATCATAATGTCACCATCTTCATTCCTGTTGTTTCCGAAAAGAAAAGCATGGCCCCCGAGCGAACCAGATAAGGACGCCGGTTCGGAGGAATAATGTAGACACCTGACGTCTGCCAAATTTCCCTCAAGTTGCCGAAATAAGGAAAAAAAGACAATCTGTTCTTTTTTTTTTTTTTTTTTTTTTAAAGGAAAATGTCAGGTTTGTCCTTTTAAATTAAAGCTAACTGACAACATTCATATTCATTATTCCGAGTCTATGGGCTTTTTTTCCGCTATCAGCTCGGCTTTGCTTGTTGAATTATTCAAAGAGCTGCCCCACTGTGGTTCTGTGAGGCTACGTAAAAACAAAAAAAAGTCACACTATAATGTGTCAAAAAATTAATACACGTTTATGTTCTCTAAGACTAACATCACGACAATTACAACACTCCAAATTACCATTACTTTATTTTTTAAAAAGAAAAAATAAACATGTATTACCAATTTTTTACTTTTTATCTGAACAATTAAATGGATCTAAAATAAAGGTTCTCCATTAAGCATTTTTTTGCCTGGTCGCTGTCCTTTGAAAAACATAAGGTCAAAGGAACTTGGCCCTTGTATTTTTTTGGGACAACAATACCTTTGAATGTGGCCTCACAGTCACACACTGGTGGCGCCGTAGGGCACGTGCACATGTCCATTAAAGTCCAAGGTAATTTACTTCTCTTGTCTTTGCTGTGCTCGACACTAATTTGTAGCCTATCAAGGGGCCACAAAAGAGAAAGGTAGTTTCCAATTACGCTTCATCACAGCCACCCATCCCTGCAAACGCTCCGTGCGCATCATAAACCTCGGATGCAACCCTAAAACAAGTGTGACCTTTATGCAAATCTCTAAATCAATCAGCGAGGCCATGAAAGCATTAACAAGCTTGGGCCGTCCCGTCATTCCCTTGCCCTGGTAAACAGGTCGTTAAAGGGTCTGCCTCAGCCTCAGGGGGGGGGGGGCCTCTCGGCCTCGGGTGCCACCGGAGCTCTTAATGATGCGGAAAATTAAAAAGGTTTCAGGTGGAACAGTCAAAGCTTGTTACCTTGTGTGAAGGGCTTGTTCGCTGTTCACCTGCTTTGACGCGCCAAACGTGGACTTCAGCCAATGAGCAAGGTCTGACAAGGTTTACTATTAGCATTCTAAACACACAAACACAAAAGGATTGACGGTTTTATTTCATTGTAGTGGTGCTACATATTGTTAAATTGAAGACTGAGCAATGTCGGGCCTTCTCTGCTGACCTTAACAATATTAGAAGCACTGAACTACATTTACAACTGAAATTTGAATATTTGTTCCCAATTATTCCCAACAGTCTATTCTGGTCATTTTGTCACATTTCTATTGGCTGCGTTGTTTCCAATACAATATGTGTATTTGTCCAATTAGATTTCAGCTTCTTTGTGTTGTCATGTCAGTCTTATCTGCCTAGGGCCTTCAGAATCAGTAGTGCTGACCGATGAAACTGCAATGCCAAGGGACAGTTACTCGAACCAATCAAATGTCAAATTTGCTTAAGATGCCCAACGAGCTGACCTGCAATGTCAGAATTTATTGTCGGCCGGCGACTGAGTTGGAGATACCAGTTTGTGGGAGAAACACATATACTAACTGTAATTATCTCAGTTCATTGTCACAATTGTTAACACACAGGTGTTAGCACTGAACTCTTTAGCAAACCAAATTAGCAGCACCGACCAAAGCACTCAAACGCCAAGGAGTTAAAAGTATGGAGTCTAATTGTGCGTTATAAACAACTAAGGAGGATATTTTCATATGTGGAGAAGAGGTATTAAATGGTGATTAGTCGTCCAGTACACTGATAAGGTCACTCCACAATGTTGTGTGACAGGGATTAACTGGGCTTGTTTTGTCGATGCAATCTGCCTCAGATCCAACTGAACACATACAAAATAATAACAATGTTGAACAAACAGAAGGCAACAGATTTACTTGGATACTTAGTTTCACACTTAGTGGGTGTTGTCAGACACACAGCTATTCTAAAACAACAACAAGAACGAAGACAATTTTCAATATTGTGCCCCCTTTAAATGAATCCAAACAAATAGAGATTTCAACTTTATGCACTAGTGTAATATGCACAGTAGTGCGACTGGACTAACCCTACTAAGCGGCAACGTCTCCCATGGAAAAATATCAACAACCAGTTGACCCACAGCCATGTAATATTTACTAGCCTTTTCCTTCCTTCGCGTCGCACAAGGGTCTCCACTCATGCTCTTAATAAGTAGCCACATGCTGGAGGCCAAATGTAGTGTCACGTCTAAATGCCACTTGCCAGCGGTGTAATAAGTACAACTGATATCGTGCTGACCATCCCTCGGGGCCACTTAAAAACAGCCAGCTGCTTTGTCTTCATATTTGTCTTCATTTTTTTCAACCGAAGTTTCAAATGAAGCCATAGTGGGGTTTTTTTTCCTCCAGTGGGTGGAAATAAGACAGGTGTGTCAATATCACAAGACCTCACGTGCTAGTTAAATTCGGAAAGAAAGGGGCGAATTGTACCGTTGAGAGATGCCAAAGGGGCAAGGCAGTTGCTCTGATTGGTTGCAAAGGGAGCGGGAAATTGTTCTGAAAATGAAGACCTTTTGCATCGACCTCAATCACTCCGCTTTGCAGTTTCCTGACGTGCCCCTCTGTGTTTTTCCACATTACTGCTTTGGAATTTACAGGCGAGATCATGAGAAATATTTACCTTGTGACCTCTGTCCAGTCAGTCATTCTGTAAATATGTCCAGGTACTTTTACACTGCACTCCTGGAAAATTGGTGCCTAAGAGGCGTAGCGGTCGAGCTGGAATTTAGTTGCCTATGCTTTTCTGACAGTTAGCCGATGCGGGTAACTCTGTTAGCATAATCAGATATGCGGTGATGTTAGCACAACACCAACTAACCAAATATTGCTTTCAAAACAAAAACTTGGGTGTTCAAACTCCGACACACACACGATATCTGATACACTACGTAGCTCAGTCGATGGGAATTACTGAGTCAGTAAATAGTTAAGCAAAAGTGAATATGAATGAATAAATGAATGAATGTAATATGAAATATGAATATGTAAAAAATAGAATGAGACAGTTAAGGCCTTGGTGGAGTTCAGCATCCTTTTGGGTTTGCTACATAGTCTTAATAATTATGCTTTTAGTGTACATCACAAAAACGTCTTCTTTGTGTTTGAAGTATCAAAAAAACGTGTTTTTTCCACTTTTCACACCTTTGTCCATTTCACTAATGTTGGTCTTTATAAAAATAGAATAAAATACTGGAAACGGATTCACGCACTTAAAGGGTGTTGGAAATGCATTCTGCAAATAAATAGAAGATCCTGCAGTGCTTAAAGCACCATGGGGCACATTTGGAAAAACTCAAAGCATCATGGTCTTGAAGACTGCGGACAATCCAATGGCTTGGCAAGGACAAGCTTCTATCATGGACGTTAAGTGAAAGTAACAACTGAGACCCTTTTCTCACTCAAAGCATGTTGTTGATCTTGGCAGAATATTGCATTCGTCTGATTTAGGCATTTTTAATTAAAACCCTATTAGCTGCATTGTGATTGCACGTAAAAGCCTAACTACCTGCATGCTCGGATGCTCCTTTGGATATATGAGGTAAAGAATTATCTTTGTGAAAAATGCTTCTTTAGACTAAATGACCTTCAGCTACATGCGTACGTGTGTTATCTAATAGTATGTTTCCTGTTTACATCCAGTACATCAATTCCCTTGATAGTGTAAGTACTGTGCTTCCTCTGTCTTTTTAATGTTTGGTCCATCGGGACCTGATGCCATCATTGTAAGACGATAAGAAGCTGATGTCACCCACAACGTGACGTAAACATCCTACTTGAGGGAACCGACATCATCCAGCCACACACTCATCCAAACTGCAACAAAGCTGCCTTCACTAAGTGTGTCTTCCCATGGCATATGGCCATTTTGTGCCCAACAAATTCTGCAACAATTAAGCCACCTATTGTATAGCATATGAGGTCACCAGGTAAAAGAATCCCAAGTAACACAACAGTTGATCAACGTTCACACGTCATAGGTTTGCAAAGTCCTATAAAACATCTGGTACCATTTCAGAAATAATTTGGACACTGACCATGGTATATGTCATTTTTGGAGTGCTTCAAATTCTGCCTAGCAACAAGCGGTTCATAATAAAGTGTAGACTGTCACTTAAAATAATCATTGATGTGAATATCCCCAAATGTTCTTCTGCCTAGCAACAAGCGTTCCATTATACAACATGACGTCACCAGGAAAATGCAAAACCAATACTATTGATGGACAGTGATCGATCATGAAAAATGGTAGAAATTTATGATTAACTTCCCGGGAATATTCTGGAATGTTTCCGTGGTATACGTCTGTATTTTTTTGCCATCCCAATTTTGCCTAGCAACATGTGATGCCACTATGAAAGAATCCCTGAGCAATACTGTAGACGACGTGTCACAGGTTGTAGTAAATTTCTGGAAACATCTGGGAAACTTAACTGGAGAGTCTTACAGACTGTTTTTCATGTCTCGGTAGGTGCTTCTGTTTTGTTATCAAATGGCAGTGGGCCGTCAATAGCCCATAAACTGAGATACAGCTACTACCTGATTTTTTTTTTTTTTTACATAGAGGGGGAATGGAACATTTGGATTGGGTCAGGTAGTCGAGAGGGATGGCCACTAGTTGAGGTCATACGTTAATAGAGGTTGGAATGAAATGGAAGGAACAGCAATAGAAGCTAAAACCAGCCATGTGGGTATGTAATTGGAAATGTGTTAGAAAGCCATGTCTTATAAATGTTGCATTAATGAAAAGAAAATGTTGTGATCAAACACTGCGTCGTTGCTGCGCAAACAAAGACAAGCGCTGACTGACACCTTGATGTTACTGTTCTAGTTTATATAACTCACTGTAAAGCACATCTGCTGGTACATCACTCGCGCTCTTTTGTGCTCTTGATATTTGAGCGGTGGGTGTGATAGGAAATCTCTCTCATCCACTTCCACCATCCAGAGTACACCTCCCCCACCTCACCCCCTTCTGTTCAAATGGAGAGCTGCGGGGGAGGCAAGGAGGGGAGAGTGGCAGGCCACGGCTGCTTCCATCACTTACCCACCACTCATACATGATTGAGAGGCTTGTGCGAGCATGAAGGACTGCATCATTTATACTGGGCTCCTTCAAAAATCAAGAGGCGAGCGGCAGCTAGTTAATATTGACAGAGCAACTTAGGAATTAAAAAGGCAAGAGCAGGTAAAACCTAAATAAAGCCAAAGTTGATCCCTTCTGCTTTCCCAATGCTCCTGCACCAATCGTTCACGTGGAAGCAGAGTAAGAGAATCCAAAGATTCTGAGCTGCTACTAAACAAAATGGTCAATCAAAGCAGCTGCTTGGGAAGGAATCGGGAATTAAAGGTGGTGAGAAAAATCTATTTGGGCTGGAGTGTTGTTTTCCCACCACCTTTCTCCAGGTTCCCCGGCCTGCTTCAATCCAAAGTAGAACATCTGTGTTAGATGTCACAATTATGGAAAAACCATTACATCTGATTGGTTAAAGACAAAACAGAAATTGCTAATAGAGTGTATGTGGTATGTGTCATACGCCAGCAATCAGGATTCTGAAGGCCATGGGCAGATTACAATGATAGGTAAACTGAGCTCTAATTGGGCAAAAAGAAACATCTAACAGAAACATGACTGAAAGCTGGACATCCAAGACACAGACCAAGAAATAAAGATAATAGATTGTTGGAAATACTTTCATGGTGGCAGTGATGGGCGCGCAGCCCCGGGCATTTAAATTAAGGCGGCATCCAAATTAGGTGAGGGCATTCATCCAGTGTGTGAACAAAGATAATGATTTGGAAATTTAACCACCTGCACAGAGCCCACATTGACACATAATTGCAGTTAAGTGAACTTTGTTTGCCAAATGCATCACAAAAAATAAACATATGACATCGGATCAGGAAAACGTTTTACTGTACCAACCCCCCAAAAAATGATGGAATAAACCCCACTATTAAACACCCAAAGAAGCAGAGGTACTGTTGACAGGTAAACGCACTTTATAAAAGCTTCACTCTCATTATCGTCGTCGTCATGATGGAAAGATGTGTTTCGATTTGACTTCTGAACAAAGCAAGGCAGCAAATATTGACCATGTATGTGTCTGCTAACTGCTAGCGTGTCAAACCAAAGACGTGTCTGTTAAGTCAATGGTCTAATCAAGGGCTGTCAAACATGGCCCGCAAGCCAGACTGGGCCAACAATGACATTTTAACTTCTGTCCATAACTTGCTATCTGTCAAAGGGGAAACGTTCACCCATGAGTACAAAAGAGATGAAACAAGCACTTTAATAATAATGTGGGATACAAATTGATAAAAACTTCCATGCAAGGAATTCAAATATAACCTGATGGCTGCTTCAAAGAAATCTTTTTAAAACATAACAAGCACTTTTGAAACTGCTATTGTTCCAATTGTTTGACATTTCCTGACAAGATTAGAAACTATTGGTGTTTGTAGAAGAAAAATTGTTGTTAAACTGAATTTTAATGTCATTAAATCTGGGTGAATGAGAAACAAGGCATGATTTTAAAGCCAAGGTACAAGCTGAACTATGATATTTGGTGTTACCAAACCATAGCGATTATACATTCATATGCGTTAGGCCTATATCCGGCACCCTGAGGGCAACCTCAGCTACAACGTGGCCTATGATGAAAGCAAGTTTCAGACCCGTGATCTAAGGAGTGCTAGTGTAAAAGCGCCATAAGTAGTGTTTCCAAATTTTGCTCCTACTTGCCCACTATCGAGTGATGTGGTAATTGGATGACCTGATTAATGACTGGAAGCAGTAGAGAGCCATTTCATCGAGCTCAACTTATCCTTGGAGAGAGGAGAGAACTGTCCAGAAAATTACAGTTGAAGAATTCTGAGATTTATCATGTAGCGCTCTCCAACCCGCAGAGCGCAAGACACTGATCACTCAACTCTTCTTTTTTTTTGCTTGTTTTGTAGAAGCTCTCTTCTCCTTCCCTGGTTGCAGAGATGCCAAGTTTGCACCTGTCAGTTACAGCTAACAGTGGCAGTTTGATGCTTTTAAAAGTGTAACACGGTGCTGTGATAAGAGATAGGAAGCCCACGCTCAGGTACTGGCTACTCGCCTGTCGGCTTTCCGTTGGGAAACGGAGGCCATTGCTGTGTTTACTGTTTCCTCTTTGAAGCCTTTGCTCGCACTTTACCGATCCCCCAAGACTGGAAACAACAATGGAGAAAATATTTGTCAGATATCAAAAACAGGATGCATGAATCAACAATAACTGTTGTGCAAGTTTGTTGCGCGTGCACTCTGACATACTGTAACGAAGGTCACGAAAGTTTCTGAGATTAAAACTTGAGTCAATGAAAGTCTTTATGAATGTTGGCAGGGGGATTTTGAATTGCTTGTAAAAGCCAACGTTCCAGAGCCACTCTTAATATGGTTGGGGAACACAAGCTGGAACAGGGTGAAACAATCCGATGCATGTAGAGTAATTCGCGGTACCACATAATATATTCTTATGAAGTTTGTATCATAAATAAAGCAGCCCACTGTTCACTTTGTAGACAACAGCACAAAAAGAGAAGCAGAATGGACAAGTAGAACTAGAACAGTGGCTCACTGATAATATGAACAAGCTCAGTTTGAATGAAGGACAGAATAAACTGAACTCAATTGGGTAGTCCATTGTAACCTGATTGTTTGTCATTGCTCAGTCAGTCGTCCAGTTACTGGGAAAAAATAGAGCAGGTTACCCAGTTTCCTCTTCTTACTGCCAAGGGACTGATCTGGAAGGAGAAAAACTGTCTAAAAGATCTTTGTAAATGCAAATGAAAGCCCCTCCGGGTGAACCCTGACATCCGTTGGGATGGTATGATATGCAAAACATCCTCCAACAGGAATATGGAGTGTTGGCTCCATAAATCAGCGTGAAGCTCCGTCACATGGAATCCCGAGAGGGAAGTGGACGAGAGGTTTGGCTGGGAAAAGACTGGCTGACACCAAGAGGACGGCTTACATCCGCACCCGGCTGCACAAGAGAGACTGTGAAGGACAGCGAGGACGGTAATAAATAAAGAGTTAAATGGGGATGAATAAAAGATAGAGGGTGGAATTCTTCCTGCAAAGCAATCAGGAGTAGGACCGTCCCGTTCACTGACCCGCCATTTCCAACGATTCAAAGCATGAGGTCGGATGCGAGCATCCTCAAGACCCTGTCCTTCAGTGCATTGCAAGCCTGTGGTAAGACTGATCTGTCTTCTGTAATCAACAAGGGCTGAACGTCTTTTGGTGTTCAGTTCTGGTAGCAACACTGTAGCTCACGGGTAATGCTCTATATATACACAGAGCCTTCAACTCCAACCACACTATTTGATATCACGGAAATAGCTTTTAACATCTGGCCCACGTGGTTTCATCCTCACACACCTTACATGCATGTCGTTACCCTTTACTGTGTGACCCTGGTGCATCCTGATGGATCACCTATGGACTGGGATGGATGGCGCTTCCGCCTCCCTCCCTAAATACTGCACATTCGCTCTCAAATTGCTTAATACATCGTTCAGTTGCATTTGCCTGTGTGCACCTTGCTGGTTAGCAGCAGTTGGGTTGCCACCCTGACATGCTCCCAAGGGTCTCAGTCGCTCCTATAGCTATTTGTTACTTTTTGCTCAATACAATGCATCCCAGATTGGCCTCATTCAAGCCCTCCTGCAAGGTTACTGCGAAAAAATGAATTACTGCTACTTTGTAATGGAAAGGTGAAAATTGGTCTGGCAGACTTGAAGAGAAAAAGGTGGAAAAATGCTCCCCGAGCATGTAATAAGTAATATGTGTTAAATGATAAGTAACACTTTTATTCTGGGATGTTTAAAACTTTCTGGTCTGTGAATAATGAAAGCCTGAGTCAAGATTGTTTTTCTTTTCACTCTCCTCGTATGAAAGTTAGCAAAACATCCAAGGCACAGTGCCATATGACACTGCATGCAGATGTATTTGGTCTTCCGTGTGCATGCAGCAAGCATTGTGTAGTGCTCTAGTTAAACGCCCCCAAGAAACATACTTCAAACAATGGCACCCGCCAAATATATGCTGAACACTATATTTACCTCCTCTAAGGCAGTTACGTGTTCAGTGCTATGGTGTTTTGTTTCTTTTTCCAGTAAATAATGCATGAAATACTAATGACAAAAAAAACTTATGCAGGAGGTTGGCATGTATGACAATATGCAGTTTGTTGGGAATCGAAAATTAGGATTTTTAGGCCTTGCTGGAGGTCTGTGCTCTACAAATGCCTTCAGAAATGAGTTCAGCTTCTTTTTGCCAAAAAGTCTTAATTCCATATAACTCAATGATAAAATGAATGATGACTGACCCTAATAGCTATTTATAATAATTTATTCTCAGAATAAAATCTTCAGAAGGGGGATTGTTGGGCCTTAGTGGGGGTCTGTGCTCCACACATAAATGACTTGGAAAAAGCGAAATGTTGCCAAAAAGTCTTATTTTTTATAACTCAATGATAAAGGGAATGGCCGCTAACTAGGCAATTTGATCCAACTAGTCGACTTAAATGCTGACGAGGACCAATGCCATCCCGGTGACAATAACAGCTTGAAATGATTAACGGCCAATCACATTTGGCTTGGCCTTGCTAAAATCAAAAGTGAGTGAGTGAGCTTGTGTTTGGAGTTGACAACCGAAAAAATAATCAGTGACGTCATTGATTAATGAACGTTAACTATCAGCACTTTTGTGTGAAGTTGTTCAACCTCTTCTACCAACTCCCAAAAAGTATTTTTTCGAATATTTATAAGGACTTACCTTTAGCACAAAATCTGACTAAATTCTTCTAAGAACAAGCCATAAGTTATTTAAATCAATATCCAACTTTATTCAGTTTTACCAATATATGAAAAATATCATACCAGCTTTTTCCGGTCTCTTTTCAACTATTTACAATACCTTACTATATTCTATGAGACGAGAAAAGGATTCTCCTTTACAGTGTGGCATTTTAATGAATATCCGGCTTGGCTCAATTTGATGAATGTAAGAAAAATGCATGCTTGGATGAAAATGCAAGCCATAAGGGGAGCTTGCCCACAGCCTCCAAAGCCTCAACACTGAAGTGAGCTGCACGGCACATCAAACAGGCTCTGGAAAACAAACTTCAGCTTCAGCCCTGCAGCTGTGCAGCCAGGAACCTCCACAGGAAAATCAAGGAAGCCGTCAACCGGCCGACCGAATTGCTATCAAACACAAACAAACTCCTCAGCCTGAGGAAATAAAAGATCCATCTTGCTCCTCGGTCCTGCCATGCTGTTTTTCCTTCAGTGGGTTAATGCTTTATAGTGCCTGCGTCGGGATAGTAGTGCATGGGCCTTTGATCCACTGGAAACCCACCAGAGACTCAAAGCCAAAAAAACCCTTGCGAGGGTTGTACGAGACAACATGGCTGTGGTATGCAGCTTTTTTATTTTATTGTTCATGTAGGTAAGCAACCCTGATTGATCCACTTTAGTTATGGTAGCTTACCCTGCAGGCAACAACCTGACTCCTTAGTAGTGAAAATTGCAGCTTGATTGCTTGTGGTCTTTCTTTCTAAATCACGGATGCGAATGAAGTCCACAGGCGAGGAATTTATCAACAACCCGGAGGGGTCAGTAAATACGCAGTGAGCTGTGGTGATTCTGCATTAGGGGTATTCACATTCTTTCCATTGGGGATTTTGAATTTAAGAGAACAAAAGCGATGTCGATGATTTTCTAGAAACATTTGTCTCTTCACAACGTCTAATGACTACACTTACCTTGACTTAAAAGTTTAATTTGTTCCGTGACCACGGTTGTGAGTCAGAACACCAATATCAAGGCTGACCCTGAAATTTGCCCGAATCCCCTCAAAAAAAAAGAAAAACACAAACATCTAATTTTACCTGTGCGTCTGACATTAGCTGTAAACTCCTCATTGATTTTTGTGTGCCTAGTAATGACCACGTGTGGGATTTCATGTCAAATGTCGACGCCTTGCTCCGTCCCACACGTGACTGTGGCTTAAATGAGCTAATTCCATAGTTCCAGTGCTGTTTCAAACCAAAATGGCGACTTTCCCATTCAGTTTTGTGCATGGTGATAAACAGTGAAACTATTCTCGGCGGGTGATTTTTTTTTTTATTTTTCTTACTTTCCAACTACTGACTGAATTCTGGATTGAGGTAATCTTCGGGACCCAATTTTTTCATCAGGATAAACATACCTGCAAAAATTGTGTAAGGTTTTGGGCATGTTGGGGCTCCTTAAAAGGCGATCAACCACAAGTACGGTATACCCGTTTCTGATCAGGACTCAATTGGTTGAATACTCTAATAGGGGTTCGTTGAAATCATGGAATTTGCCCAAAACAGCTGCTCCAAACCAAAACGGCAAACTTCTATACAATTTCCGTCATCTATCCTTGAGACTTGTTGTGCATCCTGCCATGATAGACATGTGACCCAAGTTCATGTAAATCAGTGAAACTGGTGTCAGGGGCTAATATAGCATTATTGGCAGCACTTAATGCAGATTCCCCGTTCTGTGCTACTTGAATGCATCAATTGTTGAAACAAGCAGATGAGGAACAAACGCTGCATATCCCTCGGCGGGAGCGCTATGTTCCAAGGGGTTAAAACAATACCCGCAGTGATAACTTCAACGCTGAATGGGAGTGTGAGATTTGCTCCGGTGATTATTCCGTCAGATGCTGCTGCCACTTTGATGCGTGATCATACTGTCGATGGCTCGGGGAGCGCACAGATAAAATGGCACCTCCGTATTCGTGCCACCCACACTCGCTTGCTCGCATCTACGCAGCGCTCTAATCCCCAAACTGTTTGCCCTATATGCTAGAGTAAAGGGGAAAAAAAAGTGCGCTGGAAATGTCAAGGCTGCTTTGAAAGCAAACCGGGTCGCTTCATGTGCTCGAGGGAGGTCGTGGAAAGCGGAATGATGTGCCTTGCTAGCGGGGATGAATGTTTGTAAAACATCATTGTTTTCACATCATCCGTCCTATGCTGTCTTGTTCTCGCTTCATCAGGCCAGGAGGGACAAAAGAGGCCACGGAGGTGTCGAAAACACTGACAAAGACACAAGTTGCATTCGAGTTGTTACCTGACATACAAGTCGGAGGCGGGTCGTCAAAAAGTGCTCTCACATGCGATACACATAGGCCAGTGGTTGAGTTCAGAAGCGGGGAGGTGGGTGGTTAAGGGTGATTTTGCCCCAAAAAAAACACAACTCACTTAGAATGTCAACGAGTCCAGGCCGTGACACCCACTTTGTGCTCTACTCTCAGTTCATGGCTCCAGATCACCTCCAATGAAGAAGCCGAACAAATACATTTCAGAGCGGCCTTGATGTAGTTTGCTCTCATGCTTGGTGGCGATTTGGAATCCATCGGCCCGGCGGAGATTCTAGCTGCCAAAGCACACAAAGATGCATGGTGGGAACATTAATAGATACAGTATAGCGCTCACTCCACATAGAATGACGTTGTACTGTGGGAGAGGGGAACCACAATCAGTTTTCTTTTTCCACATAGTCCTGTAAAGGCCAGAGTAAATTAATGCAAAAATAATACGATGCCACAATAAATCCATCCATTTTGTATCCCGCTAATTGTCTCCAGGGTGACGGTGAGCTGGAGCCTACCACAGCTGACATTGGGCGAGAGGCAGTGTAGACCCTCAAGGCACTCTGGATGCAATTGCCGACACAATGAACTCATGTTTTAGCCAACCGCATAATATGTAATGCAAAATCCAAACCATGGCATATATGATAAGCATAACAGTTCAAGCCCATTAGTCAATAGCGTCTACCAGAATATTTGGAAAATTGAGGTTCCAAAGCCAGTGTCACTACTATGCATCCATTTTTTTTAGTTTTGTGGGTGAGCCACCCATCTAAAATTCACCAAGTAGTGCCTTCTGGGAAAGTTTGAAAAGAAAAATAGCCCCTGACACTAGTTTCAACTATTTACTAGTTTCAAACTTTATGGCCAAGTTTGAAGGCCATCTCTATTATGACAGGTCTCACAAAAAGTCTCTCAAGGACCAATGTGTGAAACGGAACATGAAGCTGGCCATTTTTGTTTGAAACAGACATTTTGGATGAATTCCACAGCTTGTTCTACATTTGAGCCTAGACAGCTGGCCACTGTAAACCGCAATGCTTTTCAGCATGGGGTCTAAATTTGATGATCGCGGTGATGATTTGCTATGAATAGATATGTAAGGGCATGTTAATCCCAATTGGATCTTTCATAGTCCTTTTGATATCATTGGAAGCTCCAGTTTCACTAGAAATGTGTTGTAATAAACCGCTAATGTTGCTTTAGATTCTTCCAAAATTGCATCACCGAAATGATAAACATGTTTTACAAGCCAATAATGCTCACACAGGTTTAAATGAGCTGCAATAGAGCTCCAGGTATGTTTGCTGTACAGCCAGCAGCGAGGTAGAATGACATCGAAACTGTGAATTATCCTGCACGTGTGACCACAAAACATCCTTCTCTGCTAACGTGGTAACTATTATGCGTGTTTTTCAAGTAGTAACATTCCTCCCGCAGAGAAAAGTGTTGTCATTGTTAGATTACCCCAGAGGGGAGTAAAACACAGAGGGTATTGGTAACATGTTCCAAGAATTGTGAGAAAAGCAACATTTTAAAACAAAAAATTCTCTGCTCCCTTACTTGCGTAATCTTTCCCTGAATGCCCACTCAGGGAGCCTTTTTTTCCCAGTCTTTGATCCATGAAAACACAAGAAATTAGCTTATCACCACTCTGCATCTGTACTTTTTGTGGCAAAAATGAAAAATTAAAAGCATGCTTTTGGATGATGCTCTTCGCAACCCTTATGGAAAGGTCAAAGGAGCTCGGGGATTCACAGTCTAAGTAGAAAAGACTCCAGCTGTGTCGAACTACAGTTGTGTAGGGGTCATGTTTCGCACTGTTACTGGTTATACATTTTTAGATTTCCACTTCCTGTTACAGGCTTCAGATTCGAGAACAAAAGACTTTGATTCCGATGTTTAGTGACTACCGCTAGTGCTGTACATTTGTTTCATTCTGTCTGCCAGGAAGGAGCACAGAGTAAAGTTACAGATTCCTCTGTTATTATTCTAATTTGCTTACAACCGGTGTGTGTGTGTGTGCAACTTTGTTAAGAATGAAGACTGGCATCATCTTGGTCAAAAAACAATCAATATTGGGACAACGGTGGCATCCTTGTACCCAAATCCAATTGGTAGATATTCACTAATATATGCACTTTTCATTATTAAGCCACATATCTGCGAAATGAGAGCATGCTGAGGTAAATTGAGGTGAGTCATTCTTGCGATTGGCTTATTAGCAAGGACCCAAAGCAATATATTATAAAAGACAGCGCAGCTATCTGTAATAGTCTCCAATAAAAGGAATGGAATAAGGTCTTTGTCAGCAGATAGGGCATGTGTCGGCTTCCGCCACAGCCGCCGCTTGCCTTAGAGATAAAAAAAAAAAAAAAAAAACAGCAAAGATGGCAGACGGGATCTTTATAAGGCAAATTAGGCCCCGGCTGATAATTGCTTTTGTCAATGTCGTGTAAGTGCGATTTGAATTAGTGCCAGGCATTCAGGGAGCTGACTAGCTCTCAATCAGATCTTTGGATTGGGACGATCGCCATGGTTTGCACTTTTCTTGCTAAAATACGCCACTTTATTCATGTAAGCTAATTAGGCTAGATAGTTTCTGAGATTCCATAGTTTATACTTGGGTTTTGCATCTAATGATGTGCTTGACGGACTTTAACATTTCATTGTGCTATTGAGAGGTGCTAAGTGGAGGAGCTGTGACAGCGTTCAATCTGAGTTTTAATTCATTTCATTCAGTCGGATGGCTTGTTATGTTGGCCCGCACCTTTTATTTCTTTTTAGAATTGCACGGCAATTCAAATGCTCCAACGTGTCGCATAGGTTCAGAGAGATGAGCTCTGCTTCTTTTTTTAATTAGCGGCCCAGCGGACTTCACCCCACCTCATCATTCCACCTGAACTCCAGGCCTCGCCATTAATTGACTCCGCGGAGTTGTCACCGAACTTCATTTCCTTGTCGCGCACCTCCGGGCGACTTCACAACAGATTTTGGCCTGTGCAAATATCAAAGTGTTTAACTGTGACATATGGGAAAAGTAATGCTGCTTTGACGCTCTATTTTCCATCCCCCGTCCTCTCTGTATGCTTTATAACTTGCGCCTCCCTCTCTAGCCAACCCATTACGGATTTAATTGTTCTTTTGAACTGCCAGCTAGTGGCACGCTGCCCTCACTCACTGTTTCCATGCAACTGTCAAGAGGATCTCCATTTTGTCTGTGAAGTATCACATGGGCCGTGCTGGAGACAACTAAGGATGAAATTGGCCAACACCCGTTTTGGATCGAATTATACGACTGCTGCAAAATTTTTACCAAGCTACTTTATTTACTGAATTAAATGATGGCTTTCCCTCCAAATGATCAAGCAACACATTTTAATGGTTTGGGCATAAACATGCTCTTTGTTTTGTGATTTGGCAGCTGTCAAATTCATAATGAAGTCATAATTCATGTACAAATCAACACAATCTGTTTGTACGAGGAAGTATTAAGTTTTTACAAGAATACGGTAGTAATATTACAAGCATCAAAGTAAGACGAGGATTGTCATCAAACAATGCACTTTAGTTTTATAATATTGATATTTGATGGTAATATTTTTACTTTATTCACAATCTGATAACTTCTCTGAACATTGTGACTTATCACAATATAGTGACTACAATATAGTGACTCAGATGTTAAAATATTGTATTTCAAGGTCACTGTAACATTATGACCATATTCTCATCCTAATACTATGTTAAGAAAATTAATATTCTTGTGACATTATTTTTAACAACTTTGTGGATTTATTCTCTTTTTCTATTACTCTAACATTATTATTATATATCGTACCGTCATCCCTGTGACCGTACAATATATTTTTATTAGATTTTCTCATAATATTACTACTTTATAAGTTAACGTATCCTAATTATACATATTTTGATTGATAAATGTGTTCTATAAAGTATGCTTGTGTTTCTCAAGAAGCAACATTTCTGAGATGGTCTTTAGGTGCAGAATGTATAGTGACACAGAAATGTGCCGCATTATTCTTCATAGGCAAGGAGACACTAGGGAAAGCACGGGTGCATATATTGCAAACAACAGTGTAGTAAAAGAAAATTTATATATAAGGCGATGGGGAATGTGATGGCCAAAAAAACTGCGGGTATTAGCTTTCGTGTGGAAGCATGATGAGGGAACCTATCTTCTAAATAAATGAGTGGCTTAAAAATATTATCCAACTTGTGGGCTCAGTGGAATATGCAAAAGTAAGCCTTTGCAATGATGGCGACTGGAGATTCCACTTGCGCTCCAAAAGGTGTGTTGGGGTTGGCGGATAGGAAGGGGGGAGGGGATAGCAAACAGATATGTTCCTGCCTGAGGCTACACTTGGGCCTATTTTTAGATTTACGCATTTCGAACAGTCATGTGACCCAGCAGCAGTTCAGCCTGACAAGACATGTTGAACTTGGGAACTCTTGAGGGGATTTTCTCAATGAAAGCCAGCCATTTTTTCCCCTTGGCTGAGCCTTTTAGTGAGTTATTCATGGCTGTTGGGAGGAACCATCAAACCTGGCTCGCTGGAGATTACCTCGTTTCTTTGGTGTAAGATTTATTGATCATTTATACATGAGATAAGATGTTGCATGTAATTTTTTTTTTTTTTATAGCAATATTTTGCTTCGCTTGCCTTTTTTACATGTTAATTAATGTGAATTCATGTTGTGATAATGTTATAGCAGATTAACACAGGTATTAAAATATACAGTACCGTATATGAATGTTATAGTATTTCTTTCTCGCAAAATGTCCCATAATGACAAAGAAAAAATGTTTTGCATATCTAACAAAAAATAATAACTTAAATGCTACATGTGCATACATTATCCACCCCCTTGTCCTCATTTTGGAGAAAAACGTCCCTGCCAACTGATACGTGACACCCTTACGTGGCAACATAAGTGGGAACCAAAAGAAGAAAAGCTCTGTTGACATTCACCGCTTCTTGGGTTACAGCCGCACTTTAAGGGGCTTTTAGTCTAATTCATTTTGCCACCTCCACGACCACTACTTTTCAAATTAATGGAGTGCTAACCATCTATCAGCTGAGCAAATTTATCTGCGTTCACAATCGTTAAAATATCTCTGCATTGAATGCATTGCACTTCAGCACTCGAATAAACTATATTCAGGTGTACTAGTGTAGATGAACGCAATCTCTATTTTTATCTATAATCGGTTATTGGCACTGGAAGGCGTGTCGCCAAGGTCGGCATGTGCTTTGTTGTTGTGCAGGGATGTCACGCGAGCACTCATTTTTCCGAAACAAGTGCTGAGCGTACACAAATACAGCTGCTTGCGTTCTCTCGGCACAGAGCGGGGGAAAGAAAATCAACAACAGCTTTTCAACACTTGGCAATAGGACAGGAGGATTTTTGTGCTTGCTTAGGTTGATGCGTTTGAGCCCCCCGATCAATCAGTCAATCATAATCTAGTATATGAAAGCTAACGCTTTTAGCTAACGCTAATACCCGAGCCAACAATACTCACTGCTTACTGGACATCTGTGTTCAAGCTTGTTTTAGACAGTGTAGTCGGAAGTGATTTTCCCAGACTATCTCATCTGATCAAATCATGGGCATAGAAACACACAGCGGGAGGGCTAGCATGTAAATCAGCCCCACTGTTACATCACTGTTGGCCTGAACGGCTCGCTCACAAAAACATTGAAACAAACACTGAAATATGCAACTTATTAAATATTTACTTTACATAGTTGGGACTCCAGTGACCCAACTATGCCCAAGCAAGCAATAAAAAGTTAATTTTCCATATTATTGCTCCTCAAAGAGAGGCAACACATTATCTCAAGGCAGAATTAGGACGATTTGCAGCATTCCATTTGCCATGACCTGCATTTTTTAATGAACCCGAGCCACACCACTGGCATTGCAATGCAGCCTGTCAGGAGAGCAGAGGCAGAGCACGGCATAATTGACGCCACCCTCACCCGAATCCCCAGATTAGATTAATTAAGAAAACTCCAGACAAAAAAACATCCACAGTCATTTCTCAGCTTCCTTGCCATCAATGTCGGTTTTTGGAGACGCCCCCATTAAGATGACATATACGATCGTATCGTTAGCATCCACTGTGTTGGACTTTTGACACCGCTGTGCTTCCAATAGGCGGATGCCAATGGGAAGGAAGAAGAAAGAATCCTTGCAAATGCCAGCAATACGTCTCATATGCAAGGCTGGGCTGGCGAGGGCCGATTGTCCTGGCTGCTTTTTTTTCTTTTTTTTTTTTTTTGTTCCGCCGCACTAGCTGGTTTTAAATGTAATTAGCTGTCAGGGCCAGTGAAAGCTGCCACCTAATTCCCTTTCTATATATTTTTTTCCCCGCCATAAGCATAGGCTGCGTGCGGCGAAGGCTCACACTGACAATAATTAAAGCTCTGCCTCGCCGACTCGCATGTGCATTTGTTTTCATATGGTCCACCACACGCACGCACGCGCACACACACACACACACAAGCACACACGTATCCACGGGAGTAATTCGCTTCCCTTGAGGGATTTGACCACTTGAAAAAACAAGACCGCTATACAACCCCTTTTGTAATTCTTGTTACCAACTTTGGAGCTGTTAGAAGTTGTATTTCAGCCAACTCATTAGAAACTTTTCGCAGTACGATGCGGCGCAGTTATAACAGTGTAAAACATACGTGCCGAACTCAAGGCCCGGGGGCCGGATCCGGCCCGCGACATCATTTTATGTGGCCCCGCGAAGGCAAATCATGTGTGTTGACTTGACATGTTTCTTTCAAATTGACTTCCCTTTTTACACTCCATATTAGATACTGTAAACATTTCTTACCAATCCCCCCCTTTAAAATAAATTGAAAAAAAATTGTTGAACAAACTATTTACTGGCTTGTGATTTCAAAACTATAGTTATCCATCAATTCATTGTGTAAACATGTATAAGGTGGTCATATGGGTTAACAGGCGTAACGCCCCTCCGAGTGACACCAAAACCATGATGTGGCCCGTGACAAAAATTAGTTTGACACCCCAACATAGTAGTAACATGCTAATAAGGTCATGCGTAGCGACTTAGAGTGAACCCCTTTGTAGGGGAAAGGGACAGAACAATGCTGCTAATAGCGAAAATCCGCTAGTAATTGATAGAGATGGTGGCAAAGGACTACTTTTGTCAAAATGAAGCACCTCATCACACGCCAACATAGTTCCTTGGCACCAAGATGCCACCAAACGCAATGCTGTTATTGTTTTGGCCTGATCATTTTTTTTTCTCCATCTTATTCAGTAACCCCACTTTCGGGGCTTTTAAAGTCGAGATCCGATCCATTATTTATGACAACACCGTTTTAAACTTAGTTTAGCGGATGCCGTCGTCCTCCGGCAACATCTTGTCGGCTAGCGTTTCGACAATGCACGCAGCGGGGAGAGGAAAACAACACACAAGCATTTAAACATTGAACAAAAAGGCATGGGCCGACGCCTTCTGGAAATAAGTGGCCAGAAAAAGTAACGACACGCTACGACGAGCCTCAAATTAATTTTCCCCTCCAGTCGCCGTCGTTCAACATCTGGGCTAGTGGGTGGTATTCAGGCGGGGGGGGGGGGGGGGGGGGACATCTGTTGCCATATGATTATCTTTTAGCGCCGCGATCATCATTATCATTGTCAGCGTGTCATTGTGTGTACAGCAGGCAATCAGCCTCGCCGCCCGCTCACCTGAAAAGCAGGGTCGGCAAAAGGTTGCGTAGGTGGGCCGCATTTTTAAAAAGAACGGGCCGCCCCGGCGTCACTATTTTCTCTCCCAAGGCGGTCTGGAAAAAAAAATAACCACTTCATCGTATTAGCTGCATACTTGTCGCCATGGTAACTTTGACAATGGTGCACTTGCGATCAAGATGTTCTGCATTTGCAAAAGAGGTGCGCAGATGTTAGAACTAATTAAGGGCGCAGAATACATTAGAGCACTTGAGTTGGTTTTGTTTTTTTCCCCCAGTTCATCATGGGGCTTTGGATTATTTTAAATTCATAGTCGTGCTTTGCTCGCTTGCTAAACAATCATCCAACTGTACCTTAAGAACAATGTTGTGCTCCTCGGAAAATCGGTTAAGTAAATAGCTGTATGGATTTTATGCTGCCCAAAACGTTTTAACCATGTGCACCCTTTTGCTACATTAATTGGATTTGGTGCGAATGGGTGGGCTTTGATAGCATGGTTACGGGTCACCTCTGTTGGTGGGCTTTGAAGAGGAGTCATGACTTAAAAAGTTTTGACAACGCTGTTCTACAATGTAAAAACACATTCTTCAATAATTGTAGTAATCATGTCATAACATTTGATGGCGCCTTATCTAAACAGTAAAAGCCATGCATCCCCTTCAAAATCCTGTTGATGAGTCAGTATTTTGAAGCAGGAAGTGGCCTGATAATAAAGAGCCAAAAACCTAACATTTCTTACTCCTCACGTTCTCAAACGCAACTTTTGCTCAAAGCACTTTGCATTGCAACCTGTGAGGGACCGCGTTGTATTATCAGCAATTACAATCTAATAACACGTGGGAGCACAAGTCAGGCGGAAAATAACAGTCCACTTTGCAGATGTGTTTGCCTGCCTGCGATCACACCGGGGCCCCCGTGTCGCCGCGCGTGCGGATCACGATGCTGGCGATAAAGCGCAATAATCAAACGTGCTCCCGCGAGGGCCCGCCTCGTTCCTCGCTCCAGGAAAATTAAGTGTCCCTTTTGATCCGTGCGGCTGACTCGCCAGCGTGTAGAAAATTAAAACGAGACGCCTGCAGCCACACCTGCCTGGAGGATAAAACAATTCCTCCTTTTTATGCTCTATAGTCTGAGACTTTATTATCTTTTCTCTAAACGGAGCAGAGTGGGATGTAAGTAGATTTTCTGGACCAGGGTTTCTTTGTGATGCCAGGAATAGGGGTGCGCCATCTCAATGTAAAATCAACATGGCTATGCTCAGTTTTGATTTGTCAAAGAGCAGGATTACAGGAGTAGTGTGCTTGTTATTACTCTGTTATAGCAGTATAATTACAATGAGTAAATATCTGCGCTGAGGAAACACACATAAATTAGGATTTATGTGTCGTGAAAGGGGTGTGTTAACTGTCAGTGCGTTGATGGCTTTTTAGACAGACTGTTCTTCAACATGGATTAAAATGTTTTGAAAAGGCTGTTTGGTCAAAAAAGGTTGGGCAACCCTGGCCCAAACGGATGACATAGTTTGGGCTTTTATAGCAGGGAGGGTAAAAAGATAAGGGTGAGTCAACTGTGTCAGTGTGCGTGGATTGAAAATATTTGAAAGCTGTACACTTAAAAGGGGTTTCTGGAACACAAAGTAGTGAATGATTGTAATGACTGTGTGGTAACATTGTAATAACATTTGCTAGAAATCATTTTTCTACGATTTATACATATCCCCTTCTTCCTCTGCTTGTGTGATACTTCCATGTGTCTACATTAGCATAAGCGCAGCAGTGAGTTCTACTTGAGCTTGACGTGTTTTAATGGGGGCAACATTATCACTTCACAGAAGACACATGTGGCGGCGGGATGTCGAGGCGGGCCGGGTCGGGGAATGCGCTACAAAGAGAATGGCAGAGAGGTGTGCACCACAACTGGTCCTGTCGCCACTTAATAATGCAGCACGGATTGAAGGAGAGAGCTAAGCAGGCGTCATCCTCGAGTCGATGGTGCACCCATTGCTTTCCACTGAAACTAATTACGTCCACAATCTACTGTGGTGCTGAGCTGGGTCATGGTGTCCCCCAGGGCACAGAAGGGACTTGTCACGGGCAAACAATGCAGCTCCTGAGGCTGCTGTCACTAAAACGCATTCAAGTGATGCCATGCAGGTAATACGGCAGCAGTAGTAGACAGTAGTTACTGTGGCTGTCTTTTACAGGGGACATTGTAGTTTTGGATTGTTTTTTTAATAACCAATATAAAAAGTTTACATTTGATATTTTTCAGTGGCAAAAATATATAGCGGCGCCATCAAAACTCCATCAGCAAGCTGCAGTAGCTAATGTTCTTTGCTGAGGATGAAGAATATATACTAGTTGCTTATGTGACACAGATGCTATCCGTTAGCCAGTGTATGCCGTTTTGCATTGTTTGTTAGCATTAAGCTAAAGCTATATGATCGGTTTGTATGCACAGTGTACTGATCAACTCTGACTTCTGCTTTACAACAGTTCACTGATGGGATTTTTTTTTTTTTTGGCCACATGCCGAAGCACTTTAAAAACCTTGTCTTCTCACACTGCTCTGAACAAAAGGCACGGAAATATCCGTCGGCGGGTCTTGTGAGGATTCCAGACCCACATTGCCAGTGTGCATCATTCTGGCTGTGATTCAGCCTGACACTTTTGGAAATGTTTGTTTCGTGACCAGAATTTCAAATGCATGAGGCCCTGTTTGCGGTTTGGAGAGGACCTCCCCGAAGGAGAGGTTAAATCTGAGTGCGTTAAGCGGAGCGGTGGCAAAATTCACACGCTGAAGTTCAAACAGTTAGTTGAGGAGTTGTGGCAGTATGTTTGCTCTCCAATTGGAATCTCAAAGGCGGCACGGTGGTCGACTGGTTAGCACGTCCGCCTCACAGTTCAGAGGTTGTGGGTTCGATCCCGGCTCCGGCCTCCCTGTGTGGAGTTTGCATGTTCTCCCCGTGCCTGCGTGGGTTTTCTCCGGGCACTCCGGTTTCCTCCCACATTCCAAAAACATGCATGGTAAGTTGATTGGATACTCTAAATTGCCCCTAGGTGTGATTGTGAGTGCGGTTGTTTGTCTCTGTGTGCCCTGCGATTGGCTGGCAACCAGTTCAGGGTGTCCCCCGCCTACTGCCCAAAGACAGCTGGGATAGGCTCCAGCACGCCCCGCGACCCTTGTGAGGAGAAGCGGTACAGATAATGGATGGATGGATGGAATCTCAAAATTGTGGGAGTTGGAATTGTTTCATGAACATTTTTTTTGAAAGCAGACGGAGATCAATACTTTTCATTGGATGCTGACAATTAGGCTTTACACCATCACGATTTTGGGGGCCGATCATCAGTCAATGTGTGGTTAACTGATCACCATGGTGAAGTCGTTTTTAGACTTTACATTTTTCGTTCAAAATTCAGCCTTGGTCTGTTTGCTTGACCAAAACTGCTGCTACGACAGTCAAATCTCATTCAGGAGCACCACTTCAGCCGGAATTTTCACACTCCCAAAACACTTCCAAGTAGACACGCGGAGGACCGACTCGCACCGACCATATGTCCACATCCTCACGCCATGCAGGACATATGTGTGTGCGTTTTTGTTCTCGCCACCTCATTGAGATACGACAATCCCACCGGATTCGCTGCTTTCTCTTTGTGCACAGCCCACCCTCAACATTTTGGCACCGCCGACACAGTTTCCGAAAAATAGATATCGGATGGAGCCCAGCCTGGAGCACGGTTCCAGTTCCAGTTAGTCATTTTTAGCACAATTGTGTAACAAACAAACAGCCAGGCAAGAGATGGTGGCCAAAAGCAATGACTGACAACAAATGCATTTAAAATCTAAAAATGTACTTCCTCATATTTTAGAGGACATTAAACAACATCAGATTGACAATCAGGAGCGGCAACTTTATTTAAAGTAGATAATCCAGCTATTTGTACTTTTAGAATGGATTTATTTAGGAAAAAAAGTTTGATGAACAATGGGAGGGTTAGTCATCAAATGTAAAGTTGAAAGAAAAAAATTGGCCCCTGACACATGAAATTGGGTGGACATGGTCTGTCATAAGCCACACAAATCAGTCCCAAGGATCTGAAATTGAACAGAAAATCTGCCATTTTGGGGAATTCTCGAGTCTTACTCGAGAATTCTCCCAAATGAGCTCAGATATTCTTGACGAATTGCAAAGCTTTTTTGCCTAACACGGTTGGAGCGCAGTTTCAAGTTTTGAGGAGCCTTTCGAGGATTCGCCGTGAAAAAAAGGGCCCGTTCATCACCGCTTGCAGCTTTCTGGATGGACTCCCAGAATATTTCAGTCTCTTAGATGGTTCCTAGTCCAACCTCAGTCCAAACAAAAAGGAGCCGTATAAACAAGTGCTATTAAGTAGCAGACGGATGCTTCTAGTTGGCTCAGTTGCAGTACCATTTTTTTTTTCTGCAAGTCAAAACAATGATAAGTCAGGCCTAAAGAGCTGCGACGTCTCGCCTGTTTGGAGCAGATGGTGTTTTATATATTTATAATGTGCAAACATTGTAAGACGCTCTCAGTATTTGGATCCTTCGCACGCTAATTAGGCTGATGGATGTGATTAAAGATTCAGTATGTTATTTTTTTGTAAAAAATAAAATAACATAAATAATTGGAAAAAAAAAAATAGTAATAATGATAAATAGTAGAGGGATGTTTGCATTGGCTCCACTTGGCATTTTGGAAGACGGCACTCGCTTGTGTGTGAGGAATATCTCGGAAATATTAACGACATTTCCCAACAGAGTCGTAAAAAGGCAGCGAAAGCGCAGCGCTCGATGAAATCAAATAGACTCACATACGTCCCGCCATCATTCCAACGCGACTTCCTGGGCAATTTATTGGCTTCTTTTTAATAGCTGCGCCTATTAAGACCCGTGCAGGTGATAATGGGCTGGCCGTCGCCAGAGAACACATTCGACATTTATTTGCACTCCGCCAAATCATCTGGAAGGACCATCCAATGATTTTTTTAATATTCTTTTTTAATTATTCCGAATTTGTCTCACTCCCCCCCTTTATGAGTCGTAATATTGCCATAAAAAAAATGTCAGCTACGTAGACTAATTTGTACTTCTTAATCTTCTTACTTCTTATATAATAATTCAAATATTTAACATTACTTTTCAATAAGATACATTTCCTTGTAATATGACTTTTTTCTCTTTTTTTTTTTTTTAAATCAATAAAATAAAAGGAAAACATCTTGGCTTCAGCCCTGCACCCTGACAATTTTTTGCTCTTCACTTTTATATTCCAGAACCATGACTTTTTTTTAAAGAAAAAAATAATAAATAAAAACACAATGACTTTATTGTAGAGTTACCACTCCGTATAATTGTACTAATTATTTTCTTTCCCTCAAAAAATGATTAGATGTTCATTCATCATTCTGTTCCATGTAACAGTTAAACAAATGAATAATAATAATAATAATAATAATAATAATACAGATTTTGTTGTTTTTCAGGGTTATTATGAGAACAGATTGAATGAGTATTTTAAAAATGTACTGAAGGAGAAAAAGATTGATTAAATTTTCATGTATTTAGTATTTCTATTATTTAAAACAACTACTAAGAAGAACAAAAGGGAATAAGGTTGCAAAAATGTTAATTTGGGGGAAAAAACACCCCAAAAAATCCCTTATGGATAAGTAACATACAACACAAAAAAAATGAGCTCCTTGCTTAACACCAAACAGTTCCTCAAGTATTATCACAATAAATTGGATGAGCGTGGCGATAAATAATCAGCCATTTAATTCCACCTCTTCAATTAGCGCAACGTGATGTGCGAGGGAGGGCGAGATTTATCTGGAAGCGACAGACGCTGAGTCTCGCCGCTCATCTTTTTTCACTGACTGAACCTTCTCTGCTTCACGCATGAAAGAAATCTGAAAGAAATCTTTCCACGTGGGTGGAAAACAAAAATCCAAAAGTCTGCAAGTCGGAACCCTGCCGTGCTTGTTTGTGTCTCATCGCGACCTTTGCGTAGGTTCGGCCTGTCGACTTCTTCTGAATTAGCATCAAAATCGAAGACGAGTCCTTTGTTTGGGTGATTTGAAAATGCGGCCTTAGGAGAGGCAGGGAATAAAAACACTGTATGTGTTTCCTCTAATCAGCATTCGATTTGATGTCAAGATCAACGCACGGCATACTGAACGATAGCTAATCAAATTCACAAACTTGCAAAATAACACGATTCGCCGTCTGATGCATCCTCGCAAAGTTGGGGACACACATATCGATTATCAGGCCAGATTTTAGCTTTGCCCATTACGTGCCATCAAAGTCGGCCCAATCAAATGCCCATAAAAGATTATTTCGAGCAATCACCTTTTGATGTTAGGTGAGTGATTTATTTCCTCTCCGATCTGCTTGGAAAACGATCGGGGGGGACAATTGTTAATGATAAACCCAGTCAAGATTTATGATGGAAAATTCTTATGTGTCTGGATTGGCCCAAACGAAACTGAACAATAGTCATTCAAGCAGAGTACACACTTAACAATAATTAGGCCAAATGTGAGCATTTTTCTTTAACTTTTTGGATTAGCTAACACTTAACCTTAACCCAATTTTTGGAAGTGCAGACATAGCAGCACCGGGGAGTAAAAACAGAGAATATTGCCGCTGGTTTAGACGAGAAGAAGACCGCACCTGGAAAAGATGCATCTTTCATTGTTGCTCATTTTAAGAAGGAAGAGCAGACACGCAGCAGAACAGGGAAGGAATGTATGCATCCTTTACTAATAACTCAGCGGGAACTTGGAGAGTTTAATCTTGTTGGTGAGCTACAGTTCCACCAAGACCGCTTCAAGTTATAATTCAAGCTGAACAGGGAGCAATGTCTTCTTAAACACGACACTGTATGTCATCTTTTGTGTGTCCCAAAGCTCTGGACGCTAAGACACCTCATTTATTAAGGCTTCCTCCATTGGCCTCAACTCGTGAGGTGTAAATAAGGTTGCCAAAATAGCACTAAATCACTCCGCCAGCTCCTGTCCTAGTGGAGGCGATTGTCTGACTGCACCGAGCCCTGCTAAGTGCAGTGTGAAAAGGGGTTTAGAGTCTTGGAACTACAGAAGGTAGGTAGGTATACATCTGATTTGGTGGTGCAGACTTGCGATTCTCGGTGGATACAATCGTTGTGTGTACGGTCTCTCCAATTTTAAACATCAGTTGTGATGAAAATCGGTATGTGTCAGTTCCACTCGCCAGTTGTATGCATGATATTTTATTTCACATTCCATCATCTATGAATAGAGCGAACTCCTTACCGCCATTACACCATTTTACACCGAGTCCACATTTTGAAAGGCCTTTTACAAAATCCCACAAGTGAGGGTCAAAGTACTCACAAAAATCCAAGAACTGTAAAATAAATATTTTACTGCCGAAAGAAGGTTAGCTTAAAATAAACCCTTACAGCATTGGGGACGAGCTTGTTGAAGTTTAAAAGCTGGCCCCAACACCCGCCCCCTTTACTGCCAGTCTGCCACTCTTCGCTTTAAGCTCTTTAAGATAAACTCTTTCTGTTTAAGTAGCACAATCCAACGCGGAGGGAAGCTGCTATTGGACCTCAGTAGAACTTCCTTTAGATTTGCTCTTTGATGGAGTTCTGTAACGCGTTCTGTTCTGGCTCGGATAGCCGCTATTATCCCGGCTCTGACTGTGGCCCCAGCAATGGCGCCATTCTTTTCCTCGATGCGTCGATGGCCGCTTTCCAACGCAATCTCATTTTGACTCATCACATCTCTCTTTTAGTGGAGGCAAATCATTTATCTGTCCTCCGTTACTTGAATGCCTCCAAGGCACAACTCTCTCATTTTTGGGATTATACAGCCCTCAAGGTTTTTGATTCTTTCTTCTTCCCTGCCTTCAACCTCACTTCTTTATCCCCTCCTGTTTTCCCCCTCCACACCCCTCCCTCATTTTTCTCCACAGATAGTAGGTCAATATTCACAATAAGCTTCTTATCCTAAACTCTTCTTTCTCTCTCCGTATGATCGCAGACTCACGCCACACGAGAGGAGTCACTCAACCCGATTTTCCACGTTGCTTCCATCCATCGCGAGGAAGCATATCAAGGGGTGTCCGAGTCTTTGGAAACGGAAGACTTTCAAAAAGAACAGACTATACTGTACATATATACCATACCGGGAAATCATCCAATCTCACTTCATGGTCTGAAGAATCTTAATCGGAAACTGCAAAACAAATGTAGACCAGTGATGTCGGTAATGCATTACTAAGCAACGTGTTACTCGAAAATGCGCAAGTTTTCCAGTAACGACTCATCTAACTCGTGACTTTTTTCAGTAAGTAATCAGTTTACACTTACTCTTTAAATATCATAAAACGTTTGCAGCAGTGACAAGGAATTGACCAGATTTAAAGGGGAAGTCAAGACAAGCCTAGTTTTAGCCCCCTCTGGGGGCAGCCATTTTGTCACTTCTGTTGACTGAAGTTGACATGGCAGTTGCTAAGGTAATGACCAATCACGGCTCACCTGCTTTTTGAAGCTGTGATTGGTCGTTACCTGCGCCCTGAGCATTTGTAAAGTAATTTTTCAATTTCAATTTTCAAGGTAACCATGGCAACACTGTCCGTAGCCTCAAATTGGCTTTCAACTTTTTTTTTTTTTACTGAGAGGTAAACACAAACACGTCTGACTGATGCTTTCAAACTGAAACAAATCTTAGATAATGGGACTCATAGCATTGCTAAAGAATTTATTGGGAGTCTTAAATTCAAAGTTTTTTTCCGCCTGAATTTTGTTGCAATTTTTTTCAGTGTGGGTAATACGCTCACATGTCAGATCTTATCCATGAAGAAAACTAAAAATACTCATCACGGCACAATTGACTTTTCTACTGCACCCTCCGGTCGAAAAAAAAAAAGTTCAGCTGATACGATTCACAGTGCAAAAAATAAACACTCTCAATTCTCAAATGAAAAGCAGCTGCTCCTGCCGTCGACTCCAATTACATTTGGGCTTATCAGCATCAGAATACATACTCCAGAGCAAATTCAAACCCCCTTACTTAACACACTTACACATCCACACAGAGTGTTATTCAATTGGACCGCATGCAGAAATCACTTCCCTGACTGCACTGCCAATCTCCCCATACGAGAGAATCGCTATTTCTGAACGTCTAATAAGATGAACCCTCACACTCGCCGTGCTAAGATAAGGACTCGCTCGGGTGTGTGCTAACCATCCTAAGTGATTCTGTTCTTCATTTGTCTCACAAAGCATTCAACTTCTCAAGCTTTTTTTTCCCCCCCACAGCAGCACGGCGTCTGGCTAATGGATGATATTTGATTCCGGTGGCAGTCTTTGTTTAGACTGGCTACTTAAGGAGTTTTAGTGGTCAGTGCTTGAGGGGATGTCAAAATCTTGGCTTCCATATCTTGTGATAATAGAACAAAAAATTATAATAACAATACGAGTGGAAGCTCCAAAGTTCAACACAATTCATCACACAGGTTTTAAGTTAAAATATTAAAACTAATATTGGAAATACACAAACTCAAACTGGGATTATAATTAAGACTTTTAATTAACCCTCCAGTTAGGTTTAGTATTTACAAGGATGAATGAATAATTTTCCATTTTTTTAGCTCTACGGTTATCATCATATTTCCCCCCCTTGACCAGAATTGAAACAAAAAATTAAAAAGAAAGAAATAGAAAATAGGAAAAAGCGAAATTCTTGTAGATTTCACCAAGTTTAGATACTCCAAAGATGTTTTGCCCTCTTGCAGAAGCCGTCCACTTTCTGCAATTGATGAAAAAAAAAACGCTTTTTGTTCTAAGAATAAAACGGGACTTTACTCTTTTAATGAGAAACGTAAAATAAAAATAAAAAAAATCATGCAGGTGTGCATGTTAGGTGATTACTCCTCTAGTGTCCTACTGATCTACATTCTACAGTGAATATAAAAAATATATATTTTTTTAAATTTGTTTTGTACAGGTTATAAATCCCATTCGTGTGATTAGAAGGTTGTCACAGACATTTGAACACGGGTGTGTAGACTTTTAATCACCCCTCTTTCTTAAAGGGGCACTGATGCTTCTTATACCTATTTTTGGAAACATCTTCCAACCTTGACAACGTCTATTTATAACTGCTGATTACCTGATTAGCGTCGCAGAATTTTCGGCGAGCTCGGAAGCTAATAAATGATTACAGGCCGATCTATTGGAAGACTTCCATCGTGGCCGTGCGCAGTCGGCCCGGCCGACGTGATGGAAAGTTCCAGGTGGAGGCGACGGTCAAGCGGGCCCGCATTTAATCTACTCTCGTCTCAAACGCCTGTAATCCTCTTTTTGCCACAGCAGAGAACACAAAGCAATCTTATTTTGATGCCGCGACAGTGATAATCATCTGCGTCTCCTTGTGCGGCCAACACAGCACCGTGCATCCTGTAATTATCCCCCTGCGCGCAGATGGCGACGTTTGATTGAAATCGCTTTTTTGGGGGGGGGCGAGCTCCGCCTCGAGTGGTTTATCGACGGTCTTTTCGGTAGAATGGTAAGGTAGCAGATGGAGATGTAGGTCAGAAAGCGCTACCTCGTGTTGCACTCGTGCCGATCCTGTCGCGATAAAGACGAGCTTGCTTCAGGACGCCTGCGCACATGTGGTGGCTCCCTATCGGATCTCCAGGCCCCTTTCTGAACTTTCTGTGCTCCTTTGGAGTTGTCTGTAGAGGCCCTTGTCAGAGTAATTACCATAGCAGGATATCATCTCAGTTTACCCTCTAGTGCAGGGATGGGCAACTGGGGGCAATAGTCCAAGATTTCTTCAAAAACGATACTATACATTATACAAGTAAAATGGGAGGAAATTTCATCAGTTTTTTTCCCCCCTGTAGCCTAACCTCAGATATTCACATTTTGTGTGCTCTCTTTATAGTGCGCCAACAAAAACACTGTTCGCTGCAAGAACACACACATTGTTTTGAAATCATAAAGATATATTTATCGTTTCAAGTATTATGTAGGCAATTGTAAATAACCGTTTGTATGCGTCTCTGGAATAATAAGTTTGAAATAACAGAAATTGCTGGAATGGTTTGGGATCATTAGACCTAAAAGGTTACTATTCCTTTCGGGCGCTATTTTTGGTTGTTGTTAGTTTGGTGGGGTATCCACATCAATGGTACGATACCTAAAGGCTGGGTTGTCCACTGACTGGGCGAAAGAAAGTCACTTCTGTACAACAACGAGAAGAGCTACATAAGTCGACTGGTATAAATCAGCGGCTTGGTGATGAAGTGATGTCACCACCAGTGAAAATACATCAATTTTCTGCACCTCTTATTCTCATTAGAGTCGACAAATCCGATGAAAATTTGACTCTGCGCCACTTATCAGAAGTGAAAAATGCTGTTAAACCGCAGCTTTGCTTACCTTTTGGCTTATGACAATAGTTTACGGGTAGTCACATGCAAAGTTTTACTTTTTTTGGGGTGGGTGCGGAGGTTTTGGTGCCTAAAGTTTTGTGAGCCCTTTCATTGTAGCGACTCATTAAAAGGTTGCATTTATAGGATTCTTTTGGAACACAAAACAGCACCATTTTACCAGCAAGGCGATTAACGGACAATCTGAAGTGCCAAAGCTCTTTAGCCATTTTTTCCTAAACATTTCTGCTAAAGCTGTGGTGCGTTAATGCAAAGGTTAACAAGAAGCTTAATACTGTAATCCGAATCCCGTCTGGCACACACACAGTGTCCTCCCTGTGACTTTGCTGATGACATGGAGGTCAAAGTTCAGGAAACCTCCTCAGAAAATGTCCCCCAAAAATTGGTAAAAGTTAACAAAACCTGCACAAGTTGACATTCCCGTCGATGACCTCAACCGCAGGCAGGAAGGCCTCGGGTTCAGACCGTGTCTCTCGCTCTTTCTCTCTCTCTCTCTCTCTCCAATTCTCAAAGCTGTGACCCACATTTATCTCTCAGGCTAATCCTTTTGTTTCCCTGCATGGCCTGCGAGCACCTAACCGCATCTAATCCACGGCGGCGGCTTTATTCCAGCATTCGATTTCATCTCATTCAGGCGTCTTTCCCGACGATTGCCTCGTTTCCTTCTCATTAATCGCTTCTCATATCTCATGCTGCTTTCATGTAATACAAGGGTTGATGCCTTCTTAGTTGGATGTTGTACAAATATTTAAGCGCTATAATAAAAAAGGGACCTATTGAAAATAGACTTTTTAATAGCTTGTACGAAGAGAAGCCCACCCATAAAGTGTAAAATTACACATAGTAAAGTAAATCTTGAGTCAGTGAGCAAGAATTTTGCCATATTGTGACATTTACATAATATCGCCCCCACAACAAGATTTTTGTCTGCCCATGACTTGTTAGCTAAGCTAGGGTAAGATCGAGAGACACTTTTAAGCTACCGTCTGAAACGCATGCATTGCCTTAAGGGGACACCTACCTTACTCTGTCATGTCCAAATCAAAAGGTAAGCAGAGCTGCATGGCATTTTGCTGGATGCACACATTACCATCTGATAAACAACACTGACTTGATTGCTTGGTGCAGTTGAATTAAGAATGCCGGACCAAAGATGTATGCGGTCCAATGTACAACATTAGTTACAGATTACATGACTGAGGAGTAAATGTTTGCATAAAACAAAACGTGTTCAACTTGTCATTCTTTTGCATGAAGCTACTTCCACCAACATCTTGACTCAAGCTGAGTTCAATCTATTTCTTAACGTTGCTGGCATGCACCTGTGCCAATAATCAGCCTGGAAATTTCTTGCATGACTCCTTCAAGAGGTGGATTTTGTGCTCGAAAGGTTGAATAAATCCAACCAGGCCGTAGAAAAACACTTTGACATTTAATTAAAGAAACAAGTGAGGGAGACTTACGTGTAGTGAAGTGGCAGTCAAAAGAGTGAGTCTGCAGAGGCGGGGTCAAGCCGATGAATGACATGTGATTCACAGGTGGCAGGAAGTGAAGAGCTTTTCAAAAGAAAAGAATTCACACAAGGACTGGTTTGAGTCCCACTACTACTAGACAGGGAGAATTCTTCACTAGGAATCTTAATGGGGCCTGACTCCAAAATGTCGGTCCATACCAACATTTTTTTTTTTTGTGCCATCTATTTTGTGGATGCTCTGTTAAACTATCTTGTGATCGTCACCAATCCAGGAGAAAACATCTCGTCTGTAGCTCCAAACTGATACAGTGGACAAAACAATTAAATAGAACGTGAAGAATTCAATCGCGTGTCATCATGATGATTGCAGCTCCTTACATTGTGCGAGACTTAGTTTAATACAGTCATGAAGACAAATGAAGAAATTACTCAGTAAGCTTTATTTAGCGTTATCGTTTTAGGCAGAGGCTAATATATATATGCCTGCGAGTATTTTTACATTATCTGCCTAAGTGTGTTGCTACACCTTTTGTGTTCAGAAATCTGTTGCTTAATTGCTGCTTGTATCAGTCTGTCCTGTCTGTAGCATTTCCCATTGCCTGTTAGCATTCAACTAGCAGACATAAGTTATTTGGTTGTTTTGTATACATGACATTGCACCACTGTACTTTCTTTTTAAGTGAGCAAACTTACCAATTCAGCAGGCGATGAACTAATTGTTTCCCCCACTGCACTCAGCTCAATTTCCCCTCAAGGAACTATAATAAGTTTCATAAATCAAAATAAAATGAATACAAGTCTCCCCAAGAAACGTCCACCTGTTGGGCCCCAATTATGCACCCGCTGTTTGTGCTTTTGTCCACACAACACTCGCCAGAAAGCGCAGAAAACACAAATCCCGGCAACTGTCCAGCAAAAACAGCCGCGCAGCAGCGGGTATGACTAAAAACATCAATATTGCATTGACTTGGCTCTCCACTCAGTGCTGAAAAAGCTCCTTTAACACAATTTATTTTGTCCAAGTGACCCTAAAAATACCACCCCCGTGAGTCATTTGAATGCCATTATTTGCTAACATTGTCTTTGTAAGCAGACAGTGATTAATGTGATTTCATTTGCACCGCATTTTTTTTTTTTTTTGCAGTCCAAACTGGACGGTTAGCATCCTGCGGAGATTTGCAAACTGTGGTGCACGTACCACAAGAGGTACGTATAGTGCTAGTACTGGCATGTTAATTTGCTTATTGATATTGTTTTTTTCATTCAAAATAACTTGTCCTCTACAGGGTTTCGTGTGTCTGGCCTATAAATAAGTCCATTTTCCTTGTAGGCGTGGCGTTGTACAAATTGACATTATTTTAATCTGTGTGTCTACTTGGCAGTCACACATCGGTGGTTGTTCGGCCGGTTGCACGCATCGTGTCTCCGCATTCAAACGAGAGCTTTGACTTACTGATTACGCACTCCCTTTTCAGCAGCTGCCGCCGCCAACAGCGATCAGCTTTAACCGTCTGCCAGTCGTCCTCTTGGTTGGAGGCTTCCATCGCCGCCGTTTGAAGCGTGCGCATGACATGCTAGTCTGTTGCATGCCGAGCTGCGTCTAAACAGACATTTTGATGACTTTATACAGAGGTGCCCTTTCAGTGGCCCGCAAGCAGTAAAAATGTACAAATTTGGAAGTGTTTTTCATAGAAATATTTTATGTAATTATGTACCACTTCGCTAACATAGGTTAGTGATGGTCTTCGAAGCATTCCGATTTACAAACAAAATATCACCGCCGTAGGAACGGAATTCCATCATAACATGAGGAAGCACTGTATAAGGATGATGATTCACGGTAATCGAACTTAACTTAGAGTGATAATTACTTCCTCTGCAACGTCATACAGTGGCAACAAGCAAAAAACAGAATGCAAAATGCTGGTTGTCTTATCAATGGAAAAAAAAACATTACGGAAAATTTCACCAATGACATGTTTTCCATTAAGTACATTTTCTGTGATTTCAAATGTAGTAAAAATGCACAAACCTTGAGGTGTTTTTCATACAAACATTTACTGTAAGTATGACTTTACTACTGCATTAGCAGAGGTCAGTGCAAGACTACAGAAGTGCTTCCCAGCCAGGCGTACATGTTCCACGAAGCGTATGTGAGCACACTGCAGGTGGGTATGTGAAAACCTGCAATCATTTATTTCCAAAAGCAATAACTTGCGGCACAGCCGCGGCAAAATCACAACAGCCGCGTGTCAGCTCAAGTGTCTCGTTAAAGCTCAGATGGCTGATGAAAAGAAAGTTAAACTGCTAAAGTGGGTCTGAATATTATTCTTAAGTGTTTTGTTCCTGGGATTTCAAGTTTAAATGTCTGTTTAAAGAGGACTTGTTCAAAGAAGCTCCATTTTATTTTTGTGTGTGTTAATGTTGTGAGATACATCGTAAAGGCAGACTTGTTTTTTTACCTTTGTTTTGATTTCTTTAAAAAAAATGTATATTACGTATTAACTTCAAGACAAGATATTTATTTTTATGTTTCATTTGAGGTAGTAAATAAATAAATAAATAAAATAAAACCTAAGAATTAAATATTCGAATTAAGGAAAAATAAAAATGAAACGAAATAAAATGATTTTCGTTTAATAACAAAAACGAAATTTGGTATACACGTTGATCATGCGTGAACCCACAAAAAAGTTTCAAGAACCCATGCCTGAAAATATTCTGGAGGTCTGCCATTTTGTTTTGAAGCAGCCAATTTAAGGTTATATCTGTGCATTCAAAAATCCACTACTACTACTAGAGATTTTGCTCGACTGCTACCAGATTTTAACTGCCTAAACTAGATAGATGGGTGACACTAAATATATGTGGTCTGGATTTAAAATGTATTAGTTTGGATCCATTTTTCAAAAATGATTTTTTTTTTCCAAATAAAATACGTTTTTCCAGTATGTACAAATAAATAGCCTCGGCATGTAAACACTCCATTCCTCATCCTGTTTTGATCAGGAGTTGAATGAAATTTCTTGGCCTTAGTGAGTAAAAAAAAAAAAAAACATACAAGAATGTAAAAAGCAAGGTCACCACTTCAATATGCATGGTGGGTGTCAGGGCTTGCTGCAAGCATTGCTCGTGAAAGTTGAATCTAGAGTGTCCTTTCGTTCGAATTGTCATGTAGGAGCAATTCGTTGCACAAAGGCTTTCACAATCCAGAAGTGTTTAAAAGCGACAAGCAATGTCAGACATAATCTGCGTCCTCGACCTCACAGGCAAGCTCAGAGCAGGTTCGGACCATGCGGGTTGAACGTTTCCGTGCTGTTGCTTTTAGTCAGACATCACCCGACAGAGAGTGGACAGTCGTCTGAGCAAATGTTGCACGTTGGCCCGCTCGATGTATCGCAAAGTGACGGATGCTTCCAGACAGAGGCCGGCTGCTGCTGTTGCCTTGAGGGGAAGAATGCGGGACCGCAGCAAGAGGGCTTTAGCGGTGTTTTCAATCGGGCACGAAGGCAAAGGAAATTAGCCTAGATACAGTTAACTCACATTTGGTGCAGGGGATACATTCCAGACACACACGCAATATAGAGAGACTACATACAAAACAACAAGGATTGACTCACAGTATGCTTCTGCATTTGTGGCTTTTCTGTAACACCTCTTTCAAAGCTGCCATACTATCAGATGATATGACGACATCTTGCACAAGGTCGTGCATAGCAACCATTATGGGTGTAACAGAAACTGAATCGGAAAATCAGTTTTCATTTAAAAGATGTGAGTGCATCAAATGAAACAGAATAGAATCGTTCCAGTTTAAAACACATGGAGATACGTATCGAATGTTTTTTTATTGGATGCACAGCCCTAATACGATGTACAAATAGATTGCTAGAGAGAGAGAATCCCTTTGAAGGAAATGCCACATTTACCATATTGACAAGTGCATTCATACTGTAAAATGAGAACAAGAAACTAATTGCATCATACCCACTCAAACTGAGCCATAGCATATTGAATCCAATCGGAATCCCACTGAATTGAAACGAATCGTTCCCCTTTAAAATTAATCGCATTGAACCCCATGTATCAAATCGACTTTTCTTGGAGAGACGCACATCCTAAGGGCCATCCATCATGGAGAGCTCAGTTTGAACCACAAGACCAAAACTCAATAAAAAAAAACAACATAAGAATAAATTTGATTTTAATATTTAATTGGTCGTGTTTATGTGACCCAAAGGTTGGGTCGCAAGCAACAGTAATGATGAATTAGCTGGTTAGCTGCCAAAATCAGCCCGTACCATATTATATGAAGGACAAATGTGTTTGTAGCGTCGTGCATTAGCCTACGTCCGACATGGAATTGAGACTAAAATTAAAAGGCATGTGTTGTTAAAAAACTGAATAAAATGTGCTTGCACTAGACGGCCACCGAAAAAAATTGTAATTGCCTAGAAATGCCACAGCATGGCGACAAAGCATTTTTCCTACTAGACAAAGCAATGGTGTGACCAAATGAAGCTCCTTCCCTCACTTCAACAGCCAAAATTTAAACGAAAAGAATCTCAGATTCGCCAACATCACCGTATGTCCGTTTTGCAAATGAACTTCATTTTACCCTAGTGTGACAGCTAAAAATATACAACGAACACTCGTGCTGACATCCTGATGACAATATGGGAGGAGGGGGGGGGTACTTTTTACAATCAGCGCAAATGTCATCATCTCCAACATGATGACTCCTCATTGCATCTCGCTTGAGTCACAATGGGCCATATGGAGAGAAATGCATTATGGAAAAAAGATATAAAATCCTTCAGGAGATTAAGCATCCCCTCCTGCTACTTGATCTCGGCATTGCTGGATAATAGTTTGTTTTCAGCGGGGGTGGATAATTGATTCTTCTGGATTCGTAATATTTAAAATCACAGCCCAGGCCAGGGTGTCGGCTAATGTACCTGGCGACAAGGGGAAGGCGAGCGGTGATGATGATGTCGTGGGGGAGGTGAGGCGATGATGAGCTTCCAATCGTCAGACCAAGCGAGTTCTGTCTGCGGCGGATGATAATGTGCCTTGTAAACGGCTGCACGTCCCGGGATAATGACAAGACAAGGCGTGCTGGGCTCCTGCCGGATGGCGCCGATGACCTGTACTCTGTTAAGAGCTGGGATATGGGAGCCGCAGCACGGCTCCATTAGCTGGGCGTCATGGAGGAAAACACAAGGGCAAAAGGGGGGAGGGAAAACAACTCAAAAACACCAGGGGAAGTTTCAAAGTGTTCTTTGTCAGTTAGCGACGAGCGGTGACTAATGGCTAACAAGTGAGCAGTGGTGGGACCTGAATACCAAATACTTTGCGACTGCACTGAAGTCAATTTTTCAGATATCTGTGCTTCACTTTATCTTCTAACGCTTTAATTTTATTCCATATATTTTAAAAACAGATTTGTACTCATTACGCCTTATTTTGTCATATGGGCTAGTTAGCAAGTGAGCTATTCTCTTTAAAAAAATAATAATAATGTAACTGACAGCAGACTATTTTGCAGTTATGTGCTCCCTCTTAAGTGCTCCAGTTAGGAGGCAAGTGGCCGCATTTTGAACCAACTGAAGACATTTAAGCGAGGCCTGGCTGACTCCAAATTACTGTAATGCACTGCCGTAATTCGGCCGAGATGGGATGAAGGCATTGATTGTGGTTTCTAAGTGGTGCTGTGTAAGAAAAGGCTTCACCTTTGCCTGCTGCCTGAGGTGAAAAAGCTGAACTTAACAACCACGCCAATTTGCCGATGCAATTCAAAATCACTGTCCAATTTAAAGTCCGCCAAGAGACCCAAGTCAACAGGGGAGGGATTTACAGGAGCTACATATGTAAAAAATGAGAAATGTGGAAACAGGAGGTCATCAGGTAAAATACAGTGTCTGCATTGATTTGGTAATGTTGTACCTGAAAATGTGCAATATAATCAAAATGTGAGAAAATTCTGAATGTTTCACTCACAGACAAAAATTCAGAAATGGGAAGATAAAATATTCACTCGGTTGTTTAATTTCACACTTCACAGGTGGGCAGGCACTCCAGAAACTATTTGTAGACAAGCAATTAAAAAATCAATTTTACATAACATGTCATGTTTAAAATTCTGCTCTATTTGTGGGTTAAAACAGACAGGTTGAGTTACAAGTAGAGAGAGAAAAAAAAAACTAAAGCTTGACCTATTCGTCAGAGCTTCAAGTTAGCTTCAACCTGTTGCTCTCCGCTGGCACAGCTTGTAATAATTTCCCAGACACATCCTGTGGACACAGAAGCAGCAGAGGCCGTCTCTCCTCATAGGAGATGGCCTTGAAAATGGCAATCTCTTTCAGAAAAAAAAAATAAAAAAAATCACGCAGCAAGCGGACGACTTCCATAGCCCCTTGAATAGCCGACGCCCACGGCTAATTAGTGGCTGAATAGACACTCGAATCATTCTGAACTGCTTTTTCCTCAATAAGGTCAAAGTGAAAATTGAAGATTCCAGAAACACTTGGAATGATTTAATCACATCAAGGCCGGTGTAGTATTCGGTCCAAAGGTTTGTCAACCATTAGACACCAAACAATCCATTTAATTCTTTCAAATACAGTACTGTACTGTACGTAACAGTTCCATCTATCAATAGATTTTCAATAGTTTGTGTCCTCATTATGTTATCGGTTGAGCTGGAGCCCAGCTGACTTTTGGCTAGAGGAATGGGGCGCACCGCGGTCGCCAGCCAATCACAGGGCACGTACAGACAAACAACCATTTCACATTAACATTCACACCTACAGGCGATTGAGAGTCTTTAATGAACTTAATCAAAAGATTAAGAGTCATAATCAAGAGTCACAATTAAGAGTCTTAATCAAGAGTTGAGCACAACACACACGGACAAAATACCCCCCTGTTAATGAAAGATAAAGTAGTAATAAACATTTTATGTATAATGAAAATCAAACATTGCTTTTGAATTGTAGTTCAACGGAACAATTTTTAAAAAATCATGAAACAAGCCCTACTAAAATGATGGTACCCCGAGAAAAGATTGAAAATAATTTAACCAAATGGACATGTCCAGCCACGATGTGTCCTCTCATTAGCATCACGGGGACACAAAGTCCCTGTGCCGTTTGGTAGCATGGTGTGTGTGTGTGTGTGTGTGTGTGTGTGCACCACACTAAACACGGAACAAAGTAAGCGAAGCAGCGTTGTCTCAGGAGATTAGAAAGAAAATTATAGACAAGCGGGCTCTAAGACCATCTCCAAGAATGTACCAACAATTTATATAATTGTCCTGTAAATGCAAAAAGACTTTCTCTAGCTTCCCGGTACTCCCGTCCTTACTTGGGTTTTCCCCAAATCTTCCTGTTTTTACATCTCAAACCTGGTTTACTTTACACCCCCACAAAGCTTCTTGCCAAAGCCTACTTGAGCGGCGCTTTCCAAACTTCGGAGCCTTGGTGTTTTTGTGTCGAGACTGGTGTGCGCAACAGCTTATCTAAATGAGGCATAGTGGACGCGTGACATAATCACGTTGAAGGGATGCAAGCTGTGTGCCAGGAACATTGCTCCTAGCAACTCCTGCATCTTGCATTAGTGATGATTTAGCAGGAAGGCTCCTCGGGGCCCCGGATTGCTTCTCCTGAGCCACGGCCAAGTCCGGAAAAACCCGACCCACTAAAAAAAACAACAGGCCAGGGTGCGCACAAATACACAAACAAGCGCTTCACAGGCTGTTGTTCATAACCTTCCACTCACACAGAGCCCACCTCTTCAGTTCCCAAAAAATAAATATAGGTCATTCCGGGACTAAAAATGGCTCTGTGGGCCTGAGGCTTGCCAGAGCATGAAATAGACTTTACAGCACGTCCACCAAGAAACTTAGCTTTTTGTTGTTGCCCATTTTTCATCCCGCCGCGTCGCTGTAATCTAACATATGGCACCCGCATCCACCCCCACTACCACTCACACAATCCCGCCTTCCTTTTAGCTTCCGACCTGAATAAGATATCAGCAGTTTTTGCCAGGTTGGGGAATATGACAGGCGAAACGCGCACATCCAGATAATACGGTTGCAGAACACTCCGACAATGATATCCACCTCTGCCTTTCACACTTGTCCCGCGCAGATAAGCACAAACCCAGGGGTGGATTTCAAATATACGGCCTGGAAGAGTGCGCCGATTCGGCATACCGGTAATTATTCCTAGCATGCTTGTGCAAACCCCGCTATAGGAATTTTGACGGTCGCATAATCACCACGTCATGTATTGAGTTGGTTTGGCATCCAATCAAAAATGTATCAGAAAACCTTGTCATTTATGTAAATAAAAAGTCATCCAAAACCAAGTTGTACAAAAACTAGGCATATTAAGCTAAAAAATAATATTTGAACATCATTATCTTATGTTGGAATGTGTGTTAGTGTTTATTTTTAAAAAAATAAAATAAATTAAAAAAAAAAAAAAAAGCAAATTTTTGCTTATTTTAAAAGAGTTTATGTCTCCTGATTACATCGGTTGGACCCTAATGAGAACTTGGCATTTCATTCCAGGCCAAATGATGCCACGGCTGAGGGGAACGATTATATACATTATCACCATATCAATATTTTTTCCCACCCCTAGTGCTAATATATACTAAACTAAGAGCAAACCTGCAGCTAAAAGCGTCTCAATGGGGACAATTTAGCAGCTCTGTTTGCTTTCCACACACTCAGCAAACTTTGTCTCAAATTACTTTTTTTTTTTGCCTTTCCAAGCATTCTCGCTTCCCGATTCTTAATGTTTAAAACTACCGTGGCCGCGTCTGAAAATGGCCTCGTGTTTATTTAAACCTCAAGGGCAGCGGCGGGGTTGCGCGTCTGTGGTGTTTTCCTACATGCAGCCAGCCGACCCTGGAGCCATTCATCAGGCCAGTCTGAGCATTCGAGAGACTTTAGGGGATGTAGCGGAGGGTTGGTGGGAACTGCGCTCACCACACAGGGCGTGACGTCATGCACAGCCCGCAAACCAAAAGGGTGTGTCCAATAGAGGAAATTACAGGAAGGGAAGGGGAAAAAAAATGTCATTTTCTTTCTGCGTTTGAGAAATGCATTGAAACAGCAAAGACCACACGCGACACAACGGCCGATACGGTTGATGTTCAAACGTCAGGTTTTTGTGGGGGGGGGGAATAAACAACTGAGAATGTGCTTGAACAAGTGTCCACACCCTCCTATAACTGGGGATGTTTCTGTGTTCATATTTAAGGTCTTTTAAGTGCAGCACACACCTGCCATCACTTAAACTGCCACTGATCAACCCCAAATGAAGTTCAGATGTTCTAGCAGGCTTTTCCTAACCTTTTTTTTTTTTTTTAATTCCGCCACCTTGGAGGGAATCCAAATAGATTTGGTAAAGCTCTTGTGGTCTGAAGAAACCAAGGTTTGGTGGCAGCATCATGTTTCCGTTGGAACTGGGGCTTTAGATAAAGGTGCAAGGAATTACAAGCAATTCTAAATACGAGCCGGCGTTAGTGCCCAATCGTCAGGCCCGGAAAGCAAAAAGTCAACGGGAAAAGCCTACTAGAACATCTTAACTTGATTTGGGCTTAATAGGATGCATTTTAAAAGGTTGCAGGTCTGTGTGTACTCAAATTAACACTAGTCTCAATGCTTCTGTCTTTTTGGGGGCGGAGTTTTAGATTTCTGTTCAAATATTTTTTGAGAAAGTTTGTGCAACTACATTAGTGCAGCTGTATTTTTTATTATTTTTTCAACTTTATCTAAAATATTTTTTCAATTGAGATGAACATGTTATATGTTACATTAATGGTGAAAAAACAGTTCACCCCAGTTCATCTTGGTCTCATTTTTGAGCACCACAAAAAAAGTGGCTTTTTTTTTTTTTTTTTTTTTAAACAGGGGTGTGTAATGCCAAGTTTCTACAACCACTATATACTCATTCACAGGATTTCTGAGTCGCTATTAAAACACTCCGCACAGTCTGGCTTAAAGAGTTTGAGCATAGACAACAAGCGGATCTCAGCCAAAAGGAGCCCAAAGATGTGAAAGATCAAAACAGGAGGAGGAGGAGGAGGAAGGAAACCGGCCAACATTGGACTCGGTGGATCCAATTTTAGTGTGAAGTACGGCCAAAATGCTCCTACTGGAATGTGGAAATAATAAAATAACTCTCAAGACAGAATCAAGAAGAGCGCAAACACAAGTGTATATTTCTATATATAGATATATAGATATATATATCTTCTTTTATTTCAATAATTAAACCCACTAAAAGTTGTAAGTACAACTTTTGAATGAAAGGCACAGGAACAATCAGACAAGGCTGATATAATACTCCAAAGGAAATGGACAGTACAAAAGTGGACAGTTAGTCACGCACGTACAAACTCCTCGAGTGGGGCGGGGACATCACTTCTCCGGCACAAAGGGAAACCGATCGGACACAACAAAGAGGCATGTTCAAAAAGCCAGGAGCCAAATATTCATACGTTTTTTTTTTCCCCTTTTGTATTGCTTTTCCAAAACTGTCACGGGTGACGTCGTCTCAAGTTGACCGCTCTACGCGACACTCTGCTGGGCCCGTCTGACTCACAACATCGAGAGGGATGAGAAACGAGAAGTACCGGGCGGCAATGTGTACAAAGTCTTCTTCCCGAGAGCTTTTTGCTGACAGTGAAGGGCGACGTGTCCAAGGGTGTAAGGGAAGAAACTTAGTGCCTCCGCAAATAGTGGCGATGATTTACGTGGACAGGTCGGGAGGTGTCTACGGGCTAGTGAAAGTAGAGAAACAAAATTGGAAAAAGACTATTGTGGAAAAATGCAGCAGACATAGCAAGAACTGATTAAAATCTCTGCAAATGTATCACTTACGGATACGGTTTATGCTGCTGCTTTTGTCATCAATAACAATGCGTTTTGTTCCTTTCCAGAGTGAGGCATCTATTAGCAAATTATTGTACCTCACCTGTCATAATTTTTTTTTATTTTTTTTAATTGAACTGCGGTGGGGAAATGTGGAGAAAAGACAAGACGGATGCACACAACATTGTGGAGCACCTATGTCCAAGTGTACTGGAAAGCTAGTTGCCACCAAAGACACACTTAAGACCGTTTACGTTCCTTGGTTTGATTAGAAACAGAGCTCAAATGTACTCTGAGGTTCAATCCCCTGGAGAGTGAATTGAGAGATTTGTTTCTAAATGCATAACACATATTTTTCTCTCCGTTGGTTTTAATTATATTTGTTTTAACTGTAGGTTTTATTTTTATTCACTTATTCTTGTTTTGAAGCGTCTTTGAGTGTTGTGAAAAGCGCTATATAAAAATAAAATGTATTATTATTATTATTACACATTTTTTAAAAATGATTGCCGAAAATGTGTGCAAAGAGTGACAACTCCAAAGTAGGGCCGGACAATTATGGAATTTTTTTGTTATCATGATTACTTGAGATTGAAACCACGATTAATAAAACGATTATTCATTCATTTCAAAACTTTGCATTGATTCAACTACTAAAACTATGGACGGAGGAATTAACGGCCACTATTTGCGGAAATAGTCAAATAAAAATGATCAACGGACAAGCGTTTATGAGTTTTAGATGGCGCAGTGAAGGAACAAGTTTAAGGAGACATCACTTTGCGCTGTTTTCTATTTTACCTTCAGCCTCTTTGGTACATCGGCTTTATCGTCACAAGACTGTGCAGTTATCTCCTTTCTTTTCCTATGTGGGTATCTGTTATTCTCACTGATTCCTATTAACAAAAGGTGGTCGGGGGAGAAAAAGATGATTGCCACAACAATGATTGACCCTGAAAACGATGCGACTGATTGGAGCGGCAGACTATTCAGACTCATCCAAGCTGTCATAGCGGCTGCCTCCTCAGTTCCACCTGACAACAGGAGATTCACGCTACCTCTGCATTCCCTGCAGCATGCTACTGAGGGGGAAAAAAAAATAAATCAAGATCAGTGGTGCAGCAAAAATGTAAATGCGCCCATCCATTTAAATCTAGCCATGAAAGAAAAGGGGGGATAAAAAAGGATAGACCCCGCGGGCAAACTTTCATAGGTGTTCGATTCAATGTTGTCATGAAACGCGATGATGAAATGAGGCGGCAAGACGAGGGATGCGTGTGTTGGCGCGGTGATGGTGGGAGGGTTGGGGTCAGTGCCGCTTGGTCGCACATGTTGCCTGTGAGCAAAGTGTCGCTCAGAGCCCGCCCCCTTCCTTTTAAGATGACGCAACCATCCGAGAATGTTGCTCCTGATTCCTATCCTGCCCTCTGCATGCTGGTTCCCAGCACAATCTCGTTAGTGGCCGACTCCTCTTTTCGGGCAGCAGCAAAGTCAGTCAGTCAATAAAACGGAAGGGTCATCCTAACGCAGGAATTCGGGACGCCGTCCTTCTCCTGTGCAAAGGGGAGCTAATGACATCAAGGATCTCGAGAGTTTGGCGCTTTTCAGAGGCTCGGGATCCAGTCTTTCCGAGCGTCGGGCTGACGCCAACTCCGTCCATTACCTGGCGGGCGAGGAGGCGGCCGACAGCCGCGTGAGGTACTCCCGCAGTTCCTTGGCTGCCTGGAAGCGGCCGTAGCGCTTCTTGGGCTTGGTGCACTCATCCAGCAGGGCCTCGAGCTGGCCGTCTTTGGCGATGTGGGCAGGCGGATCGTGGAGGAGGCCCCCGGTGGTGCCCCGCCACGTGGCGTAGCGAGACAGCAGGTTCTGGCACACGGCGTAGTAGTTGTGGTCCACGGTGACCCGGGAGCACAGGGAGTCCTTGGAGAACGACAGACAGGCCTCCCGGTCGCACTCCTCAAAACGGCTCTCGTACCACACGTCGTAGTTCTCCGGTTTGTCTGCGGGGGAGGAAAAAGACATGTTGCTATGACAACACAATGCCAATTTATTTCCACCAAGAAGCAGGTTATTTGGTCTCCTGCCAACAATCTTTCATACCAATGTGATTATTCATATCTGCAAGGAAATGTGTCCATCATCTAAACTGTGTTTGAATTTACAATAAATCTAAACCTGTTTGGAATTAATTTATCATGCGTAACAGTGTAACAAGCTGTTATGTGATGCCAAGCCAAGTTTAGTCTGCATCTGATCCAGGCTGCATATTTTGCGGCTATGTAACATGATCAGATGCTTACCTAACTGCCTAATCTTATCCAGGTTGAATACAATTTGGACACGTCCAGAAGCCGCTATGTCAACCCGACTTCATCCCGACGCGATGCGAGATTTGCTTGCAATCCGGCTCTAACGTGGACAATCCCATTTTAATATTTTCAGAAACGTCTCTCCCAAATCTCAAGTTTACAGCAGGACAAGTTTGTAATGAGGAGTGCAAGAGGAGTCTGAAGGCGAAATGCAATGTCAAACCAATCCATATTTCATCCAGTTTTGGTGCAGTATTTAAATGTAACCTGCTCAGAAAATGCATCACAGTCATATTTGTTCAGGACAATTTGTAATTTGTTGATTACATAGCATTACATGCACTCTCAGTGGACTGCCATATACAAACGCAATTAACTGTTCAACTTGCAAGCATCTATAAAAATGCTGATAGGGCCAAGGTGCAAGCTTTCCCCGACTCCAAAGGGACAAACCGGGAACTATATTTCATCCCACACGGGCAAATAACTCAACTAAACTTTTCATTTGGCACGTATGTGCAATTCTCGAGATCTATCAGGCAAATAAAAATTCTCTCTGAGGCTTATTTCCTAGAAAATAAGCCGGAATGAAGTGGACGGGATCGGGCAGAATTTGGTTGTTTGGCGGAGGACCCACCAGAGGATGCAAAACCTTACTCGGGGCTTCGGTGTTAATGCACTTCTCCTCTGGGTCATCACAGCAACTCAATCAAACCATCAAGTGCTGTTCTGCAAGGAAATGAGTCCACGTGTGCAACCCCCCTCCCCCAAAATAGGAGGGGCGCATCAACATCAATCAGTGAGGCTGATTAAGATGGATCTCCTTGCATGCGAGTGTGACACACGCGCAGATAAAAATGTGCGCTCAAGCACTGAGATGAGGTGACAGCAATTAATGTTTCCGCAGTGCTCCTCGCCGCTGACTGACAGACGGCGTCAAGAAAACGTACCGTTCGTCTTGGCCACACTAACACACAGAAAAAGCCGAAGGACAGACTGTAAAAAAGAAGACGAATAGGTTCTTCTCAAGGATGAAGCTGAGCTAAGCAAAGAAGAAAAAAAAAAAAGGTCTGGGGGAGCGCGGGTGGGGATCTCATAACAGAACGCAAAAGAAGCTCATCACTTTCTTTTGTTCGGCTTACATTGCGAGCTCAGTGTGACGAAACGTACAGTTCCAAAGGCAGAGGAAATATTTCGCCATCGAAATGGACGAGAGAACATGAGATGTGTGCATGGTAGGTCACATCGTCTCTGTTATTTCCTGGGGACACTCTCATGAAAAAGTACATAATCATTGTACCTCCACGAGTATGTCTTGTCACTGGGGTGCTAACTTCAAAAAGGTACTCTTAGGGCACCCTTGACATTTACAGCAGGGGGAACATTTGTACCTTAAATGGTCCTGGGAAAAGGTACAAAATACTACCTTCCAGTTACTGTGGGCGATATCAAAGAGAAGTCAACCCAAACATATTTTTTTTTCCAGAATATGTTCTATGCAGGCCCAGTAGTTGAAACACAGCATTGTGATTAATATTGTGTTTGTGGAATATGAGTTAAGCAGCAAAATGCACCCACTTTTAGCTATCTCAGAGGGCGGCCATTTGGTTACTTTCTGTCGACTGAAAATGACATCACGGATGCTCAGGGCTCAGATGTCGACCAATCACTGCTCAGCTTCAGAAAACAGGTGAGATGCGATTGTTCGTTACCTGAGCCCTGAGCAACTGCGATGTCATTTTCAGTCGACAGAAATGACAAAATGGCCGAATCTTATCTTAATGAGTCTGAAAGAAGGACTCAACGGAGGCTACTGTTGGATCTGATTATTCACGGCTACTAAAACCAGGACTGTTTGCTTGCGGGTTGCTTAGCGGGTACATCCTACCATGGCCTGGCCTGCCCTGCCCGGTGACTTTGTAATACCGATTACTGCCGCGTTCCTTGCACTTCCTCCATGCTGAGCCGCGACACACCGCGCGCACAAACCGATCCGGGTGAACCGACAATGGAGGCCCCATAAACATTCCTGACGCGCTGGCCTGGGTAAGCAGCTTGAGTTGTCAAGCTCTCAGTATCTGCCAGACAGAGAGTGTCAACAGGCAGGATTGCGTTTTCAGGCGAGTAAAAGACACAGTGTGACAACATAGGGAACTTTCATCTATCGGCTATAAAAAAAAAAAGTAACAAATACGCTAACAGTGGGGTCGATGGCACTTTAACGTGATTTGAATTGATCATTAGGACCAATTCATCACATGGATCCCTTTTTATCTGTAAAAGTTTGTATAATACAAGTGCACACGCTCTCTCTAACACATACACAAACCCGGACAACACTTCATATAAGTCACGGGGAGCGCTGGTGGAGCCTTAGCATTTCGCGACACAACAGTCCATCACTTTAATAGGATTTCTGGAGAAAGGGACAAATCAAAAAGAAGTGACTGGGTGGTCCTCCTTTTCTGTGAAGCAGCCCCGGGAAGGAGGACCATGGGGTAGGATCTGTCACGCGGAACGTGTGATGTATAGCTCCGTTCTTGTTATGAGGTTTATTTCAAGAAGGTGGGGGCAGGGCGGTGGGACTGGGGGGAGGAAGACAGCTCGTTATCGGGACCATCTTTGCTTTGATGGGGATGAGCATGTTGAGGGCGGAAGAACCACATGCTGGATGAGGATATTCTTAGAAGAGGAGGTTTGGACGGTGCAACAGCCAGTCAGTGGAGACTTCCTGGAACAACTTCGGACGCCAAACGTACACTTAATAGGTCGTATATAGTGCGGTGTTTTACATGGCAGGCAAGCTTTGCAAGCGTGTGCTTGACTGATTAGCGTTTTGGAGAGGGATTTTCTTTTTTTTAAAGCCCAGAAGCACAGTTGATTACTATTAGTTATAGTTAACATGTACCGACGGCTTCATCACATTAGCATAAATTGTTAACGCGTCGATACAGCAAGCATGTTCACGGCAAGAAACTGAATGAATAGACGGCCAGAAGGTGTTCGGGTAACGAGACTCACTCTGCTTGATCAGTCGCTTGTCGGCCACGAGGACGTTCTCAGCGTCGACGACGATGACCTTTCCGTCGCGGGGGCCGACTGCAAAGTTGTCGAAGCTGACGTCGAGCAGGTAGAGGGCGAACTCAAAGTCGTTGTTGGTCAGCTGCTCGGCGATGTCCATAAGCTGTCGCGCCAGGTCCGCGCGCTTCTCCCAGGGCGCGTTGTAGTAGCTCCACAGCTCTTCGCCCACATAATTGACGGCCACCACGCGCCCGCACGCCCCAAGGTACTTGGCGAAAGGCCAGCCTTCGTCTGATGGAAAGCTCTAGGGACGACAAACAGAGTAGCGAACAAACTTCAGTTGAAAGGCAGATTATTTAAGTAGAAAGAAGCAAGCTGTGCAGGGAGACCTGGCAAACAGTGAAGCCAAGTTGCCCGACATGCTAACTTTCTCATTGTCGTAAAACACTTGCTTAACTTGCAATATAAACTGGTTCTCGTCTTACAATTAGAGAAAGGGAATTATCCCAGACATCAAACACAAAGTTGCAGTGCAGCCTTGGGTAACATTTGATACGGCGGTGTAAGCACAAGATTTGAAAATCTGCCAAAAGGAGTGCATGAAACAGAGCCAGCGCTGGCTACAGCGGATTAAATCTAATAGAAAAAGAGCCAGCTTGCGTTGAAGCCCTAAAGCAACGAGCTGATATCCGCTGCCTGCGATTCCAGAAAACTGATAGGTTATTTGCGGCAGCTGAAGGTTTAGCTCGTCATTGTGTGCTGAATTGAACCGCTGCGTGATGTTGCTTAACTGCGTTCATGCAACTTGGGCAGGCTAACAAGACGTCACAGTCTCTTGCAGGGTGAGCGTGCTAAATAATTACAGGCAAATACTGCCAGAAGGGTGAGGCGCTCCCTACAATTTCATTGCGATTCAACCGAACTGACTGAAAAAGTACTGGCAAGTATGCATCATATGCTAAAGCACAAAATCCAGTCCGTGGAAAAGTTACAGCAAAGAATCCATCGCTATGAACAAGTACGGCTGTTTTCTTACTACATGTTTGGCAGGGCCTCCAGGCTGCACTTAAATGGTGGCACTTTGCCCCTGAAATTCTACTTTCGCATGTGTGACCAATACATGCATTTAACTCATTCACTGCCAAAAACGTTTTTATGTCTTTTCACAGTCCAGCCATTCAATCCTAGGAACTTATATTTTCTTCAATTTTTTTTTAGTTAATTCTTGAATATTTTTTTTGTTGCTAGATTTCTGCACCGCATCTGCATAAAGCATCAGTAATATAGTGAAAATAAATGGAAACGTGAATATTTACTTCACAAGTCAATTTGTAATTCATGTGCACCCTTAAAATGTCATCTTAGGGGCCACTGTGCTCCTGGTAAAATAAAGTTAGTCTAGAGCCCTGATCTATGGTTATCACAACAAAGAACTTGTTTATGCAGATTTATTGAGAAGGAAATGTTATGAATAGCTGTTTTGTAGGAACTACTCTCCATTAGCTGCGACATATGCTGTGCCAAAAACACTGCCTTGACATTAAAACACTATTATAATTTCAAAGCAGTTGAGGGTTTAAGTGAGGCTCTAGTTTTCATGAAATAAAAAAAACAGACTGCACCAACATGTTGTGTGTCTACAAATTTCAGTGCATTAAATGGTCCTTTTGCATTCAAGTACAACATTGTCTAGGTGTATCATGTACCGGATGGGAGGCTTAACAACCGGCCGCAACTTCCTATGTAACAAATACCACAAAGGCTGCTGTTCCTGGCAAGGCGGCCGCCGCACACAGTGACAGAGAGGAGGGGAGGGAACTCGTGTTTCCGAGTCCTGAAACCCGATAGCGTTGGTGAAATGTCAGGGAACACGGCATGTCAGTGCTGGCAAGGTGTGAACTACTCCTGACCGCTGTGTCACTGGAGGTAGTAACATGACGCTCTACCGGCTTTCGGTGCCGACAATGAGGGTTTACATATGCATGGCAAGCTCACAATAAATATTGATGAAATACAAATTATTTAAACGTATATGGTTATTCTCACCGTTGGCTGCACACTGACAGCTTTGAGAGTTAATGCATGTAAGGGTATATGACAAATATATATATATATATATGCTACAGTTGGATGGATTGAGGCCAACACATTACTCTAACTATAAAGCCATTAAGATTAACATGTGCAACAGCCAGCGTAACACTGGATGGCAACAGTGTTGCGCCCCGGGACCAAATTCCAGGGAGCTGACTGACTGAACATTAAGGATATGTGGTGTTCATTTTTATTTTAAGTGATTCGCTTTTTCCGTGTCTGCTCCTGCCTAAAAGCAGTTACAGTCCAGAATCCTTTAAAAACAAAATTTGTCTAACCTCACCGTACCCGATTGAGAGGGTCAATCTTTAGCCATTATTTAATCTTCTGCCTTTGTTTAGGTCATACTGTCCATTCCTTGGGTCGTATTGGAGTACACGGGGTCCTCTTTACACAAGTACACAAGTTTACAAACGGCACGCAATGAACAAGCAGATTAAAAATTCCTACACTGCACAAGAAGGCACAGTTTCAGAAGTACAGGCCTGTGCCAAAGAAAAATCTTACACAGGCAGAGAGAGAGCAAAAAACTTTACACACAAAGTCCCCAAAGTTGTGTGCTTCAAATTGAAATCGAAAGGGCGACCTTGTTGCAGTGAGGCAGCAGCGCTAACTAACCACTCTTCCAGCATTGACTGATCTGTAATTTGCCAAGTGACCTGAAGACAAAAGCATGAATCCAGTTTGAGCTGGACAACAAAAGGCAACAAGCCAAAAACACCACCACAGAAGCCATGCCCAAAATAACTGCTATTGGATGGACAAATAACTAACATTTCATATTGAAGCATATCCTAGGCAAGCATTGATGTTATACTTCTGACAAAAAACTCATTTGTTGGTTTTAGTGGTGTAAATGTACACCGTACGCCGGTATTTTGTTCTGATTAGTGTGACCGAAATAGATCCAAGACCACAAGGGGAGAACGGGGACAAGTTGCAAGCTGTGCAGCCTTGGCTAAATCGTTTCCCAGAGGTAACCCAATCAATTGGGCCACAGACAAAAATTGTATCCAGGAAGCACAATGGGCTTCAAGCGGCCTGTCATTCTGCTCGGGCCCGTCATCCTCAGTCTTGGCAAGGACTCATTCCCAATTCCGTCCTTACTTTTGGATTAATAGCCTCCCTCAACAACTTTCCCACATTCTTAAAATTGACAACAAAGTGGAATGTGACAAAGCAGTTCTTTCCGTACAAGCTCAAATGCACTGCTTTGTTGCAGCATGGTCAAAACTGACAATTTAGAGATTGCAGAGGAATTTAGGATTAGAGACCAAAGAGGCTAAATATCTAAAATGGCTTTCTAAACAAAGTGGGTATAGAAAGATTAGATTGGAGCTGGATCATTTGATGGTACATCCCTATTAGGCCCGCTTCCTTTGACCCAAATTCAAACCTTGGATTGCTCAGTGTTGATGCAACTCTAAGCAGCTCTTGGCCATGTTGACAAAACTTAGCCTGTCCAATGTGATGGCTAAACCAGCAAAAAACCATCCTCACAACTCCAAGCCCCTGGAGCCAGTTTGGGAAGATGAGACAAGAATGGAGGAAGCCAAACCGAGGAAGAGAGTAAACCAGCATAGACCTGCTTGCTAAACACTATCTTCCCTCTTTCTTTTGTTGTCAGGTTGCAGCCTGAACGGGCGTAAAAGTAGAACGCCGGAAGCTTGGGGGGATGTATGATGATGGAGGTAGGGAAGGGACTATTACCCTGAGGCTACTTTCAGACTTAGTGTCAGTGTCTGTTATGCGAAGGGCTTCATGTCTATCGGGTCTCACATCTCCTGTTCTTAACATAGATGCTGCTCATTCAACGCGCTGACGGCTCTCAGTGTGCTTCGTCAATTACAGAGTTCTTCACAACTCATATGTGGGTGCCATTTTCAATCAGATGCCTATATTTACTTCTGAAAAGCAAATCGGGCCTAAAGGCGAGGACTACTGAGCACCGTACATGAAAGACTCAACTTCCTATTGCCAAGCTTGATAAATACGCTGCGTGTCCCACCAATCATTCTCCCTCAGCGCTCTTTAAACGGTTACTCTGCAGAAGCCATTACCGTCTCCAATGAGGCGTTGAGGGGGGCGGGGGATGTGGGGACAAAATGAGTTGGATACACTACTGTGCTATCTCTGAGCAGAATTGGGAAGTTTTCTGCAAGAGCGTATGGAGCGCACAGGTGGTAATTGTTGCCATTTGTCTCTGCTGGTGATGCGATGCATTTGAAATATGCTGAAAGTGCAATTCTGGTTACGACAGATCCCTGCAACTTGTAACGGCTTTTGTAATGCCAATTTCTGTCGCTGCCAGTGGATGACAATCTGCTATAGCTGGGCATATGCTGTACATTTTTCAAACTGTGGCTTTCAAATGGCAAAATCCCAATGCATGGCCGATGGAAAGTCAACTTAAAGGCTCACACTAGTTGTTTTACACTGCTCTGTGTCCTGTGGGTAAGGCACTGATGATTCAGCTTACAAAATAGTTTCAGAGACGTAAGAGAGGGTCACTGTCAACGGGCCACATTTAATGAACTTAACTCATTCACTGCCAGACATTTACCCTCTTTTACCCTAACGTTTGAAAAAATGTAAAAAATATATAAATAAGTTCCTGGGATGGAATGGCTGGACTGTGAAAAGATTGTAAAGTAAGTAAAGTAAATTCGGCAATGACAGTGAATGAGTTAAGTACTTCATCAAGCACTGTTCATCACTTCAAAACTGCATTAGGCCAAAACTGTCATAAACCAAGGACCCTGTATATGTTATGCTCGGGCTGGTGCTATTTTACTTTAATTCTTTACGTTTTAAAATTGTTACCCATCAAAACTAAGTCAAGAAAACATTTCAGTCACCTTTGGAAGGTAAGGCTAAGCGTGCCTTGACCTGTGCCTAAAACTCAAAAGCAGAGAGGGGCACATGTATATGCAACAAAAACTTTCCTAACAAGGTCAATGCTGGGAAACTAGCAAAAACACTACAAAGCGCGAGATCACTGTTGCAGCTGTCGCCATAAATTCGTCCGATTGTCATATTGGCACGAGTTGCCAATTGTTTGTCATACGTTTGGCAAAGGGGTCAGCCAACCCGTGCACAGAGTGAAAAACCCTTTAGCAGGTTCAACTCGATACAAAATGGTCAAATGGCCTGCAACAATTTCCAACTGCAAGCTGAAGTATTGTTAGAAACGCATTGAACAAGGCTGGCAAACACACACACAACCGTGTTCTTATTGCAGGTGACCTCACTGTGACTTCTAAGCCCAGCTAGTACTAATCTAATGTAAAAGGTAGAGCCGGTGCACAACAGCAGCATTGAGTGGGGACGTGTGTGCTTTCCGCTCCCCTCCCTTTAATACAACAGACACACTGGCGTCCTCCCGCGGGTAGGGGGATTGGAGTGGGCTGAAATGAAACGGGGCCACAGACAAATGGGCAGCCTCGGGAGGAGGAGGATGAAACTAATAGAGCGAGCGGTACCGGGAACACACACCTGCGTCCTGACATCTGCTGACAAAGACGTGCCCTTCTACTGGACAACTTGGGGGAGGGCACGGTCGTGCACGCGGGACTTCGAAAGAGGCTCTTTGTGCGCGTGTTTGTGTGCCTACGTGAAACTGTATCCCGCCGCATATGAATGAGAAAACGCAACGTGACCGGGGCTGATAACAACCTCTTTTCAGGGGCCGAGTAAACATCAGCGGCTCCCAAGATATTGCCTTGGCTACCCTGCAAGAACACTGGCCAATAAAACAAGCACACATACACGCGAGTGAGCAAATACTGTGGCGCAGAGCTGTATTTATACATGAAAGCTTTAAAAAAAAAAAAAAAAAAAAAGTATTCAGCTTAGCAGCAGTGGCTACTTAGAGAAAATTAGTAGTTAGCCACAGGAGTAGTTAAGGGTGCGGTTTAAATTCTCAACATTTTCTGTCCTTGACTAAACCCCACTGTATGAAAAGCAAGTCACGACAAGATTCTGGAGGGGAGTCCCAAAGATCAAATGGCAACACTGAGAAAGTGGAGGGCAGACGTGTTCGTGTGAGACACAACAACAGAACTTCCAGCTATTACTCAGTTGGCTCATAATAGAGGCTCATCTTTGAGGCGGCGTCAGATGTTCCTCTGTGAAGCTGGGACTGCCATGCTGGAGTCAGGAGGAGGAAGGAGGGGGCAGACATTTCTTATTCACCTTGTGCATATGGAGGATGTGCATGAGCCCCTTCTGGCATTTTGGGGGCAATTTGAAGTCTAAAATCTAGTCTGGTAGCCCACAGCGAGCGCTCGAGCTTCCCTCGGGAACCGGCATTAAAAGCTCCGTGCTAGCACACATGCAGTTAGACATTTCTCTCCGGGTAGCATTCGACCCCAAACTTGCTCATTGCCCTCTTTGTTCCATCTACCGGACCTGCCTTTAAGGGCAGCAAAGTTGCCACTTTCTTAAAGCTGTACATTCCTAGTCAGCAGACTAAGTTGGACGAATGTATTTGCACATTTTAAGTGTCAGAGCGTAGAGACAAAGGATGTGGAATGTGGTTTGATTACGAATAGCCTCAGTCGGCCTCATTACTATGGACGCTGTTCAAAGACAGCAAAGTCACCCACTGTGGAGCTTGCAGCCTTCCTGGGAAGAGGGAAAATCGTTCTGTAAAGACGACTCAACTTGAAAAGAATTCTAAGCGCATTTGGTCTACTTTACATCGGACCGTGTTGCACATTTTAAATATATTTTTCATATAATTGGAATTGGTTTATTGTGATGAATGCAGTCTCTCCCCTGCCTCCTAGAGTGATACACGCATACACACAGACACACACACTCTTTCCTTATTTATTCATTGCGTGTCAAAGCTGCTATCAAAGCATATCAATTAGCTAAGCTTTAACACAGAGCTTCTAATCCATCCGTCCATTTTCCGAAACGCTTATCCTCCATTTTTAGATATTACTTGGTGACTCTTGCACTAGAGACTGCTTTTATGCAGTCAGTAAGTTAAGCCGCGTTTCCACTGACGGTATCTACACTACTCGACAAAAGCCCAGTCTCCACCGACAAATCTACCCGGGTCTACTCCTCTAGATTTTTTGGGGTACCTACTCCTTTGTGGTTCTAAAGAAAGTAGCCCGTTTCTAAAACGTGACGTAAATATTTTGGAGGACAATGATTGGTCCGAAACGATTGTCAGCAATGTGCAGCTTCGCAAACCACTACCTCCCGGGTAGTGGCAGTGGAGATGCACTATTTTTGGGTGTAGAGCCGAGTTGAATAAAGCAATAAATACTCGCCATGTATAAGCTTGTACGAACAAATAAAAATCCATTTCACATATGGCATTAGCCGGGGACAAAAAGTTGGTGTAAAAAGGAGAAAACCTGACCACAGAAATGTGTGGCCTACATTTGAGCTTTGTGTTCAGAGTGTACTGGAGAACTAAAATGAAGAATGGGAGAAAGAGCGACAGATTGAGGGGCAGACCTAGTGGTTTCTAATGATAACTGTGTGCTGACCTGAACCTGAGCCACTGAGCGCAGACCTCATAAATCCCCTTTACTGGGAAACCCAGGAATGTATACAGTCAAAGGCAGCGGTGTTGAATCAGTCTGGGTGGTTGTGCCGCCCACGCAGACTGGGGAGGAACCCAACTGGAACTCAAAACTCAGTTCCGAGGGCTATCTGTGTGAGGTCGGCATCAATGGTAGTGCATTGCAAAGCGAGCAGACAATTATCTTGGGGGACCACAGAGTGGCGTCAACTGTTGCGACTGACCCTGTCCTCTAAACCTTGCTGCAGATAGAGCCATTTAGCAAGTCAGTATTTAAGAGAATTTAATTAACCAAACAGTCACAGACGTTACACTCTTGCCAAGGCAGCTACATTTCCAGTGACTAAGAGTGAATACAGATATTTAAAGATGCAGCATTATTTGAGGATATTTTCTCTGACGGGAACTAAGTGCCTTATTCTTTATGTGATCGACAGTTTTGTTACCAAGGGAAAGCTGACGTGCTAAAAAGCACAGCCTCGCTCAAATGCAAAGACACTAGAATCTCCGGGGTATGCCTAACAACAAATAGACGCTGTTTACTTATCCGTATTGGTTGTGGTCATGTTAAGGGGCCCGGGGAGAAGTCTGAATTGTGTTTGACTCTCCGGCGTTGAAGTACTACGTCCTCTGGAGCAGGCCAGTGGACATAACAGTGGGTTGGGTAGCAGGCATAACAGAAGGAAGCGTGATTTTGGGGGAGGGGAAGCTGGTGAGTGGTACAGGGTGCTTCGGAGGGGGCTCGACCACAGGCATTTACACCTAACCAAACACAGCTGTCATGCATGTGTGTGCGTGTGTTTGTTGAGGATTATGGTGACACAAGCAGACAGGCTCATTCAAATGGGAGACAACACCACAAGGCCCTTGGCTTGTACCACACAGACTCCCATCAAACCTTTTCGCTGCCCTCCGCCTTCCAGCAAGGACGCCATCCAATGAGGGCATCCAAAAGAGGGGAGTTGGGCCCGGATAACACCCTATCCTAACAGGATTCAGTCTGTACACAAAGGCCTAGAAGAATAATGAAAGGGGGATTGGGAACACTTGAAGCCGGGTTAAGCGGCGTAAACAACTCCACTCTTATGCGCTAAGGAGTGTCACGATCCCCGGGAGCCAGAAACCAAATAAGATATTAATCACTAAAGACTATTTACTGATGGACCTCAGTCACTGTAATTGCCTTTAGGAATGGGAGGCAGACACGCCACAGGATTGTGTGCGTCCACGATTAGGAGAAAAGACAGAAATATAGTCGGAAAGCTAAATCAGGCTTTGATTGCATTTGCACATGAGGCGTGTCCCATGCAATGTGCACAGTAGAATGTTAGTCCAAAACAGGACTGCAATGGATTTCAATGGAGGCAGATCTATTTCTTACCAATAACAAGTAAAGCTCTCTGCTTTGCAATAAATTTATCTTGGGAGAGTCACCTTTGCCCCACTGTGAGCCAAGAAGACCTTCAATGTTTAGTTAGGCATTGGTGCCCGAAGAAGGTGAGGATTGTGATTGATTATGTAGAACCTCATTAAAAATCACCAAGGTAAAGAGACACCCCCTTGTTTGGTAAAAAACAAACGATGCAGCCAGACTGTTTTGTTGAAAGAGCTTTTGAGTGTTTACTTTCACATTTATGTTAAGATCCTGCTTTAAAAAAATCTTAGGCATCAAAGATAAGGTCATCCATCAAAAATGTGTGCAGATCTTTTTTTTCTGCAATGCGGTGTTTGTGTCAGGTGTTGTGGGGGAAAAACAGATGGCTACGCGACAGGATCGTTCTGATGAGCATGTCGGTGTCAGCCGAGGACTGAGTGCTAAGTGTTAAGTGAGGAGGTGGTTCTTGGGAAGGTGGCAACAGAAAGGGAGGGGAAATCAGCACAGATTTGAGTCTGGAGGGGATGAGAGTACCGCTGACTGAGTGAAGCCCACAGCCTGTCAGTTCCTATTCTCAGCTTCACTGAGCAAAATGGAGAAGAGGACCAAAAAGGGGTGCGAGCGTAGTCACATGTCCCTGGCCCACTCACAAGGCTTAATGATTTGGAATGGAAGACCAGGCAAAATCAAACTAATTTCCGATTGGGCCAGATGTACTGTAGCCCATCAAACGCGAGCATCACCTGATGAATCAGTGACTCATTTTGCCAAAGGAGAGGCTCCAAGAATGGCAAATTAACTGCAAATAGGAATAAGCTTTATGACTAAGGTTTCAGTGTTTCTAAATGAATACATCCCAAGGCATGTTCCATCTAAAAAGGGAGTGCAAAAAAATTTGCAATGTTTCCATGTTATGCCAATCAGAAGCGAGGCAGATACTCATCTGCTTTTTAAAAACTATATTCTGAATAGCGCTTGTATGTGGCCACAATGTGTTTTTCCAAAACATGAATAGCTCTAGGGAGCAATTTTATCATTAAATCATTACATCTTTCATTACAATTTGGCTTGCCCTCAAGCGACTGGCAAATTGGCATCAACGCCCTGCCCCCAGCGATGTTTGTCAACCGCACCGGTCAGTTGCTAAGGAGCTGCTACCTGAATATTTCGTAAACTGTGCTTGGATAATTAGAAGGAGCATTAGGGCGTAGTAAATTTGTGCATTTTACTAAGCCCCATTCCTGAACTCGAGAGGCACTCATCAGTGCGCAAATAATTTTTCACGTTCACTAATGCGGTGGAATGCTCGCTGAGCCATCTCCCGCTTTAGTGAAGGAGGGCGACACTGCAAGATCAGCAGGCCGGTGTAGAGTACCAGTGGGAAAGGAAGACCGATTCATTAAAATATGCCTGAATCGATCCCCCAGAATTAGCCCCGGTCATCTCTTTATGACTGTTTTTGTGTAAACTGAATTATGACACCACTGTTGAATAGGAGGTAAAATCAATAGGCAACATGTGACTTCTCTTGTTGAGGAAGACAAAAACCCTTGACACAAGCATATCTTCATCTGATGACAACAGAATTGTTTTTCTGGAGCAAGAAAGTACAAACAAAAACATGAGGCAGCTATAGCTCCAGAGTCATACTTTTCAAAATCCTCAAGTTGCGAGCGTTTCTATCAAAGGTTACCTGCATTTATTAAAACTAAGTAATTGCACGGTTGTAGTGGCAAATGGAGATTCTATCAGTAAAACATTTTCATTGCTTGTTTCACTATAAACCAAACTGTGTAGACGAAGGCTAATCATGAATGTGGAGATTAAACCTTTTCAATTGACAGCAATGATATTTATCAAGGGAAAGCAATGGTTTCGGATAAGAGGAAACAGGAAAAAGACATTGCACTGGGCTTTTACATTTCACCATGGTCATTTTTTGTCATCTAAAAATATTTATTCCCCATGGCCAAATGGTCTTGCACGTGACAGAGGAATGGAGGCTGTGTTTGTGTATGCCACATGTACTGCACAACACACAGAAACGGGCCATTGTTGGCCTGAGCCAAAACAGCACAGCAGATTGTTTCCCACAGACAAAGAAGGTCTGGTGTCTCATAGTGAAACGGGGCCGATTTACTGCCAGTGGCTTCAAAAGAGCAAAAACACAAGCCATTCTGAGAGAGATCGAGAGACAGAGCTCGGCTCACTGAGCAGACAGTAGAACTGTTAGGCACATTATTCAACTAAATAAAGCCAGAGGAAAGAGATGCACTGCCAAACAATGACAGCAGGAAATCAGTTGTGCTAAAGACGGTGAACCTGAAAATTACAAATCGTCGGATGAAGACCACCAAAATTTACTGAAGATAGCATCAAGGCAAATTGAAACGATGAGAGTAAGATTTTCATCAACTCTGTCATTTATTTCATGTTAAAATCAAACCTTCACAAAGTGATTGTAACCTCTGTCAAAAACAGTCATCAAGATGCTACAGCATGTTCAATCTCTACAGGGTCCATTAATTCTTCATGGTCAACACCTGCCCAAGTGTGGGCAAAGGGTCTTTTGGTGTATTTTGACCAGCGAAGCCAACCTACCATAAGAATTTGTGAATCGTTTGACAGATTTCACCATATGTTATCGATGCCAACCATCTGCTACATTGGTTCTGCATGCCCAAGTGACCTGAAGGATACCTATAATCCGCACAGATGAGGTGTTGGAATGAGCCATGTGCAAAAAAAAAAAAAAAAACACTGAAGAGCAAAGAGTAAGAGGGATGTGGGTGATGGGGAAGTGTGATGTGTTGGTGTCTGCGATGTCGTTAGCATTCCATTTGTGGATCTGAATCACATAGCCTTTGGCTAGGGGTAGAATGGCAAGACGCCAAAGTGATGGAATAATCCAGAGTTTGTGGAGCATATATTAATACGTTGACAAAAACAGAAGACAGACACAGATGGAAAGAACAAGACAAGAGACTGAAAGGAGAGAGTAAGCGACCACACAATGCTAATCAGGTATTATGGATCAACTGGACATAAAAGCTGCTCTCGCTTTGTGTCTTGTGGAATGCCTGGAGGTGTCTGACCTGATGAGTAAAAAGGGGGCGAGGACTGTAGGTCAGCCCGAAAGTTATTGAATGTCTACATGGGCTGTGACCATTGTTGTTCTGTCGAGACACGGTCAATGACAGATTGAAATTGCAATTGATTGGATGCTTGTAAATCACAGTGGGAGCCGAAAATGCCTGCAGTGAAAGGGGATGCTTCTATAACCTAGTTGGGCCTTTATGTCAGCCGGAATGATGGAATACAAACCTGGTATCAAATCTAGACCATAAAAGGTAAGCAAACTGGGCATACGCTGTGAGGAATTAAACCACAATGTGACTTGGTTCTGAATCAATGCTCACTAAAAATCTCATCAGGTGTCAATAAGCAGGGTACAGACATAGAAAACGGGGCCAAATTTGAGCATCATCTCAAGTACACCACACACACAAGAGCAGTAAGATTTGCATGTTGCTTGTCTACATGCACAGATGTCTCACAACAGCACAAGTAAAAGGCAAACATAAGAGAAACATGATTCACTGTTAGTGTAGCGTGTTGTGAGCGTAGTTCATAGCATTTGCATTCTGGAAGCCACTAACGGCAGACATGGCTCGTTCTAGATATGTTTTGAAAGATTACACTACTAACACCTACAGTACTTGTTGTCAAGGCCTTCAGTCGGTCGGCGAACACTTCCGTTGTTTTCTTTCAGCATATGCCCACCTTGAGAGTTACAGCAGAATATTTAACATCTGTGTCAAACTGAAAAAAAACTTGTATTCTTTTTATAAAGCTAAAATAAACTAAACAAGACTCGCCAGGTCCGTGATACAAGTACTATATTCCAAGCACAGTCTCCCACAGATGATGGCAGCCCACCGGACACAGACATGTATTAAAATTAAAAACAACTTGCACCATTCACAGATGCAACCTTGAATAATTCAAATATGCCCTACATATAGTGTTAAATATGCAGTGTTGCCGCCAGCAAAAACCTCTCATCGTTCAGGAGGCCATAGCTCTCAAAACCATCTTCTAGAAGACTGCTAGCCTTGACAAAGGTTCTAGGAGGGTGCGATAGTTCCTCCTAAATCTACATAGAAAGGAGAGGAGCAGAGGAATTCCTACCCTGCATTTTACTAAAAGGACTTTACTTGCATTGTACCGGAGATTTTATTCAGCGGTACCTCGGAAAGAATCAACCTGGTGCCATGTCTCTGTCCTATCAAAACAACAGTTAATGGGAATACCAGTTAAAGAGGAAACTCACAGGAATTAGGAACATTTGAAACTACAATGGTACAGAGTAGAGTGCATATTTCACAGACTGCCAAAGACAAAAAAATAATGGATTCTAATGAGCACCATGTTGTACACCTAAACTTTAGCTCACCTCCCACCTTCACTTCTGAATTGTCTCATTAGGTTGTCGATACCAATTGCAAAATGAAGGAAAATGTCTTAAATCCCGAAGGCAAGAAAGAAATGTGACTATAGTGGATCGTAATGAAGGTGCACCTAGGTGAAGGTAACAAACAATACCTGCAGTACAAGTGGTTCTGGGTTGAATGCCAAGGTCATGAGCAGCTGCATTCTCTCCGTGTCCTTAAGGTTCTTGAGTAGAAAGCTGCCAGAATCTTTGGTTTCAGCGTACCGTCGAACCACACGGTCCAGCAGCCGCTGAGATGGGCAGTGGACCAGGTCTGACCAGCCCTCTACCACCTCTGGAGTAAGAAGACGAACGTCGCCATTGATCCGAGCAAATTCAGTTTTGTACATCGCCTGGATAAGATCGCAGCGCGGCCTGCCCGTGGCCCTCTTGCAGATCTTTTGATCTATCTCAGCGAGCTCCTGGTTGGAGCCGAGCCGTTTCAGTACGATGCGACGTGTGCCTTCCCTGGGCTCCCCGTACTGGGCGAAGTAAACATTCTTGACGTTAAAGATGTCAAGGAAGCGCAGGCGCCCCCACGTCTCAAACGAAACTTGTCCGTTCATGAATTTGCGGCACCAGCTTGTGCCGAAGCAGGCAGGACACTTGTTGAGGTTGATGAAGCGTCGGTCCGTGAGCTCGTTCTTTTGGAACGAGGCAAACAGATTGTGGGTGTTCATCAGCAAAATGACAAACAGCCCCACCACAAACAGGAGCTTCAGACAGCGGTACACACGGCCAAGTTTGAGAGGGAGGAAGCGCAGCATGGTGGGGACAGGACGAAGTGGGGAAAGGGTGGTCTTGAGGGATTTGGCAGAGGGAGAGGTATCCAGATGGTTGTCAGAGAGTTGACTTTAATGCCTCTCCGTCATGGTGCATCGGGTTGGCATCCACAGCCACAAGCTGGGGCGAGGTTGGCTGTCCCTGGCAGAGGCTGGTGAGTCATGTTCAACCAGGCTTCCTGTTTATGGGCTACCTTCAGCCAGCAAGCCTGTAAGCGAATAAAAAGAAAGAGCGGGAAACTGATCAGAACAGGTCACAATCGAAATGAAATTCACAGAACTGTAATTATCCATTTTGTTCACGGCTTACTAATAAATGACTACTTAATGTGTTACCTCGCAGGAGGCCCAGTTTCTGAGAATAAGCAATTGCCAAAGAAAGTCTAATTGTTTCGGGTCATCTGAGAGCTTTCTGTACTTTTGTCCATAGATGAGATGGCACATGGCCAACACAATAAAGCTGCCAGTGCCTGTTTGAACATTTTCTCTCTAGGAAAATCATTTTATAAGCAAGGAGATGGTGGGGATATAAAGTCAGCAACCAAATGAAGAGTAAAATGCCTTCCTCTATAGTGCAAATTTAAATGTGCTGCACTGCCTCCTCATGCTGCAATTCTATCACTTCCTTGTTCGGGCCTTTAGAAATTCAGCAGTCTCTCGTTGCATTGTGAAGAGAGCAAAGTTCAATCTTTGATCAAACTCGGACTGCTTTGCTAGCACTTGATATTATTTGATAAATGGCTTGTTGCTGTCCTTCCGCTCGTAGTTGATCTATCTATCTATCTATCCATCGATCGAGAGAGAGAGAAAAAAGCACCACCAGGAAAAAACTGGCACACAGGGCGGTGTCAAGAATCAAGTACAGAACAAAGATACTACAATCTGGGATTAGGGACAAGAGTTTATCCAAGACCAAATCATATTATACTCCCAATCAGCTTTTGAACAGCTTTGAGGTTTAAGATGCTTCAAGAAAGACAATGAGGCCAGCCATGCAAATTAGCATTCTTCAATTAGAGCTCATTAGGACATGCCTATTAGGACAGCTGACTAGAGAGAGGGCGCGGCTAACGAGCAAGCAGATTAGCGTGGCGCGCGCCGACTGATTCCTTGTGTTCGGCCTTCAAGCCTAGCAGCCGAGATGTGGGCTAACAACGGAGAGCCCGAGGTGGCCAAGTAAGCGGCGGGAGCACCTGGAGCAGCTGTGAGGCCTACGATAAGAAACTGAACCAACAGCCGTCTGAGCCTACCTAGGCCAATATTGCTAAAAATAGACCAAATCCAATTAAGGGGAAGTAGAGACAGCTGCACTACATGTTTTTTTTTAAAAGAGGAGCCAAGATTTATGCATAGTGTGTGTCTGCTCTTGCCCTAAAAACTCAGTGAGCATATAATGTACCATAAACAAGATGGAAAGCCTAAATGGTAATCTGTCACATCTGGATGGCATTCATTGATTTATTAAATCACAAAAAAACACCACCTCTTTTAGGGCTTTGTGAATAACGTCGAGGGCACATTTAGTATACAATGTCAGCGGCACAATACTGTGAGTTATGTCAGATGTGGAAAAGTACAAGACAATCCTTTATGCTTTTTAAGTCTGAAAATTGCAATTCACTGAGCAAGCTAAAAAAAATGCACCTCAGCATCACGCTGACTTCCACAAAGTGTCTCTAGCATGATGAATGAACAATAAAAAGAATAACCTCTCAGGAGCAGTGCCCAATCTGCCCGTGCTAAAAAGCCAACACGATAATTTGATCGTGTCCCAAAAAAAAATTCTATTTCTCCAAGATAATCGTATTCACTTGGGAAAGGAAGATGAATTGGTGGAGAGAAAATAAGAACTCCAAGTCAGCCAACAATAAAACGTCGATACAGGCCAAGAAAGGCTACCTTATACATTTCAGTACAAGGAGTGAGGGAGTGAATAGCTTGAGGGGGGAAAAATTGAATACCACGTTGCTTTAAGATATCGAATCAAAAGCCATTTAGCTTCTGACACAGGCGGTTAGGGCATCGACGTGGCAGCCCAGATCTTGGGAGTAGATATGAGATTTAACTAGGATCAGCAAGGAGCTTGAGTGAGGGAAGAGGGGGAGTGGGTAGAAGTCACTCACCTCCGCGGCGAGCTTGAACAAACCCCCGGACACTGTGGAGTAATGAGATGCGCGGGCAGGCGGCTAACAAGCTAACACGCAGCGTCTTGCCGTCTCTCAAGAGAACGAGTGTTAGGCCTCAATTATCTACAGAGCGTTACCTGGATTATGTCAATGACCGTGTTAATTGCAGTGGCGAAAGGATAGACCGCACGCAGCAGTTTTTGTCTGTTAACAAGAGGCAACGGAAGATGTTAGCGCTGGCCAAAATGCATGCACAGATAAACCACCCGTGGCCTTTTCTTGACAACAACAAATTCAGCGTGAATACAAGAGACATCCACCAGTCTGCTGCCGTGGCACACACAATAATACAAAACATTCAGCCTTAATGCAAGCCTGTAAATGGCAAGTCATAATGTGGATATTATACCTTGGTAATTACCCTGCTACGGCTGCTGCTCGTGAATTTTACACCTGCAAAGCCATTAACTCACAGTATTTTATACAGTGTGCCATCACAGCTTGCGGTACACAGAGAGCTTTGATTCTTTAGAGTTTTAGAGTTCCCATTGGCAAGGTTGCCTCCTCTGGTTCTTGACAAGGGGAAAGGCCACTTAACCCATTTAGGATGGGAGCGCATAACGGCGGTTCTAGCACTAGAGCCGGGAGCGCTGTTGCGTCATTTTGCCTTTAAAGCCGGGAGAGCGGATACGGCGGTTTCTTTTTGTAATCCAATTCTCCGTCTCTTAGCCAATTTAATGCATCAGAATATACACATGACGGTGTCGCGAGACCGCGGACGATGTCATGGAATTTTTTCGAGCCGTATGTAGGCTAATGGCGGACGCCGTTGATCACCGGGAGCTCTGATAAGTTGCGCACGACCAGTGGAACCAGTCGAACGTGATATGATATGGTTTGTAGACAATGACGATATTGACCTCTTTGTAACAGAATAGAGGATGGTAATTACCACTCTATTTTTTTTTTATTAAAATAGTGCTTCTGTTACACGTTACACGTTATTTTTACATCTTCGATTGAAACAGTAAATAATAAATTCTGCTTGTGTGAAAGCCACATGTCTAAGCTCTTTAATTCTTTTGGAATTATGTTTCTGTCTGATACAGGGGCTGAGATATTAACCATTTTGGAAGTGTTGAATTTCTCTGAGAACTTCAGGTTTTCAAGGGTAATTCCAAAGGCGACCTTAGGTTTTGGGGAGCTGTTGAGACAGGCGCTTTAGTCCTTAATGGGTTATGGCTCTAAATGGTAGCCAGGATCTCTGTATTCTGCACCAGATGTTGCCCAACAGAATTGAAAGGGGAGGCCGGTGAAATGTGCGTTTGTGGACGAACCTCATTGTGCCCACAGTGTCAAATTAGCCCCTCTCTTGCATCGCGCCCCGGCGGCGCCTCGTCTCTCTTGGCACTCCGCTCAAAGGGGGAGGAGGGATACACAATACCGAGCGGAAAGCCCTGTTTAGAATAAGCACCAAATTACCTAAAGTGGGGGGAGTAACTTTTTCTCAGCACTCTCGCTCTGTTTCTCCGGTGAGCACGAAAGCGAGGCAAAGAAAGGCGGGCAAATCAAAGGGCGCCCCACTCCTCATGCATTGGAAATGAGCCTCGCATGCAAAATGCAAGTTTCAAGTTGGGGCAGATGGCAAGAGCCGCAAAATGCCTCATTACTGGGTGAGAACAGGGGCACGATAAAGAGATAGCTGGGTCCCATGTTGACTTAGAATGACAAAGGTCGTTACGAGCAGCGGATAACGCTGTAAAATTCTAATATTTCAACTCGTCTTCAACGTTGAGGTTTGACAGGATAAGCCAAATAAGATAGACAATTTCCTCTGGGGATAATCCCCTCCGTTGTTCGTCGAGTAAAACTGGATTGAGATTAAGATATTAGAGGGCTTGGATGCTGTGGGATCAACCAATTATCTCTATGGCACCTGAGATGAACTTTTAAGTCCAAATGCCGGCACAATAACAATAGTTGAAATAAAGTCATTACATGTTTTAGTCTATAAAATATTGTACGATTGTCAGACATATTCCCATTCTCATACATGTAAAGGTTTACAATTGGGGTCACTACAAGCTCACATTGACATCTATTTGACAGTCAAACTACTGTCATTGATCTGCAAAGTCTGTAATTGTCATTTCTTTTCTGTGATGCATTTTTGTACCTGTTTAAAAAAAAACAGAAAAGAGAATCATGACATTTGGAGATACAAATATAAATGAATCAAGTCTTAAAAGCAGTTGAGGCGAAACAGTGCACTAGTTTACTGCAACCTGCAGCGATGCCTTTAGTTCAGTTTTAACAAGTTTTTGGTCTCAAAAATGGCAACCTGTAATCATCCAAAGCAACATCGACACAGATTTTTGCAACAATAGTCTGCTAAGTGATATATTCTATTATCTAAAATTCATCTAATAATGCCCATCTCAATTGATTAGAGAACCAATCTGGAAAGGTCTCCGGTTTACGACTGAGGTCATTTGTACTGCAGCAAACCCTTATTTCTAGAGGTTGCAATGCGCCATGGTTGATCACTAAACTACACTAAGCAGTAAAGCCATTTTTACACTATATACGTATGAAAAAGATTACAATATGATCTATTCTTAGACCACTGCTCAAAGTAGTTTACAGCACACCTCAAAATCGTTAAATTGAGGACCCCCTGTAAACTTGAGGGCAGTTTACACAAGCCTTAAAATGCCAATCTTTGAAAACAAGTCTGAGGGTAGAGGATTAAAAAATAAACGGTTAAAAGGTGGCACAAAGGTTCAGAGGCTTTTCTTTCCAAAAGTTTCTTGACAAAATGACGATCGCCAACTACTGGCCTGGCATGCATATTTCAATGTGTCTCTGGTTCATGACATGTGATGTTTTAATGTTAAGAAGGGTGTGTTAGTGTACATTACTGACAGACTACAACGCAATTCGACTTGTGTAGAGATTCAGGTTAAGTTCCACCTTAAGAACAGAACGCTGTCATAAACCAAGGACCACCTGTACAGTGTTATCGGTCATTTTTGTGACTTGATTTGGCAACAGTCTAAATGAGTTTTTAGGTAGTTGTATCAACGTACCTTAAAGGACCCAAATACAAAGTATAACTTAAGTCTGAAAGCCGCCCCCTCCCCACCCACCCACACACACAAAAACTGTTTAACACCATTTACGGGCGGCTTTAGCCGAAAGATCAGTCGAGGCTTCCACTTTCCTACCCCGGCTGTCATTGCGACGCGAGGCTCCAGTTGCCAAGGTTATCGACTGGGGGGGAGTCAATAATGTTTGACTGCAAATACAAAAAAAAAAAAAAAAAAAAAAAAAAAACCTCAGAGGAGAAAGAGTGCCGGCAGCCGGCAATGAGAGGATCCTAATGACAGTAGCGTTTTACACTCAGAGAGAAATATTAGTCTTTTCAAAAATCAGCACCAATTAAGAGCAGCCGCCCTTCTCCTCTCCCAGGGACATTATTAATCTACTTGGTTTTGAGGATCTCTGGGTTGTGTGCTTGACTGTTTGAGGTCCGCATGCTTATTTAGATTGATTTTAAAAGACTTACCTGATGTTTAAAGGCTCAAGTAAATCAAACAGCAGTTCGAAAAAATGAGGTACAGTATTCCTAAAATAGAATTGTTTAATCCTCGGCCAGCATTCCAACCAGCCGCCAAGTTTGTTAAACAATAAAAAGTCAACATGTAGCCACAGTGTTATTTTGTCAATGGCGCAGCCTAGCCCGACAAACCGGGTAATTACGAAATCTCTCTGACTTGGGTGACAAATCGTTCATACAGTACAGTGGTTCATTGATTCATTAACACACTCTTAATTTGGCTTCAGGGCTTCATGTCACAAACCAAAGTGCGTGTTTCCTGGGAGAGCTTTGAGGTTACAATTACAAGGCAGCCTCAACCACCTGCGTCCTGACCAACAGTCGCCATAAATATTTTCATTTGAGGGGAACAATTTGAGTCCTCATTAGAAATTCAGTGCCATTATGCGGACAACAAACTAGGGTCGTTGCGGGTGGCACAGAAGTTTCATTTGTATGCAAAAAGGTTGTTTCATTTTGAATCCCAGCACATTTCTCTGACAAATAAGCAACCTGAGTCATGCCAATGCCAAGCAAATATATGTCAATTTCGCTGGCAAGCGGGTGTCAAAATCATAACAGGACACTGGGGATTAGGAACCCAAATGTGACTGACTGACAACGTAAAACGTTTAAAGACATTTTATTGATGGGGTGTTTTTCATTAATTTAAATACTATTTTTGGAAAGACTCGATCCTGTCTGATTTGAGCAGGAAGAGACAAAAATGTTACGGTAATATCGCTTTGTTCTGCATTTAAAACACCCCGTGTCCAAATGCAACACGACCAGATGATTCTATCAAATGTGTGCCAATTTTTCCAAATGCAAGTGCTGTGATATGTTCTAAATTGCGTTTCAAATGACTCCCAAAAGAGTTCTTTTGCAACAACACATCACACAAAGCCGTTTTAGTGGTTAAGTTATCCGTCTTGTCAGTACTCGGAGGATGGGGGCATCTGATAAGAGAAGAAATGTTCTTATCGGCTGGTTTCATCAGAGAAAAAGCAACACAAGTGTCACGCGAAGCCTCGTGTAAAGGAAAAAACATGGAACCAGGCTAGTAAAAATGACACAGTCACTTTAAAGGCTTAAACATTCATGCTTAAGACCAACTGATTCGAAAAGATGGAAGTTGAAGCCAAAGCAACAAACCTGCGTGACTTTTCCTTCTTTCTTGGATAAGTGGGGAAAAGAACAGCAGCGGACGCTCGGCTCTCACTTGGTCATTCTTCAAAGTTGAGGCGTGGGGTGATTAGGACCACAACAAGGCAACAAAAGAACAACAAAAGGCAGTTTCTACTGGCTTCGATTCCCATCGATCACAACACGCGAGCTGCTGCTCCGTTCCCAGTAGCGGCTCCCCGTGCATGTAGCCAGCTAGCCTGCTAGCCGCTCAGATAAACAGTTAGGATGTCGAATCTTAACTCTTCGTATACCGGCTCCTCCGGCGTCCTCCTCACAAAAGAGCCGAGCACGGCCGTGGCAGCTGGTTGTCCCCGTGTCCGCGTAGCATGAGTGCCTTTAGAAGGGCAAGAAGCGTGTTTGTTCTCCGCTCTTCTCACCCGAGTAGCGGTTCACTACTCCCCTCATCTAACCACAATAGGTTATCTCGCTACTCGTTTTCAACAGCAGCCTTTTTACGACAGCCGCCGTATGTTTACGACCTTGTTTCCATAGCGACTCGTCCAACGTTTGTCTCAACGGGAACACCACCCCCAAAGTGCAAAGTTTGTCCTAAATTTTAATGCCACATTTCGCCCACGTTCTACAAATAAAGCTGCAAGTTTATTATTTTATGCTATTCGTGAAAATACTGTTTAATTATGTGGCCCCTATGGATCGAAAATCGTTATTCAAAATGGTAGTCCTTAAAAAAACTGAACACAAACGCACCATAAGAGGACATTTACAATAATAAGCGAGCCACTCGTTTGTGTAACCGAGACAACACTTAGTTAATCGGACTCCTTCATCATAGAGACGACGTTATTACTATCGTAATCAGCGAAGTAATGCACATGCCAAACACAATTCACACTAGCTGGGTGACTAATTGATTAATTAGCCACTAATGGCTGGCTCACTCCCACCAAATAGGACAATGACAGCGGCGAGTCGATATTTCCGGCTTAACCGCGTTGGGTTCAACCTTTGAACGCCGGCGGAATTAGTTTGCAGCCACTGCCATCTCGTGGTTTATAGCGATAAGTCACTTGAAGGTCAGTTTTGTTCTGTTTTTTTTCCCCTCCCTGTATTTTGCGAGGCACCGACAATAAATTGATCACGAGATTTACGAGGATCAACGAACGCAGCCCGAAATGATGCAGAAATAAGTTACAATAGCCCCTTCAAAAAGTTTAAAATACTGTATACCCCATTGAAGAGTCCAATGGTATTCACTGTAAACACAGTTAACCCATCTTACTAGGTGGAAGTCCACACTGTGCAGATGTAAAAATGGAAGATGAGCGGAAAATAAAAGTAATATGACAAGGTAAGTAGCACTGCGAACTGATTTTTATAATGTGAGACTTATGTGGGCACTATAAGAGTGGTAATAGTTTGTTGCATGAACAAAAAAAACGTTTGTGGTTTAACATAATGATGGTTTAACATAGCCTTCATTTTGTTTATAACTCATAAGGAAAATTGCAGTTTTAATTGAACACACTTGCAAACTTACACTACCAAGCTGATGCATCAAATATAAAGAAACAAATGACATTGTTAGGCAGTCCACGGCTGAATTCAATTATTTTTGTGTGGGTGTGGTTGTGCGTGTAAATTAGTGGTCGCCTCGAGATATTTTTCTAAATTTACATACCAAATCCCCACAATGAGATTTGGGTGAAATGAGTCATTGTTTGATTGCATAATATCGCATCGCCGGAGAGATGAAACTGCCTCAAGTAATCCTTTTTAATAGATGACATGGCTGCCTCTGACAAAATAATGATAGGAAAAATAAATGTTATAGTTTTAAGAGACACAAATACAAATGTTTTAAATGAGACATATGTAGAATTATATACAAATGGAGTAGTTAGGCCTTTCGAGTGCCTGCCCACCCATGGTAAATAATATCAACCAATTATGTAAATATTTAATGTGTCTGTTAGTGAGCTGTTTAGCACTTTCTAATTTACCTAATTAACCTCACCTACACTGAGTATCTCTCCGACCCCGGCCGCCATTGGCCAAGCAGTATAAGGGGCAGGTAAAGGGTGCTGGAATTCTTCATCCTTGGGACATTTTGACAAACACAGAAATGTTATCCTGGAAACCGTGGGGAAAAAATATCTTCTTGTTGTCTATCTGAGCGTTAGAGCGACATTTCATATGGGTGGAGAGGACGTGGTGACCCGTGTCCCTTTCAAATGACCCGTGCCAAGTGCATGTCCCCACTCGACTGCTGCCTCATTAGCAAACGTGCAACCACAAAGGCCATTACGCTGGCCAAAACCATTCCGTGTTGACTTCGCGCCATTAAGTCTGATTCATAAGGGGACCTTGCAGGGGCAGATAAAGATTTCATTGCATTACAGAGTCCATTATGCGCCACCGGGGAGTTTGTGGTCTGATAAAATATAGTGTGCTGCTCGGCCGAATGGGCAATTATTGTATACGCCGCACCACCATAGCCGACTGTGTTGCAGGTGACCCTTAAAATAAAGCCATGGGCGTCATGCATAATTTATCAGTAACAGTGTCTGCATTGGTTTTATGCAGACATTGTCATACCTCTGCAGATGCGGAGATAATGTTTACCAAGATATTTTGCAGTGTAGGTAATTGCACTCACGATAACACAGACAAGCATGAGCATTTTACAGCCAGTGAAACTATAAATAGTGTATAGGAAATACGGCAAACACACCGTACGTTTAAAGAAGAACTCAACCCAAGATGTCAAAACTTTCTTATATTCCCCCACTCCTCCATTAGGGGGAAAAAGTGAAATTTCGTCAATCTCCGGACTTTAAGACAAAAGAGCATGCACCTCCTGAAGCGGAGAATGAAAGGAAAAACCCCCAGAAACAAACAAGAACTGAAAGGAGGAAGAATGCAAGAGTCTGGTGAAGTCAATGGCGTGCAGGCTTGATGCAGTTATTGCAAGTTAAGCCAGCAAATATTAAATACTATTCACTTGAAGTTCATTTAATAATAGCCGATCCAATACAGGTAGGGAGCAGCTCACAAGCAAACGTGCTCTGTGTGTCAAAAAAAACAAAAACAAACAAAGCAACTCCTGGGCGTGTTATTGGCAGTGTAGGTTGCAGCCATTAGCGGCTGGCTTTCTGTGCGCCGTTAATCGGCTGAATGTCTGCGCACGCGTCTTGACGGCGGTTCTTATTCAAATTAATTCAGCAGTGACGGCCGCCTGCCTTCTCATTTTGTATTACGCTCTTAATCATCTCTGGAGGCCCCAGTCAGGGATGTGGGATAGAATGCTAATGCAGTCAATATTACAGGCCAGCCAAGGGACGTCGGTTTATGTAATCCATGTCGTGGTCACCCTGGAGATTGATTGTTGACATTCGAGTTGATTGGCACGTTTTGAAGCGGGGGGGGGCGGGGTTGGTGTCAAACAATATGTTCCTAAAGGACGTTTGTAAGGGAAAAGGACAGGGTGAAGCTGTTGTAAACGTTGACCTGGAGTGAGTTGCTTGTGTGTGATATGTGTCAGTCACTTTCAGGAAAGCGGAGTCCCCCAGGGAGGCCCGTCAGTCACAGACACTGCAGCTCTGTCTTTTTTTTTTTTTTTTTTTTGCGGGAGACCTCTGATCCTGTTGCCCGTCATCTTCCATCGAGCTAAGCAGCCTGTCCTGTCAGGCCTGCAAAATGGGTAGCCTGAAAAGAATGAAGGGGGATGTTTGAAACACTAATCCTACTTTGGAACCCTATTCCTAGAGTGAAACCCTAGTTTGAAACCGAAACCCTATTTTGAAACCCCAATCCTAATTTGAAACCCTACTTTGACACCCTAAGCGTGGCTGGAAACCCTACTTGAGACCCTAACCCTAGTTTGAAACTCTATTTTTAAACCCTAACACTAGTTTGAAATCCTACCTTGAAACCCTAATCCAGAGTCGAAACCATACTTTGAAACACTATTCAGTTATCAAAAATAATTTGCGATTAATTTGACAATTGATTAATTGCTGATTAATCATTGCAGTGTTAGCTTCTTTATACTTTCGTTTTAGAATCATACTGTGGGTGTCGTTCATTCTTACCTGTGGCAACCATCATCGTATGTGCTGATATGAATAAATTAATAATTAATAATTACAAAACGTACTGGCCATTACAATAAGTACTGAGGGGCTTTTTTAATGTCGCTATTTAGATGCATGAGAGGGCCAAAATAATATAAACAGTTGCCAGTATGATGCAGGGCAGTTCTATATACCACTGCCAACTATAGCCACAAAAATTAACATGTTGTTGAACTCGTACCTTTTATGACGGTGTCAATCAAAACTGAGCACACTTGTGTCAGTGTACTTCATGAGGTGTTAAAAAAAAAAAAAAGGCTTTGCTGGTCTGTCTTTTGTACACGAGGTGGAGCTGTTAGGCTGTGCGAAGCTGCTCTTCGTTGCTCCACACCAAGGAATCGATGTTGTTGTTTTTGTTTGTTGCATGATAGTTTTATTTTATTCTCATCTGACTAGAATTATTGCACTGATCATCACTTACTTTTTTTTTTTTAAGTTCATCTATTGTCTCCTTTGACCTGCATTTATCATCCTACATCTTATGTAGTTTGATTTATATATTTTTACATCGTGGGAAAAGCACATTCTTGATGACCTTTTCCAACCTGACCTGTCTTTAAAGACTCCCTAGAAACTCCACCGCCCCCAGTCCTCCTCGCTCCTCGAGGGGAAACAGGGCTGATTTTGACAAGCCGGCTCACGTTTGCATTCTTTGACGTGCTGCTGTTGCTTGTTTGTGACTGTGAGTCAGGGGTCTGTCGGGAGAGTGTCCTGGGAGCGACTCCGTTCAGAAGCGCCGGGTTTTCAGTCGCTTCCTGTTCCATCACAAACGCATGCTGTACAGTACACTGCGTGCCATGAACTTAACTTCATATCCCTTCGATACACTGCTTAGCTGCTAAGATTCAAACCGGTCTAATATTCATACAAAAAATAGTTTCCACACATATCGACAACCAGGTCAGAGTTGAGTATTTTTCCCATCCTTCCGATCAAGATAAAAAAAAGTCGCATTGTTGGATTTTCTGAGTGATTATCCCGTGGTGCGGGGTGTGTTAGAAATGTTCGCAGTATGTGGTCAATACTGTGCCATTGACTCTGTGTTTGTGTAATTTTGACCTAGTCCTTAAACCACTTAGTAACCCACGATGATGTCCTCGTCGCTAACCTTCGGTTCCGAACGGGCCCAGGTAGTCAGCCTTTTTTAACAGTCCTGCAGCACGGAATGCTCTCGGTTCCATTCACTTCAAACAAACCACTCAATCCTCACACAGATTGTGGCCGCGAGCTTGAATATGATTTCAGACACATCACAGGGATCTGCTTCAGGTTAACGCATACAAATGAGAAACAGGAGAGAGGGGAAAAAAGCAGAAAGGATTCTAAAACATATGATGTACCATGAGTGTTCAAACTATGGTATGTGTTTGTTTGTTTGTTATGTTTTCTTTGCATATTTAGGATTTAGATTTGATGCCAGAAATGTACCGTATCAGAGAGCATAATCGCTTAACACAGACGTTGAAGTCGATAAGATTCAAATTCTGATTGAAAACAAAACCAAATAGTATCTTAACCACCGTACAGGCTAATATGACCCGAGGAGGCTCCCATGCGACCTCTCATTGATCTTGTGCATGAATCGGCTCTCCATGTTAGTATGTTGCCGTGGTAACAGATGAACACTTGTCAGCTGTAGCACAGAGGGAGCCATGGCAACACAGCCCGCCACCTTTGTATGTGTGCGTGTGTATGCATGTGTGAGCATGTCCATCTTTGTGCGAAATCTGTGAGTGGTGCACGGACAGGTTCTTGTCAGCCAGGCAGCATCGTGGGAGCTAGATCGATCTATCTGTTTATCTGTCTGTCTGTCTGTCTGTCTGTCTGTCTGTGTCTCTATCTCTCTGGCTCTTTAGCTCTGCATCTCTATATCTCTACATCTCTCTATCCCTCTATCTTTTATATACAGTATTTTTAACCTGGGGTGGTTTGGGTGAGAGTTATGCTTATGTTTTCAGATTATGTTAGTGTAATGCATTGGGATTATGGTTAGGGTCAAGGATTATGATTACTTTTAAAATGAGAGTTAGGGATTATCATTGGGGTTATGGTTGTGTTTAAAAATATATGGTTAATTTTAAATAATATGTTTATCTTTAAATCTCCTAAAATTAGGACTAAGACTAGGTTTAAAGTGTAGGTATTTTGTTAAATTTATGGTTAGGGGGGTTCGGCACAACGGATATGTTAGTTTTAGGTGGTATGTTTAGGATTACAGACTGTATTATGACTAGGGTTTTCCGCTAAGGGTTATGGTTAGGTTTAGGGGTTAGGATTAGTGCTCAGGTTAGTTTTAGTATCAGGTTTGAGGATTGTGGTTAGATGTTATGTTTAGAGTTGCTTGGTAATGGTTAGTATCATTCTAGGGCAGTGTTTTTCAAACTCTGTGCCAGTGCCGCAAGACATTGCCAGATGTGCCGTGGGAAATTATCTAATTTGTAATTATAAAATATTTTTTTCTTTGTATTTATTTAATTCTTATTCAAGACGTTATAATGTAACGTCATTCTTCAATGTTAAAAAAATGCTTATATAAACAATATATGACATATATTGTTAAAATAAGATTTTTTTTTCATAATTTCAGCTGGTGGTGTGCCGCGGTATTTTTCAATGAAATAAATGTGCCTTGACTCCATAAAGTTTGAAAAACACTGTTCTAAGGTTTAATGTTTTTGTTTTTTGTTTTTCAAATGTGTAGCCCTTTTTTCAGTGTTGAATCCCCTCGGCTCCTCCTTTTGACTCCAGCCAAGACGATACCCATGGCCTCTATGGCAGTCATTCGCTTTGTGGCAGCCCTGACATGCTATCTGCTGTTTTTTCTCTCCAGTCTCAGCCCCCGGTTTGTTGTCAGATGCCGCTCTCTACTGTTTAACAACCAAGTGTCGAGTCCCTAGAGCTCGGGATTCACTTTATGTCCTTGTCTTGTCCAAGAGGAAATTGTGTGGGAGTTTCCCACTCCGAATTGTAGAGATTGATGTGTATGATTGGCAAGGGACCATGACAGAAGAGGCAAGGACAAAGCGAGGTAGCTGATCATTTCAAATCAGACAAGACTTCCTCTACCAAGGATGAACAATACTGATAGGAGCTGCTTTTATACGGCTTGTAAAAGACGAACGTAATGGGAGATGGATGAATTTCTGCTTTCAGGGGTAGTAACAGGACAGGGATGACGGCTGTGTTTGTGTGTGTGAGGGAATTGGGCAATGCCTGCACTAATAAAGATTATTATACTTAATAAAAAATAACTCAAACTAAAATTGAAAAAAAAAACATTTACTTTTTATGAAATAAAATAAAAAATGATTAAAACAAGTGAAAATGAATTGAAAAATGTCCTTTGTTTTTGTTTTGGTCGATTTAATATCATACATGAGCTTTCCGGGTTCATTTTAAATCTATTTATTTATGTCCATACAGAAAAAAAAAAAAGGTCAAACAATATTTTGAGAATTCTAGTTAATTTACTTTATTACAGAATACTTAGTGACCTTTATTTATTATATTGCATTTGACAAATACTCCATATATTAATACAAAAAACAACTAAAACCAACATTAAACCTAATAAAACTAAACCCGAACAAAAAAAATCTAACAAACGAATTGCAACTAACATAATTTAAAACAATAACAATTACAAACATTTCATCTTTTGTTACGGATGATGCAGCAAGTTTGCAGGATCATGCCGTGCATATGTCACGGCGGCCGTGCCTTTGTCCAGCACACAGTGCCATGTTTGTTCCTTGAGTAGCGTGAGCAGCCCCTCGCCGCCGTATCCCCGTCACTTGACCGGTCGGTCGGCCGGTCGGTCTGCTGGTCCGCCTGGCCCCGTGCACAAAGACGGCCCTTATTAGGGAGCCACGCTGGGTCCCTGGCACTGGAATGTTAACAAGCTCTCAGGAGCTGCTTATGACCTTATGCCGACGGGCCCTCTCCAAAGCCGTGTCAACTAGGCCTGCGTTGACCCGGTTGACTGGAACTTAACAAGACGTCAGTCATCACGCCATTTTTCCCCGAGGTGGCATTTAAACACTTTTAACTGAATTTTTTTTTTTTTTTTTAATTTAATGGTGGCTATTTGAAGGAAACACATTACCATTTTTATGAGATTGTTTAAAGCAAGCAAACACTGAGGGTATTCTGTTTGGGTGAGAGGCAGCGTACAACCTGGACTAGTCCCCAGCCAATCACAGGTTTATTGAATGCCAACATTTAAAGTGACACACAACAACTATGACATCTAACTTTGTCTGTCACCCCCACAGACAAGCTATGTCAATTTTATGTAACCGAACAAGATTGTGTGGCTTGATTTTTGACTTGCTTTACCCAGATAATGAATTGACCCAACTTGCTTGAAATTTACTTGACTTAACTTGCATTATTTTTGCCACAGTAACTTGGGATTTGCTTCTGATTTGCATATCTGTGACTTACTCCCACCTCTATTGTTGATATTACAACAAATGTGGTTTGTTTGTTTTTTGGGGGGCGGCACTAGTGATTGTCTGTATTATCTATCGTTATGTGTGTTGTGCGCTATATTGGTCATCTCGATTTCCCCTAACCACACACTGTAAGATCGGAAAACCCGATTTTGTCCTCATGTGTGGGGTTCCTCACATTAAAAAAAAATGCAGAAGGTGATAAAAATCGGTATGTGTGTACCCCATTTTATTTTGAGCAAACCCACCTTGGATTAGATTGTCCCTTCTCAATTTGTCGAGCTAATTAGTGACAGCTTGATGGATTTGTCTCTCTTTCCAGTGGCAATTAAGGCATGCTGCAGCCCGACAGCATGAAAAGTGAAAATGCATTGCCAGCTCATTTGTCGACTGTTTGATATATATTTTTTCCTTCCTTTTTTTCCCTGTAAGTACTCACGTGAAAACAATTTCCCGCTAGTTCTATCCCACACAGACACGAGGAGCCGTACCTCCCGCAAAAGAGGCTGTGCCATTGTTTTTGACTTTCAAAATCCAAAGGGAGCGTGTTGGAGATTCCGTAACGAAGCGAGCTCACAGAGGCCGCCTGCCTCCACCCGCTTCACCTCAGGACCGTTGGCCCACTCACTCTCTACCTCTTCACCAATTCCAGCCTCCCTCTTTCATCCCTGTGAGGCCTCTTTTCACTCAATTACTTCCATGCGGACGTCTCCCTTCCCCCCACGGAGAGTGCCGGAGTATTTATAGTGCTGCTCTGTCTCCCACAAACTAATAAGGGGCATTCCACTATAGGAAATAAATGAGAAAAATATGCTGCCAGGTGAGTTTGACTTCATAAAATGTCTAATCTTAGGAATCACTCACACAAACATATAACATAACATAACATAATAAAGCGTTAATTCTTTTATGATGGGGCTTAAATCTGCGCCACAAATCATCTTTCTGATATAGTTAGGCCTCTCATATTTAATGGCAGGATTTCTTCACATAGTGCCTCTCCCACGGCGCTCTAATTATTTATTTACTCCCGTCTACTGTTATTGTTAGAAGGCAGTGTTCATCCCACTAGCCTTGGCTGCATTAGCGAGTAGAAGCTCACTGCTGTCAGTGACGAGATGCCCTGGCCGGTAAAGAAGCCAGTGTTCATCCCACTAGCTTCAGCTGCATTAGCGACAAGAATCTCACTGCCTCCTAAATCCTCCTCAAACACTTTTTCCCGGGCCGGGACCTTCCATATCCAGATGGGTGTGGATTATACCCCTTGACCCATGCGCCTTCATCCTCTCTGCGCTTCATTTTCTCGGCAGGGGGGTTTCCTTCCGCTTTGGTTTGAAATTTAAAACAGCCCTTGTATCGTTCTGTCACTCACGCTTTCTTTTATTCCTCCACCTTATACTTGGGTCTTTATCAAACCCTGACGGTATACTGCCATTATTCATAAACACGAGACGGCTAAGTCGGTAAAGTGCTCCGGCGACAATAAGGCTGGCGGAGAGGTCGTCAATCACGCAATGGCTCGCGATGAAGCATCAACTCATGTGGTGTTTCTCTCTGACTTACATTAATTAAACCTAAGCATGCAAAATTACGACGTAAGGTTTGGGGCAGAATAGTAGCTCTTATTCGCAACGGTACGAAATGACGATTTATTAAAGTGGAGCAACAATGATTCACACTCACATTTTCACCAATGGGCAATTTAGAGCAGGGGCGTCAAAAGTTGCTTTCAGTTTTTGAGCACTGCCGCACACTATTCATGGGTTCCTCTATGCCGTTTGCCATTATGTGTTAGCATTTAGCTAGCAGACTTAAAGGCAAGGTTATGTGATTGTTTTAAATAGGCAATGTGTAATTATCTTTGTTTTATGTTTAGTTTGACACTAATGGCTCATCTCTGAATGTGTGTTTTGTAAGGTAGCTCACGGGATTTGTAGTTTGTGTTGTTTCAGCTCTTCACATCACCCCAAATAAAATAAAAGATATTGGAGGAGGTGGCGTTTCCCAGCATGCTTTGCTGTAATAACAATAATCAGTTTTGACTGTGTTATCATGCCCTCCTTAATCTGTTATTTTGTACTACCGTGGTGGAGCAGTTAGTGATGTCATTTATTGCTACTTTTGGTGTCGGTTAATCTGGTAGCCTGAGTTACGATGTTTGTAGGTATTGCTGAGAACAGCAAAGACACCATGTTTATGGCTTTTTTTACGCTCACTGCGCAGGCCAGTTCCACGCCATTTATCAAATGGTTCAGTGGGCAAGATTTAATTACATACCGTTCCGGGAGTTTGACATATGATTTAGAGTCTTGAATGAACTGAACATGCATGTTTTGGGAATGTTGGAGGCAGATGAAATGCCAGGATTAAAAAAATAAATAAATAAATAAATTTAAAAAAAATTCCACTTTGAAAATAATGCACCAGTAATTGCATGAATTCCAGAGAAATTCTTTCCAGGGAGACCCTCATAATGCTAAACCCTAAATGTCATATAGTAACTAAAAGCTGCCTATTTTGAAGGATTTTTTTAAGAAAAAAAAGTTGTATTGCTACGAGAATTGTTTTTTTCCACAAAAAAAGATATGTTCATAAGAACACATATATTTTGTGGTGATAAAAAGTCATAATTTTCACAGAATTAAGGCCTGTGTTTCCCAGATAGTTATAATTATATGATATTTAAGTTGAAAAAAATATGTATACTCAAAAAATAGGTTTTTTTTGTTTAAAAAAAAAAGGTTATATGATCATTTAATAATGCTACTTGACTTGCAAAGTTACTTTATATGATCATACTTAACAATCATATCATAGTTTTTAATTGACCCAAAGAAAAGAACCAATTGGTTGTTTTGGGCTCTTTATTTACACTCGGGACGCACTTCTTCAAATGATGCAACATAGTAATAGATTGCACGTTTTTTTAGGGGTTAGCCCAAGTGACAGCTCACGGACCCCATGGACCCTAGTTTGAGAAACAGTTTGAAAAGGCAAAGTCTTCCGTAATGCATCTGAACGAAAGGGAAAAAAAACGTGAATTCACTATGATTGCATGCTCATTGTGTTAGATACTGCATCACTTTCCAGCTCATTAATTATACTCTCCTCTTCCCTTTTGCTGTCCTTGAGCAACCTCACGTCATATGAACCCAGCAGACCTTGTGTCTGCGTGTGTGTGGTAAATGCGTGGGAATGTGTGTGCTGTGAGAGGTGGGGGGGAGGTCAAACAGGATACAAATCCTTTTAATGAACAACTGCCCTTTTCTCCTCAGGCGCACCATCTCTACGACGCAATCAGACTCTCCCCCCTCCGCATAGATGGATAGATATGTACAATACACACAATAGCGCAGACAGCCGCTATCTTAGCGACAGTCAAGCTTTGACGCCACTGGACATTTATGCAGCTCTACTGCGAGTGCAAGAATATAAAACATCAGTAGATCATGTGCTCCGTGTCTGCAGAGGTGCACTACACTAATCCCATTTCCAGGCGCAATTCCCTGAACTCATTTTAACACAGTGTCCATTAGAGGTGAATGGATAGACGGATATATTCATATCATTGAGCGGCACCGTTAAATAAAACAAGATTTACCATCAAAGTGGCTTGTCAGCACTGTCTTTAAACAGCTATGCACAAATTTGCACAACTTCATGTATCTAGCGTTAGAGTCTACTTAAAATGTATCTGGATCCAGATTATTTTAATTTGTGCAAGCACCTGATTAAATAAAATTGAGTCAATTCAACAAAAACCTTTTCAGTGCACTAGTGAGACTAAACAACACGTTGGTTGCCAGTCTATGGAAGGCATCATTTATATTTTTATTTTAGTATCTACAGTAATGATTCTCAAAGTGTGGGAAAGACCCACTTGTGGTCCTCGACTACTTGGGCTCACTTTAGTGGTATTTGATAATTACTGAATTACATGTACAAGCTCTGCATAATGTTACATGTTATGTGGCTTACTGTTTTGTTTTTTTAATCCATTACTGTATTGTTAAGTGCAGTTAAATTGTGTTTACTTTTAACTCATTCACTGCCAGACATTTTCAGAATTCAGACCCTCTTTTACCCTAACATTGGAAAAAAATAGAAAAAAATACAAATAAGTTCCTGGGGTTGAATGGCTGGACTGTGAAACGACAAATAAATAAGTCAATGGCAGTGAATGAGTTAAGTAACATGACTTGCATACTTTCAGTTCATAGTTCAATGAATTCCATTGTGAACTTTACAAAGGTAGAATCTCATCGACACTACTCTCATACGTGCTTGTCTCTTACGATGTCGGTAAGAACCAAAACTGCGAAGCGGTTGTTGGCGTGGCATCAGACGATTCCACGAGCCCGGCTTATCGCGGACCTCCTTGTTCCTCGTGGAGGCGGGGGAGAGTGTTTTAATAAAAATCGCTTGACCTTTGCGACTCGGGTGTTTGTGCAGTACACGGCGGCGTGGGCGGCACGCCTTGGTAAAACCGAGGATTTTCCGCTCGATATTATTTCCAAAAGGGCCTGGGGTGTTTTTAGTCAAGATGCTATCGTTATTGTATCTCCCTGGCTCATTGTGAAACACGGCAGAAAAAATTGTGACTTGTGACCAAGGAATATGCAGTGAATTACTGTAATATATGCAGTGCTATTCGCTCGTGAGTTATTGTAGACCACCCTACTGGCCCTTTGCTAATTGGCCCAGTCTGCGTCAACCACAGTCATCGTCGTTAGAGTGCACGTAATGATTTTCAGGCTCAGCCATCATTAATCTCGCGCCCCTCGCAGCTGTTCATTACGGGATGTCGTCTTATCTCGTACGATCCCTCTGCGGATGAGCGTAGCCGTGGTTGCGTCAACGCGAGCGCATCTCTCAAGCAAATGGAGTCCACATGAGGCACGACTGATGGGAGTTTTTGTGATGAATGATTGTGTGCAAAATGTGGGAAATGAAGGAATAATTATAAAATAGTGAGCACACATTTGCTGATTATGCTAAATGAACATATGTTTGATTGATTTAGTTTACAATATATACGCGTATTGTAAACGAAATATAAGAACAATGTGATATTTGCCTGCAAAGAAGAATATTGCTTCCGCTCTTGTACGTGCTTGTAATCAAGAAATTGCATCTGCTTTCATATCCATCAACAGCAGACATGTTGACACCATCTGATAAGGTTTAGAAGGATGTGGATGTGACTGAATGTTTTTGTAATGTAATGCTTTGGCGTAATTATGACGCATGGACACAGTAATCTTTCACTCACATGCACACACATAGAGAAACAAGTTCAAGTGTTTCCAATGGCTTGCATAAGTTCCCAACCCCTTAGTTTGGAAACACCCATGTAAGCAGGGAATCATGAACGTTAATAAAGAGAGGTTACGGAGAGATAAGGTCGGAACGTCAGAACATATGAGACGTTCTCCTCACGAGGACAGCGGGAAACAGGAAAATGGTATGATTTCTCCGTTCTCCTCATGAGCTGGTAACAAGGAACTGAGTGTCTTCCTCTTCATTGGTGTTGTGTTACAAAATGTCTAATTGATGAACCTGACATTTAACAGTCCATTAGACACACTTGAAGAGTGCTGAGAAGGACGTTTCTGGAGCGAGCACGGTACGGTGCAGGTCAGCTTACTAGTTCATGCGGGCTGTACCTGAATACGTGACAAGAAGGCAACGGTCAGTGAGGAGTGGGCTGAAGTGGCTTCATTTGAACCTTCGCTGTAGTTCACTGAATCACACCTTTTCTCTCGCAATATTACATTATTATTCTCGTAAATAAATAAAAAGTCTTGTAATTTTACTTCAGTCCAATGAAAAATGGCTTCTGCGTTACATTATGTTGCAGTTCTCGTACCACGTTTTTTTTCAAAGTATAGCAACGTATTATGACTTCATTTGGTAAATGGACTATTTTCGTATTACAACTCAGTAATATACTGACTTACTTTTCGCAGTGGAACACTTTATTCTCATTAAAAAAAAAAGTGGAATATTGCGTGACTTATATTTAAATTTTTGATCAATTATACTTTGTTCTTGTAAAATTGCATGTTTTACACTAAATGTGATGCTATTCTTAATTTTTTTAAAGACTTTATCCAGGAAAAAAATACTTTTTCTGTGAACATTATTAATTAATCCTTGTAAACATTGACTTTATTTGCACAATTATGACTTCATTCCCATAAAATTACACGTAATTTAGTTCAAAGGTTGTTGGACGCAGTAAAAGTAACTAAGGCAAGGCAGGTCTTCCAAAAAATAATTCAACAGGCCAAAGAAGTCTGCTGCTGGGAGACAGAAATGACTGTGGCTCACCATCACAGTCATTTCCATCTTCTCTCAACAAATCAAATTGAATTTCTGCAACACTTTTTCTTTTTGTCCCTGGCTGCATTTCACATTCCAGCTGCCTCGTCCAAGCTCATCTTTACCAGCAAGGGGAGTCTTCACCACTTCCTCCATGCCACCTCGCTTTGTCTGCATGCCACTCCCTCCTGGGCTTGTCATCTTTCCTCATATCATGAATAGTCTCTTGATGACATCAAGCCTTTTTTGGGGGGGTGGCAGCATTTGTTTTCCATTACAGCAGACCTCTACAACTGTTTTTTCGGTTCAGCTGGAGCCAGTTCAACGGGTGGTTACAGAGTTGGGTTGTTAGGTTCCCATGCTGTATGCATTCCATTCCGACTTTTGAATAAGTGATGTGGACATCTGGAATTCAGCACGAGCAGCACAATGAGTTGTCACAGGGGTCGGGCCGCTCTTGCTCTTGCTTCATATTCAGATGTAATTGAACACTGGAGGATTGAGGCCGAGACCTTTGGTGAGACTGTGCTTACAGGCATATGCTAATCAGAGATTCCATGTTGTATTTTATGTGTGTAAAACTAAATGACTTAACTCTGTTTTATTTACTTCCAGTAGCAGCTGACCTCTGCTCATTGTGCAGCCAAACTTAGAGCAGAGTCACTGTCGCAAAGACGGACTTTTACGTAGTTTTGTTTTAAAAAGTTGCTCGACTGCTCATTGGAGACATCCAAAATAATTTGCACACTTAGCAAGGCCAAATTCAAATACCATATTAGTTGTACATCTTTGGTGTACGAGATTCAGCATGCATCCTTAACACCAATTCCTATTCAGACAGGGCCGTTGTGGTATTTTTGCCATCTTATGGTGTTTCAGAAAGAACACAACATATGTAAATAGTAAGTTTGTCAGTGAAAAGCTGAGCATGGTTTTTACAGAAAAAAAACGCAAATAGGTGAATAAGTGAACTGCACTGTATCAGTTGTGTTATGTTGATTCATGTGCAGTATTGTTGTCCACTTGTCCAATAGGATTTGTCACGGGTGCTCGTCCTGATAAAACCCTGCGCTACATCATGCATGTGCTCATCTGTTCATGCATTATTTAGTATTGCAAGCTATAGTATAAAGTGCTTCAGAGTGGTTTGTATGTCTTTAGTATGTCTCCAGTGCGGCTTAATGGACACACCATAGTGATTGGTCAGTTAGACATGATTCAAGCGGACGCCAGTAGAAGTTTTCTCCAAGGCATCTTGTCCTCGTCAAATGAGGCATAAAGCTTGTGTAACTAACACGCACGGATGTTCAATAAATCATTGTCGTCCGGGACTAAAATCGGTGACGCGTTATCGCCGCCATCCAAACGGCGACGGGGCGTTCCCACCTGGAGCGTCTAATTGAATTCTTCGGAAAGTGTAAACAAAAAAATCAATGACAAATTAGTTGTCATTGTGACTCATCCCTCACGGGGTGCCGTTTGCGCTTCTTTTGTCATCAGGTTGTTCTCACTAGAATTTAGTAGGATTTCAGACCAAAAATGCAGTGTAATTAGTAGGAAACAGATGTACAGTGTTTACTTGGGCTATGTGATACTCGAAAACATGAATACAGACAATATAACATTACTCACAGGCATATGATCATTATGCTCTGGAAACACGGCTAATATTACTTAACTGAGTCACTTTTAATAGTTAAGTCAAACTCTTTGTCTTTTTATTTATTGACATTTATAGACATTTATTGATCGCCACGGATTATAGAATAACATCAACAATGGCTTTTGTGTTTGTACAAACCTAAGCCTGTTTGCACTTTTTTCCCCGATATGATCTGGTGCTCCTTCGCTATACCCTCGCATAAGCAAACATCATGGAACTGCTGCCCTCTCTTTTGACCTTCCCCGCCGTCACGATCCGCTTTCATCCTTTTCTTTTTTCCAATCATTTGGGACGCTTTGAAGTTATCTACTTCCTGGGGGAGACCTCGGATCTCTGGCGAACGCGGGGTGCGCTCTGTTAACGTTCTTCCGCCGTGTCTTTGGAATTCCTCTTCAATTCTGATGGCGGCATCTTCACCCCCGCTGTGATGCCTCGATGTTGTTTACAGCTCGTGTTTGTATTTCTGTGTGTTTCAATCCAAGAAAATATTGGTTTCAATTGTATCTCAATACAATGGTTCGATTTGAGGCACTCATATCTTTAAAATCAAAACCGATTTTCCAATTCAAGTTCTCCAGTAGATGCTTCTGATTTGTTTAGCAATGCAGTTTAAATGGGCTCAGCACTCTTGAATGTTCATGTGCAAGTAATATAGCGCCTATGAACAGAGTCTTAATTCTCAATCCATTTTGGATAATTGCAACCATCTCTGTGTTAGACATTTTGGCTAAGGTCCAAAAAATGTACTTGGACATGTTGGACATGGAAGAAATTGATTTAAAAATACCCTGAAACACCTTAGCTTCGAACTCTGGAGCTCATCTATTTTGGGCCGCATATATAGCGATGTCCCACATCTGCGTCTGAGACGAATGGCTGTCGCTTGCAACGGAGACTGGAAGAATATTTGATGTGAAGTGACGTTGGCTAGTGCAACAGCAGCTTCCCTGACTGCTTGGCTTGACCCACTTTGCCACTTACGTAGAAAGGCCTGGATTGATATTTTCCAAAACATAGGTGAAATGCTGCTATATGGAGTCAATTTTTTTTTTGCCTCCTACACGCTTGAAATACCGTACATGAAAACTTAAGCTTTCCTGTGGCACGGTGATTGTGAATCACTGGTTTAATCCGTGTGACGAGATTGGAGGTTTTGGTTAAATCTGCCCAGCTTTGCTACGGGTCAGCAATATGTCCATGACAGTAGACTATGCAGGCAATGATTATTTCATTTACCCCATCGGATAGTGGGTTAGCGCTTTGATGGATGATCATAGCCGAAGCCTCAGAGGTGCCAGGGCTCTCTGTATCTTTGGATCACATTTCAGCCCTTAATGCAGCAGTGGCAGCAGTTCTCTGCAAAGCTCCAACCCTTACGTTTGAATTCCTTACGGCCGGGCATTAACGTCAAACGCTGCTGCGGCTCCTCAGAACACAAGGAAAGTGCTGTTAAAATGTTGAAAAATACGACTCAACGATTCAAGGCCAGTTGTTGCTAATGACAAAGGTGTGCAGTAATTAAATAGATATTAACTTCTAATATCAAACCGGTAATCTGTGGCTCAGATCACTGTGCTATAATTGACTCCCGCGGTCTTTCTAGGCACTGCAATTGAGTCCCTAATGGTTGATCAGTAACAGGTTGGAAATGGTAGCATCAAACCAAAATGGCAGATGTCCTGCAGCTTTACGGACATGCGCTCTTGAAACGTTGTTGTGCATGCGACATGCCTACAAAATGTCATATTGTTGGGTAAAACTGGGCTGCGTTATCCAAAAATGTCCGGGGGGAAGCACTACCAAATTGATTTTTAGGATTTGATGTGAAATGGCAAATTATTGCCCTAAGGCTAATATAACAGCGACGAAATGAAGCAATTTCAAGAGGGCCTTCACACAGCACTAATAAACATATTGCAATATTCATAAGACCTCTTCAATGTCAATCAAACTGAGCTTTATTAGCTTTGTGTCTTGTATAGGAGATTGTTCAGATGTTTTAAAATGACCCCAACTGAAGCTCGCCAGAGAAATAAACACCTGGGCTTGTTTTAGCAGTAATGAATTGCAGATTGGCTTTTATAATGTCATCTGTCGGGTTGTTTATTGGATCTTTCATGGGCAAATAAGCTTCAGCAAATATTGATGAACTGCGCAGAGAGCCACAATATCTCGAGGCGGAATCTCCAGTTACAATAAATGGAGAACGCAAATACAGACAGATCTGTCCGTATTTGGGCATTTTTTCCCCCACTTCTCAGTCACGTCGGCATAGGCCAGATTCTCGTGCGTCTTTGGAAAATTATTCTGAGCGTTCATCCTGTCAAATGAGGTCTGGTTGGAGTGATTTTATTTGTTTTAATTCACTGTTCTGCTCTTATTTGTGGCGTATGATGGATTGAGTCATATTCATGTACCACGCTGAAAATCAGCTTGTAGTTTAGGTTCACTGTTAGTTTAGTGAACATGCTAAAAAGTATAAAAAACTGCTCAAAGTTGATCAGTCATTACACAAATAGCACACGTGTATTAATGTGTGCCGATGCCCTAAATGTGTTTTACTCTGACTGTCCAATCAGAATGGAACAGGATGGAAAAATGCTGAAGTTATTGTGGAATTTGAAATCTGATTAGATTGGATCAAATCCACACGACACCGCAGTCCGTGGGTTGGTGGCGAGAGTAGCACCAAATTTCAACTGTCTCATGCTCGATAACTACAAAAAATGGGCAGATGTCCAACACAATTTCCTGTCTGCACTGTGACTAGATTGTTCAGACTGCTGCATGGTCACACACGCCCCATGCACCGGTGACCTGTGATGAACAACTGCCTGCAAGCTATTTCACAGAGTTTAAAAGAGATCGTTTCTGGCCTTATTCATCCCATTTTATTGTTTGTATTCAACAGCTGCATGGCAAGGATATTTTTCATCCAACTGCAGAGGTAAAATGGGAATAAAATAACTTGATTAATTCCACACAGATAACAGTTTGCACAGCCTCTTGCACAGAGCCTTCTGTGAGATGGAATAGATGTGTTGCATTATTCAGTTAAACTTTTTTCCCTTCTGCCCAACCTTGTTTTTTCCTACAGACAAAAACAAAAAGGAATGTAGATACTGGAGAAAGTGCATTTGAAGTATATTGTTGACTGAAACAGCAGCACCTACAGACAAAGGGTCAACTGTGTCATATTAAAAAAAAACAACAGTTTTTTGATAAACCTTGATGCTTAAGTTATTATTTTAGTAATTTAAGTCACTCTTTTCGATCAATTGTCGGTTGTCGATGTGTGATCGTTTGAGGATTGAGGCTTAACCGGTTAACAAGTGCTTCAAGAATTCGGCAAGTTCAACCAGCAAACATCAGAACAAGACTAAATGTCTTTTTAATGCGAGCGGACTTGTGTGGCTGAACTCCCACAGTCTCACTTTGAAGGCGCGATCATTGACTTTCATCATATTGCAGCAAAATAAAGTCATTAGCGCATATTCATCTCGTGTCAAAAGAGGATGTGATTACCTCTGAGGACGCCAGTGCTTCAAATCTTACTGTAACGGGAAAGAAATTATACAAAGGAGATTTTCACATCTCAAGGAGGTTTGTTTTTCTGCTGTCCTTTTATTGTGACGACCACTATTCTTTTTCAATGAACTTTGGAGAGGTTAAACCATGCAACTTTGTTTTTATTTGCCATTTTTATTTGCCATATATTTCTCCATTCCGAAGTCAGGGCAAAATTCTTGATACCTTATGGTTAAATGAAAAAAAAAAACACAATAGCCACTGAAATGACATCAAACTGACTTAAGTGCTAATGCATAAAAAGAATAACTGGAAATTATTGAAGGTAAATGTAAACAGAATTTTAAAAAAATCCAATGTCTTAGTCTTCTTTTCTTAGCTTTGCTTTTGGTTCTTTATGTGGCTGACGGACCAATGAACTACTCTGAAACCAAGCTGACAAACTGGGCAGCAGATTTCAGTCCACAATGCCTTGATAGTCTTGGACACATTTAACACAACATGTGCCAGATGTAGCAAAGCAGCCTCAGAACATAATCAAGCCTCCTCCACGTTTCACAATACTTACACTTTTTTCTCTCTTTGTTCTTTTAGAGTTGCGAGAGTAGAGAGAGGAAGCTGTGATTTTGTCTCCTCTCAATTTTTGTGGGGCTTGTCAAGATGCGTTTTGGCAAAATCCAGTCTCATCAGTTTCAAGTTATTTCAGTGACCATCTGGGTCTTTTCTTTCTTTAACAGAAGGGTATTATCAACATAAAGGATTTCTATACTGCCAAAATATTGGGCACTAATTACACTTGTTTTCTGTTTATTGTGATACAGATTCATTTATTGATTGTGTTTGATAAAATATAAATATGGGAAGAGTACTTTGAAAAAATAATTGCATATTAAATCGAAATCGCAATTACAGTATTTTTCAAAATCCTGCAACCTTATATTAAACACACATTTTGGCATCAAGTCACACTTCCTGTTCTCAATCTCAGCTCTGACGAGGGCCGGAGATGACTGTGGGACCCCCAGGGGTCGAACCAAGCCAGCGGTCCCGGGGAGGGCTTTGAACGTTGTCCAGCTGCATCCTCTTCAAGGCCTTTCAGTTGAAACATTTGTATTTTTCCTCCTACTGACTAATAGCTTTCGATGGCTTTTACCATGCGCGCCTCTCTATTAATAGTGAGAGCAGGCACTGCGAACGAGCAGCGGTGGTCACGAGGTCGGAGGACTTAATGCCACCCGCTGCATGTTTATTGCAGCCATACACAGCCCATCACCACTTACCCTTTACTCACTCACTGTCAGGCGAAGGCCAGCGTGTGTTAAAGATTCCTCATTTGCATACTCAATGGAGTGCGGATGACGGAGGGCAATATAAAGATGTGCAAATTGCTCATAGTCAAAGTCGTTAATTGGTTCGAAGTAGGCTGTCGTGTTCATGCACGAGGCTGATGTAAATTAGCGGCCCATCTGAGGCTAAAAGGCTTCGACGGCTGGAGTGTCTCCGTCCAGTGGACAGATGAGCGGACGGTGGAAGAGCAGGTCTGGGATGTCACTCGCATTCGTTCATGGCCCACTGACCTGTTATCTCTCGTTCTCCCGCCGGCCCTCCCTCCGCTGGTCGGTGGCATTTGATGTTTTTGGATGGAAAACATATTCAGTCATAGATACATTTTTGTCACATTCTTACATAACAGTCAGTCTGCCGTATGAGACTTGATTAACACTGGCTAATGATTGGATTAGATTGTTGAGTGTGTTTGTGGTTGGGAGGGACAATTTCTGTTTGATTAGTTTAGAGGACGACAGAGTAAGGCGAGACCATTTTCTTGGGTTATAAGAAAAACAATGGTTGCCAGAGGGGACAGTCCATGTTTAATTAATGCAAGTGTCCATATGAAGTGAAAGCTCGCTATTCATTAGGGATAGGGACCGAGAATTGTGAAAATTTGCTAGTAAAGGAGAGCCACACTTGCCGATGCACTTTGCAGCCATTTATTGAACAACTGGGCTTCCAACCCCTTAATACAAAATTATGGACTAAGTGACTCCCCGGAGGGACTCATTTACAATGAGCAAAACACAGGCTTACTGTATCCTATATACAAAGATTTCGGATAGCCCCAGTTGTCGAAATCGGTCAACTTTGGATCTGCTGATTTCTAAACATAGAACTTAACGTGGTCAAACTTGTTTTCATGAATATGATGTAATTATCCGGCTATGTGTGAGTCCCGCTGTTTTTTTTATCGGTGTTCTGCTCAAAGCTGCAGCTGGTAGAGGCCGCTAAAATAAGGGCTAAGGATAATTTTGTTAGCGATGTTGGCTTGTTTTTGTTTTTGACTCAGGCAAAAAGGGTGATGATTCCTCCTTTTTCATCTTTTCTCCCAGGCAAAAACACATTCATTATTAATGCAGAGTGGCGAGCCGATGATGGATTGGACTTCTAACCCACAATGCGCTGTTGCTGTTATTTATCAAAACAATGTGGAGTTCATACACTCTTCATTTATCCTCTCCTCCCTTTCCCTTTTCTTTGGCTTTTTATCCCCCCCTCCCTCCGGGTGCATTTGCTCATTTTTCATCGCGCAACGGCGGGGCTCCAGTTGGCGGCTGTGTTCAGCCGTGCCAGCTGCACCCGCCGCTGATGATGCCTTATCAAACTTCATTTTAACATCACAGATGGCTTTAAAAAAAAAAAAATCCAAGGCCGTGAAAGTGGTGATAGATAGCTATAGGGAGAGCAAATTGTATGAGTGGCTCAAATGGGAGAAACTTTATCTCCTCAAATGATCTTGCAAGAGTTACTCTCTGTGGCATCAGATACCGACCGCCATCCCATGGCTCATCTATCCTGTACGTGTGGGTTGATAGTTGATCTCTGCGTGCATCTATGTGTGTGCATACAGAAAATAAACAAGCATACACCTGCTTGCATGCACACAATTGCAGTGGTGATTTGGCCAACTATTATAAGGACATCAAAAGTACCTTATAGTGATACGGACCCAACCATCTTTTTTCACCTCCACACAGCATGCGCCAACTATCCCTGAATTAATAAAAATATTGATCATATTTTGAAAATGAGGTGCCTCCACTGTCGTGGAAGGAGGTGGAATAATATTGGAGAGAAAATAAATTCTTTCTCCGATGTAATTCCCCATTTTGGGGGGTCACTGAGCCCCCAAACCAAACAGCAATATCGGCCACAAATGACTCGTCATTTAATCTCTGCTCCTGCGAGCAAACATGCAGGTGATTTTTACACACCAAGCAAGCCTTGCCTAATATGCAGCGACAGACTTGCAAATGAGGCAGTCCAAAACTACCTAAAACTGAATACCTTGTTTCCATTTCCAATATCCTATCTATGTGGAATGGGACTTTATGCAATGTCCGCAATCAAAACATTAAGATGTGGGTATGTCCGCAGCAAAGGCCCAGGTATTAAATGCACGACAATATGGGTGGGCGGAGGCCGGACAGATTGCCGTGCTAACTGCGTCTGTCACGTCCGCCGAGGCGGCGAGTTCATCCTGTGGAGATTGACTCTTGAGAGCATAGCGGTGGTGGCCGGGGTCTTGTGCATTGGAGTCTCCAATAACAAGGCCCGGAGGCAAAGCTTTCATGGATGTGACGTCAATTGGGCAAGTAGAAGGTGAGAGGGAGGGAGTAGGGCCATTAAAGGGAGCATCGGAGTAATGAAAGTGTCCCTTTTTGTGTGCTGCTACATTTGTTAGCTCATGAGGCCAAACAGATACTCTCGTACTGGCGTATACTAAACCACTGGTTCTTAAAACAGGTTTCTTTGGAAAAAGAATCCTCTCCTCTAAGGGGTCATGGACCCAAAAAGGTTGAGAATGCCTGCGCTGAGCGATAAATGAAAAAATGTTTTATATATTTAACCAGGCAGCACTACATCATGAGTCTCCTCCCCCAAACCAGATATCTGTGACTGACCTGTGAGAGGCAGACTAGCGCCAACTCTTTGCCTGTTTGGCTATCGTTCCATTCGACCACACACTGCGATTGTAAATACTGAACTACTGAAGTCGAACATTTCCTACTGTCAGCCCAAACTACGGTAAAACACAGAAAAATCTTTGAGACATCTGAAGGGGTGAAAAATGCTCAAATTTGGCCCGATTGTCACTATGTCGTTACCATGCTTAATAGCATAGTTGTTGGCTACGACCTTTTTCTGCAGGTTAATCGGTCAGGATGAACTTTTAGGGATAACTGATAATTGGGCCTTAACTCTTAAGTATCTGTTTTCGTGCAATTACCACAGGTTTGCCATATGAATCGAGTCGCGACCTGTCCAGTTGTAGAATTGTTATCTGCTTATTGCTCCTAAGACAAAACATAAATGACAAATCAAACAAAAACATTATTGATGTGTTTGTTGAGAATGGTCGCTGGCGTCACATGTAGGCAGGAAAACATCAGTGATGTGCCGTGTGTCTCTCTGGCAGGTGTCCGTGGGCTGAAAAAGGATACACGCATGAGTATGAATAATAAAAGAGACATGAGGTGACACTGCTGCACACATGCGTACTATGGCACTCTCCTGGTAGATGAACAATGCTTTCAGATTGCCGAGTTCTCCAAGGACTGGAGGGAGTGGTAATGAGGGTTGAAGGATGATGCTGATGGGGCTAAATGTGTGTGCCGCATCTGGAGGACGCAGACTCATTGTGTTTTTGCAGGGCCCCTTGTTTGGGAGCTGAGCGTGCCAATTAATACAAGTTAGCCCGCGTCCCCTCGGCTGCCTCTCAATCACTCCAAGTGGATGCCACTTATTCATAGCGCCATTATTTTTAGCATGCAACAATTTCATCTCTCTGCCTCTTGAATAATTAGCAGCGTTGGAAGGAGAGCCGATGAATATGTTTTGAAGAAGGGAAACTATGACAGCCATCATGGTCAAATTTGTCCACAGAAATGGGGGATCCTGGATCAATTTAATGCATTTAATAAAATAGGGCTTAATGTATTTGCAACGAATCATTCTTGTAGCCAACATCAAACAGCTCTCCTAAATAATGCATGACCAATATCCTTTATTTCCCTCCATGTCGCTTCTCTCCTTTTTCTTCTGTCCTTATAATACCCTGAGCTTTCAACCAATCCTTCAACCAAAAGCTCAACTAGGGTACATTGATGTCTTTGCTACTCGTCAGGCTATGTTCCAGCCTGTGAGAGACCGGAGTACATTTGGTTCATTCCACCATGAGTTCATACCAGAGACTTTTCTCTCTCTATGTTTCTGACACCATCTTGGGACCATTAAAATCCTCTGATCTGAGGATCTGACGGGGCCTAGCTCATGATAAAAGATGCGTTGCGTAGCTTCCGGGAAGGACGTGTAAGTCAAACCTTTTGGGGAAGTGAAATGGAACACCAGCATAGTGGAAATACAAATGTAATATTTTGCCAGTTCGAAGTCGCACACGGTTGTCCGTCTTGTGAATGACGATGACGTGTTACACGAGGGGAACGCTAAGCTCGATGTTACATCGAAACTCTTCCAGTTCGCCTTTGATCAGTACTGTGAAATTCAAGCTGTCAGACACAAAACCCTTGGCTTCGTATTGTGGAGGCAGGGGAGGAGAGAAAACAACATTTCCAGATGGGAGGGAGCGAAAAAAAGCCAGGATTTAATCATTCTCCGAGAGGAGGGAGGCGGGAGTCACAGAGATAAATGGACCCAACTCGCCACGGGACAATCAAGTGAAACGCAGGGAGATGGTCATTTACTTATTCAGCCTTGAATGCCTCCGAGGCTCAGGACTTTGCAAATCAACACCATCAAATCACATCTTCATCAAAGGCATCAACGTGATTATGTAACTGGAACACTACCTGGAATGAGACCCACAGTTTTGTGTTGTTGTCTTTTTCTGTGTGGTCTTATCTGCCCTGAAGAAATACATAAGAATCCATTTTACGGACAAAAAAATAATTTTGGCGGTTTTATTACAGGAAGTATCAGCGACCATTCGACCAGTGAACACGAGTGTGTTGTATGGCTGTAGTATGCCTCGCTTCACAGTTTACTGTACCCCTGTGGTTGATACCCACCTCGAAGGTGCAAAAAAATAGAATTGTGCCACAAGCATTTGATTTTCTTTCTTTTTAGCATGTGCCTCTTTTACAAGAAGAATCAGCGCCCAATCAACAGTAGTAAGATTTAAGAATGTAGTATATCCAGCTCTACCATTGAAGTACTATGCCCTGCAGAAACAAACAAAGGAAGCTTTGTACTTGAGTTTTTCTTGTATTTTATCCTTGGCTTGTGTCTTTTTATTTTGTGAAGAATCAGCAACCAATCAACACTAGTATGTTGTATGGGTGCGGTATGTCAAGCTCCAGCTTTTACTGTTAGTACTGTACCACTGTGGTGTGTACTAAACTGGAGTTTCCAAGGAGCGTATTAGTACATATTGGTTTTTCTTTTGCCTTGGCTTATTGCTCTTTACGACAAAAATAATCAGTGCACAATCAGCAGTATGTGTTATTATCGTAGTGTGTTAATCCCACCCTTTTAAGTACTGTATCACAGTTTGTTCACACCTGCAGGGTGTCAAAAGGAGAGGAGTACATCTAGTTTGTTTATATTTTCTCCTTGAATTGTGGCTTTTTATTATGAGAATAATCAGTGACCAATCAGCTGTCATTTGTTAAATGACTGCAGAGGCAAAAGAATGGGGTGGTGCTGGGGGCAGCAGTAGTGTTGTTGTTGGTGGCATCGAGGGCTGGAGGGGGTTCTCATATCGATTCATCCCCCGCAGCAACGTGCCAAGAAGCCGCTTTCATAATCCTTCCCACCTAAATAATTCATCACTTGCCCTCAAAATTTCATCAGCACCTCCACGATGGAGACAATCTCATCCTCCACCAAGGTGGCAGCGTGGATTCAAAGCATAGAAGTAGCAGTTGGGGTGATGAGGACGGCGATGATTCATCATAAACCGGAAGGGGGGTGTGCTTGACCTCTGTGGTCCACCCGTGTGCCTAACTTGGTCCCAGGGTGCTGGAATAGCTGGCCGCTTAGCCTCGCTAATGGTGTGTGCTGCATTCCCCGCTGTGATGGGTTCAAAGCAGAGGAAACCTTTCATGTATATTTGATACATCTTAATCTGGCCTTGCTAATAATGGAAACCTCCATAGGAGGTTTGGAGATCCAGAGAAGATGGTGAAGGGTGTTCGGTAGTGGGGGAGTTGCTCGGTCTGGATTGCATTGTGGGGAATTGGTTTTTGAAAGGTTGCCTTTTACGAATGCAGAAATTGGAATCTGTCTGACCAGTCTCAGATACACAGGATAAAATTATCTGTTTGTTCACGTATTACATTAAATGCTGTCTTTTGATTCACCGGAATGAAAGCTCTGTCAATTCACAAATACGTGATGGATACTTTGTTAACATTTGTTTGTCCATTCGCACTGCCTTAACATGCATGTCTCTTTTGATTCATATTAGGGCTTAGCGATTTTGAAAAATAATTGAATGATGATTTTTTTTTTCTCCCTCAATATTGCGATTTCGATTTAATATGCCATTATTATTTTTTTCAAAGTCCTCTTCCCATGTATTTTTAAAGAAAAACAAGCAATAAATTAATCTGTATTACAATAAACAATATCAGCATGTGTCTGACAGTCTATTCAAGTGTCTTTCAATTCACATAAAATAATTGTAGCATTGCTCTGTCCATTCATTACACAAAATGTAAACTGTTGATTTACACATATTGTACACAAGGTATAAATAACTCTCTCCATTCATATTACCTTAGAAATATGTAAATATATATTTGGTCTAACACTCTTGCTTTTGTGGATGAGTATGTGTCATTTACAGATTCACTTTTACAAGATGTATTTTCACACTGATTTATTTATTTATTTGTTTATTTTCCCGAGCAGACTGAAAATACACGTTTTGTGGGTTGATGGCGTCGGTTCAGGACGAGGTGCGATATCTATTTTTATTTCTTCTCCAGCCCAAATGAGAACAACAACTTGGGTTTCTGTCGAGTGGGTTAATCCATCAGAAATACGGACCAAAAATCCTTAATCCTCAATACATGTGCATCAATTCAAAGAATACACGGCTGTTGGATTCACCTGCTCACAGACGCGCGTACACGCACTGCTCTGCCAATTTCATTTTTACACCGGCTCAAGTAATAAACTGTAGACATAGTGGAGTTCTCGCTCTAAGATTTGGCTTGAAATGACCTCCAGTCTGCGGTGATTATATATGGACTGGTCTTTTTTTTTTTCTTTTTTTTTTTGCAAGGCTGCAGGAAGACAAGTGGCGCCTCTCGGTGTTGTTTAGTTCACGTCACAACTCACGCATGACATCTCATTTGCAGTTAAGTCTGCACCACTGACTTGTTATGGCCAAACATGTAAAACCAGTGCGTATGGAGTGGAATACACCTGCTACTCAATGACTATAAAGAGGACTTGAGCGACAAATAACGTTGATTTACTACTGGAAACATCTGTCTAATCACATACTCACATGATTTAAGTTTCTGAGTGAATTTTTCAAGGTACAATTTTTCACTTAAGAGCAAAAATGTGAGATATTCGGTACATTTGCAAACAGATGGAACTATTTATTTGTCCATTCACATACAGTTCATACCCATAATGTAAACATCTGTTGGTCCAGCCATATATGCCCATAAGCGATTTATTGTGAAGTAGTTAAAGAAAAAAGGAATAAGCACATCCTTTCTGTCCGAAAAGTTCTCTAATTTATTTTATATACTTCATAGGTATGCAATTTGTGCTTGGACAAGGTTTTTGTAAAGCCCCGCAAGCAATGACTTCCACATCATAGCGTTATTAATAGCAACTTTGCCCAAAAGCCTACATGAGTCGGCAGGGAGGTAGAAAAGTACACTGCGCTGCATCATCATCCTGGACTGAGGTTTTTTTTTTTTTTTTTTAATCAGACTGGAGCTCAGCACAAAACCTAAAAAAAAAAAGACTGCAGATGCCTAGAACTGATCCATGCAAGGTCAGAACAAGTCTGGCTTGGCTTGAGGGATCTGCTTGTCGTTTATTATACACTACATCATCTGTTCTATTGTTTCAGCAGTTGCTCTCAATATACAAACGTGAGTGCAAAATGCACAGCCCTACTTCCTCTGTCCCTGTTTCCTCATTCGTCCCTCGAGCCGTTTACTTTGCATCATTTGCAAATAAATTAACTGTCGTCTGTTGCAAGAGTTTCCAGAGTGGTTTGTGTCAAATGCGCGTCAGTGTCTGTTTTGCCCATTCGCATACACAATTTCAGCAGCCCAGTTCCATACAAATCATGTAAACATCTGTTTGCTAAATCACATGCCCCCAATAAAAAACATCTGCTTCTTCATCCATATATGATGTAAACACTTGTGTGTCCATTCACATGCTGTACACTCACAATTTGAGTAAGCAGTGTGCACTCAATAACAGGTTGGCTTGGGATTTTCCACAGCCCAGCATCTCCATCTAATTAATTAAGGAGTTCACTAACCAAGATGCTTGATCTGTCATATTAAAGATAAAAAAAAAAAGACGCAGGAGCACCAGTAGAGAGCTGGATGACACGGGGAAAGCAGCCAAGATGAAAATCTGCTGCGCTCGAATGTTCTGACCACACTCGTGTTCCCGCAAACACTTAACATCGGCAGCGTTCAACATGAAATGGGCGCATGTGCGCATAAAACAGCGAGAGACCATTAACCGCTGACCCCAATGGCACCGGATGGCGATCTTGTTCTCAGAATGCCTCCTTGTGGAAAACTGGAACTTTTTCCTGCTTGTGAAATGTAATGGAATAGGCCACGGGTTGGCTGATATGACGGACTTCCAAGGCTTAGACATTTGTCAACTGTAAAATCGATAGGCGAACATCTTTGATCCGATATCTATCCATGTTCGGTCAGAGTCACTGGGGGGACCGATTAAAAACTTTCCATTGGAAATCATTGTACTTTCATTGCTTATAACGTCCAAAATGTTATGTTCAAAGAATATAAACCCAGCAGGGCCCTCCGATCCAAGGTCTCAGGACAGCTAGTCCAGACCAGAGTCCAGACTAAACATGGGGAGGCAGCATTTAGCTGTTATGTTGCAAAAAGTGGAAAAAACTGCCAGTGGAGATTAAACTTTCACCAAATGTAGACACTTTTAAATCCAGTTTAAAACCATCTCTGTTCTCATGCGCCAATGCATGAAATCTGCACGGTGTTTTTTATTTTTTATCTATCTTACTTTTCATCATTTTAATCTAATTATTCTTTGTGATTTAGATTATTGTAATTCTTCATATTTTATTTCTCCTTCTGTAATGCTTTTGATGTTTTATGTAAAGCACTTTGAGTTATCTTGTGCATGAAATGTGCTATACAAATAAACTTGCCTTGCCTTGCTAGCCAATCAGCGCAGCCAATGGTCACCTCCTAGCCCCTCACCCAGATAAAACACAACTGACTGCATGATCCTCAATATTTAGGCCTCTAGTGGCTTTTCAATGTAGTAGCCACGAGTACATAGTAAATCGAAAATCGCTACTTTTTCAAAATGAAAGCTCCAAATTAGGCAATTTTACTTATTTAACTCTAATTTCCTCATTTTATTAAGAATTCAAACCATTCGAACTTTAAACTGTTCAGCTCATTCTACTACACCAAATGATGTCTTTACGAAATCCATCCATCCATTATCTGTACCGCTTCTCCTCACAAGGGTCGCGGGGCGTGCTGGAGCCTATCCCAGCTGTCTTTGGGCAGTAGGCGGGGGACACCCTGAACTGGTTGCCAGCCAATCGCAGGGCACACAGAGACAAACATCCGCACTCACAATCACACCTTGGGGCAATTTAGAGTATCCAATCAACTTACCGTGCATGTTTTTGGAATGTGGGAGGAAACCGGAGTGCCCGGAGAAAACCCGCGCAGGCACGGGGAGAACATGCAAACTCTACACAGGGAGGCCGGAGCCGGGATCGAACCCACGACCTCTGAACTGTGAGGCGGACGTGCTAACCAGTCGACCACCGTGCCGCCCGTCTTTACGAAATGAAAAACAAAAATGTTCGCACCTTTACCTTCTATAGTCATTCGAAATCGTATCATCTGGTACCGTATCATACATATTTTCAACTTGTGTACAAATACAATGTTTTGTAATAGAGACCACTTTCCAAATTGATTTCCTAACACGCCTGTGGGATTTCGTTGCTTGGTGTATGGGCCACTGTCTAATTGCTTCCCACACCCCTTGAGGTTAGTTTATCTTACTGAGTTGTTCTCTCATTTGCACTGATTCCTTACAGGGGTGATTGGTACTGCAGTGCTAAACACCGATGGGAGCACTTCCCAGCTCAGCGCGTCTGTCCTGTCCTGACCTCCGCCATCGTGCTGTTCACATTTTGATCTCAGAACACCAAGGCGACATGTAACAGTTGATCAGAAGTACTTCGCTATTGCGAGGCAGACGGGAAGTTCTCTGAGAAAATCCAGATGTCGTCTGTTGGGCAACATGGTCATCAATTACAGCATTTCAGCTTTAATATGACATTATCCATATATGAAAAACTGCAGACAGGGAGTCACTTTGTTCCACTTCAGTCCAGCGAGCTACAAAGTATGCCCCCTCCCCTTTCGCTGCGCCTAAGCAGGATAATAATGGCTGCCAGTCAGACGATCAGGTATAATTGCGGTACTGTTTGTCGCTAATCAAAGGTTGAGCCGGCTGACATTTTCTTGGGGTGATGTGCGGATGGTGATGCTGATTTTGTTGAAATTGCGTTAAAAAGTCAAAGAGAGACAGGTGCTGACTTGCGGTGTGATTGCGTCGCAGGTAACACGCCGCAGTAGATCTCAACGGATCCGCGTGTTTCATTTGATTTTCAACCGCCCGCAGAATCTGAGGGGATGCAGTTGCACGCCCAGACGATTTTCACCAATCTGGATATGTGTCCGTCAATGCAGAGCTTATCCGTCAGCATCTGCAAGCTGGCGGGTTGTAAAATATTGCTTTTGTCTGTGCGAGCCACTTTTCCCTGATTGCATTTGTACAGAAAAAGCCCCAAATTCCCAAGAGGGGCATTCTGTATTCCGCGGCTCTGCTTCTGCCTCTGCATTGCATAGTAAATGCAGGTATGGCCCAATCTCATTAACAATCTTTGGCATTTGTGCCGCATTGATTAATTAGGCGCAGTCAGTCAGAAGGTGTTTTGAAAACACGGTTGTGCATACCTGCAAGGAGAAATCCTGCATTATTTCTCAAAGAACACATCCACAGTGTAAAACCACAAACGGTGGCAGACGAGATAACAAACACCTAGACAAAGCAATGTCTCTTGTCTTTGTTTTCGCTTTGGCAAGATTAACAAGACAAAATGACACAGTTTGCCTTTGCTTGCACTTTGGCAAGAAAACACGGACAATGCGACAAATCTTACCACATTTGAGCGATGACCCAAAAAATCAGATGAAGCGTCATGTCTTGGCTTTGGAATGATGACAACCATACAAACATTGGAATGTGTGTCTTTTGAGAAAGTTTCCCACAAACTCCCCACGGAGAAGGGATTTACAGCATATACTGACATCCCCATTGCTTGTGGGCCAAGGTCTCTACCGCCCCCTTCCTTTATGAACCTTGGCCATGGGTGGAAGAAAACGCTCAACTGACCTTGACCTGATGGGTAACAATTGTTCTCTCATGGCTAGCCGCCAGCATGTTAGCACACTGGAGCTCAATTGTACATTTAGTCTGTGTGGTTTTACCATAGGTAGTAATGTAAAGACGATTATTTTCTTCCAGACCTTGAACTGTCATCATCATAAAATCTTTATTAACTCTACAGACAATGTAGTTGTAACCATGGTATATCCATCTGCTATTGAACTCATTAGAAATAAGACTGAGCATATTCCAGCCGGGTACGAAAAAACAGCATGATTATCTTTTTAACTGGTCGGATGGGAAACAGATAAACTAATGAAGTGACCGGCGAGTGTTGGTTATTATTGATACACGCATCACTAAACATCGGCATAGACGTGCAGTTAAATGGGGAAGCCCTCCCGAGTCCTTTGCCAACTCCATTACATTTCAACTAATCCAATTGGAGCGCTTAATGGCCTCATGACCGGGCGCTGCGCTTGGTAAGACAGACGCACATAATTTTGACTTTATGGACTGTCTGGACTAAACACAAAGGCAAGATTTACACTGCAGGTCCAAGGCCGCAGTTCCAATTTAACCCTTGTGGCCTCTTGTTTAATATTATTTTGAGGTCATTTTTGGATGTAATATGGCTTGTGGCATAACGTATATATATATATTTTTTTAAGTGATTTAGCTTTTCTTTTTTTATCTGTGCCTTACTGCACGTCTTTTATACTTACATATCTTCATGGGGGCTGGAAAAGATTAATGGCATTTCAATTAGGGCTCAACAATTTAGAAAAATAATCACATTTATTTTCATCATATTGCATTTGCAATTTAATATGCACATTTTTTTTCAAGGTCCTCTTGCCCCTCTTCCAGAGGGGTACATTTATTTGCTATGCGGCCATAGAATGAATTAAACTTGAAAATGGATGGATATTGTTAAAGCCCATCCACGTTTTGCAAGTCACAGAGCCCCAAAGTAGAACTCCGCGGAGGAGCAATTTGCTTGAACTGAATTAAGGATGTATGCGTCTTCATCTTTAATTCACCTTTTTATCTTATGCTTGCTAAATTGCGCCCGGTATGGTCTTTGCGGGTGACATCGGAGGTCATTTTTCCAGAAGAGACCTCTGCTATGTTTAAATGGAGATTAAAGTCAGTTGATAGTGCACCGCAGGACTTCCTCCCGACACTTCATTAGGCATCTGTACTTTCTCTACTTTTCAGGTCTCTTTGGCAACGAAAAAGCAGCTACTAACTTACTAACCCAAAAAAAAAGTATTTGTGCCATGAAAACCCCTGAAATCACGCTTGGTAAGGTTTTTTTTTTAATTTCCTTTGGCTTCTTATGCTGTTTTTCATTTAGGATAAGCTAATGAACAGAACTAAAAATGGACCCTATCTTATTTCTTTACCCGTGGTGCGATCAGTTGAGAGGTCAACCACTTAAGATAAATGAACACGTCCTATGAATAAACGCTTCCCTTTTCACACTAGGAGGCAAAAAAGTAATAACTCTAAACATCTCGTCTTTACTGTTGTTCAGATTAAAAAGAGGCCATTTGAGCATTGTTGATAACCAAAACAGCAGTCCCACATTTAAAGAAAAACCCACACACATAAAAGTATGGCCTTTGCCAATCTTAAAGGGACAGTACGGTTAAAATCAGTCAGTGTCCAGTAATATTTGATGGCATTGTATGATGACATCATACCAGATGAGAAGCTTTTCTAACGAGGTTCTTTTACAACTGCAGGATTTAGGGCCGCTGTTTGTGTGTGAGGACGCTTACTACAGTAAATATCAAACACCTGCAGGAAGAATGCAATTGGATCTTGGGCAGAGGTCCGGGTTCCCACCAGGGAGGTCTTACCTCTGACTCCAGCTTATCAGCACCCTCTGCCCTGGAAGCAAAGGCCCTGCCTTCCGCAATGAATGGTGTCACTGGGCCACGGGGCATCAGAAAGGAAACAGGCAGACAGCTATCTTCCGCAATGTGAGTCGCAAGCACACACACTTCCAAATTTAAATTCTATTAACAGCATTTAACAAAGAGATCATTGTGAGGCCAGTGGGAGCTTTCAATTGTGTAATGCCCATACTTGGATATTTTGCAGCTGCCACAGTGCATCACTGTGAATGTTTTTTGGAGCCTTAAAGCAGGGAAATGAAAAAGCATAAACAAAATCTAAAATAATAAACACTGGTACAATTCTAGCATCATGTTTTTTTAGTAAGGTTCTCGACAGACTTTAAAAACTGACTGTTAAAAATGATGTTTCCCACATTGCTGTCTTAAAAGGACAGTGAAGTTAAACAATGGAAAATGTTTCTGTCCCTTTCTTAAAGGAACACTACAGTACAGTAAGGAACAGTAAATTAAAAAACACAAAATGCTAAACCATTCCCTGTTCCTGCTTTAAAGAGATGCTATGCTCAGTCCTCTCTTAAAGGGAGCAAAAGCTAAAAATGAGTGGAAAAGGGCCCCTATTCCTGTCTTAAAGTGGACGATAAGCTTAAAAAAATGGCAGGCCCCTTTTCCTCGAGAAGCAGCAAAATCTAGATGGTGATTGGGATTTTTCAGCGTATCCATCTGAATTGATAAGAGATCAGATCGGGTGTTAAAACAATCCTCTGTGTTCAGAATTAATTTTCCCTCCTGATGATTGTTTTTTTTTTTTGTCAGTGCAGCGATTTAGAGGCACTGGAGTGTGAAGCGGCTGTTTCAATGCAAGGGGGAATAAACTGCTGGCGAGAAGAAGACAAAGAAGTGGCGGTGGCGGTGGGGGAGCTTCCAGAGACTTTGCTGTGTAATCTTGTCATTGTGTGTCTCCACAACACTTTGCATGTGTCATTTCCAGGGCACTTTGGGCATCAAGAATCATATATTTTTATTTTATTTTTTTGTCGCTTCTCTCTTTTTTACCACACCACGAAAAAGGCTTAGCATTTAGTAGTAGCCCTTTTAAATTAGAGACATTTTTTTTTACTTTTCCTACACAAAGATATCATAATAAAGGGTCATATCATCAGTTTTCTATAGCCTATCCCACCTAACGATGCATAGAGCGCAACATTTTGCCACCATCGCTCCAAGACACCATAAATCAAAATTCAATTCCACATAATCGACGATTCCAACAATAGCAAGTGTTAAACTTGTTCGCTGTTTCCAATCGCAAATCTTGATGTAGCGAAATGTATCATGGCTAAAACTTAGTTAAATATCATATCATTGATATCGTGCTTTTAATTCTTGAAGCTAGTCACACACATACTGATAACTGGGCCAAATATAGGAAGTTTTCCCGTCTTCCAATGAAAGTTGGCAAACGCCAGTTTGTCTGACGTCTCTCGATTGTGGTGTGTTAGGAATGATTTTTCCTGCTCGGGAAAAAAATTGGCCCGACAATTGTAAATTTTAAACCTTTAAAAAAAAATCACAAATGTGCGTAGTCAACACCTTTGTTAGAAAGTTTATTACTAGATAAGATAACAGTTAGTCTATCTTCTTCTATTACTTCTTCTACACCTACCCATTGCCGTTGGAAATGTCTTTGTGTGGTTTGCTCTGTTGATCATCTCAAGTACACCATACACTATAAGAGCTGTAAGAATACACTTGCTGATTCTATGTTTATCATGTGTTATGTTTCTTGCATCAGATAGATTTTTAACACCTTAACCGATTTTTTACTTCTTAATGTTTTAAAATATATTTGGCCTTTGTCAGAAGTCGTGGGTTCGATCCCGGCTCCGGCCTCCTTGTGTGGAGTTTGCATGTTCTCCCCGTGCCTGCGTGGCTTTTCTCCGGGTACTCCGGTTTCTTCCCACATTCCAAAAACATACATGGTAAGTTGAGTGGACACTAAATTGCCCCTAGGTGTGATTGTGAGTGCGGTTGTTTGTCTCTGTGTACCCTGCGATTGGCTGGCAACCAATTCAGTCCTACTGCCCGAAGAGGGCTGGGATAGGCTCCAGCACGCCCGCGACCCTTGTGAGGATAAGCGGTAGCTATAGATAATGGATGGATGGGTATTTGGCCTTTGCTGACTTTGATTGCAATGGAGGGAAAAAACACAAATTTGGTCCTCTTACCTGTAAAAGTGTACCCCACTTAAGATGTTGTGACTGGGAATGTGTATCTGTTAGGGCTGAACAATTAATCGAATTCAAATCAACATCTACATGTAGTGGAATGCAATTTTCAAATCGCTAAGGTTGCAACTGGGAGGGGGGTTGGTCCTACTTCATTTTGGTCTGTAAGCTTTATTTTTTTTATATGCAAATATATTTTTCCATGTATATAGTGCGTAGATAAATTCAATATTTAAAGGGGAAATCAACCCAATCATATTTTTTTTCAAGAATATGTTTGATGCAGTAGTATAAACACAGCATTCAGATTAAAATTGCGTTTGTGGAATACGAGAAATCCACCCGTTTTTGGCTAGCTCACGGGACGACCATTTTGTCACTTCTTTTGAGTGAAGATGACATCGAAGTTGCTCAGGGTTCAGATAACGACCCATCATGGCTTAGCTTCAGAAAACAGGTGAGCTGTGATTGGTCATTATCTGAGCTCTGAGCAACTTTGATGTCATCTTCACTTGACAGAAGTGACAAAATGGCCGCGTCCTGAGATGGCTAAAAGTGTGTGCATTTTGCTGCTCAGCTAGTATTGCATTTGTGGAATATAAATCAGAATTCCATATTTCAACTAGTGGGCCTGCACAGAACCTACTCTGGAAAAAAACATGTTTTGGTTGACCTTCTTTAAGAAATTAGGTCCATATGTTTACATTGTTTCATGAAACATGAAAGATCTGTTTGCATTATTGTTGTAATCTGATTTACTGACTTAGTATGCTGTTAGACTTTTGCAAAGTTGTTGCAGTGAACGCTTAGAAGACTGTAAATTAACAAGTCTAATTTGAGTAGATTAATAAAAAAAAAATACTTGTCTAATTCATGGTTCATTTGCATTTATTTTTGCATACGCCTAACTTGTACAACCAAAACATTTATGTATAATAAATCTGATCTTGACTTTTGTAAAAGAGATTTATTACTTGTTTGTAAAAAAAAAAAAAAAAAAAATACATGTGAAGAGGATCTCAAAAAATAAAAGTGATATTATTTTTCAAAATCGTTCAGCCCTTGTATGTGCGTACCCGAGTGTGATTTCTCCCTGCAACCTATGGTGTTAAATGTCAGTAAGCTTCAAGAGATGTGTAAGTAAAGCATGCAATACCAAATCAATACACGGGCCAAAAAGCGTACTAACTCTTTGCTTGTTTACTCCATATTCCCCCCCCCCACCACACACTGGGAATCACGTGAGAGTTGGATGAGAGTAAAGCCAGCAATTGTAAACATTGGAAAAACAAGACTGCTTACATCGACGACAACGAGGAGGACTTTAGCAGCTCCGCAGTGGTTGAGACACTGTCCACAGTGCATCATCCCAACAAGGACAAAACAAATGAAAAACTAAATAATTGAAGTTAAAAAACTAATCCGAAGTCGCCTACTCAAACATGGTATTGATTGTCTTTGACCTTAAGCATTTTTTCATCCACTAGTTTCACTTGTACAGACGATATGGAGACTGAAAAACATTTTTTTTCTTCTTCCCAACATTCAAAAAATAACATCCACTTTTAAAGATACATGAACGTCAGAGCGGGGGGTTCTCAAACTGGGGTCCGCGGGCTGTAGCTTAATTTGCAATATGTTGTACCTTTAATTTAAAAAAAAAAGAATCAACGAAAGGGTGAAAAAAAATATTTTGTGAAATAGTCAAGTTAATGGTTTTACTCTAATTTGAAGGCCTTTTTTTGACTAGAATTTTTTTCTCGAAAAGAGACCACTTTAATCCCAAATGCGTTTCAAGGTACATTATGTTTAATTGGTGTTTGAATTGTAAGGTGGTCCTTGGAAAAAAATAATGGACTGGACCCAAAAAGTTTGAGAACCCTTGAGTTAAGAGATTTTTTTTTGTTTGTCATTGGTAGGCCTGGCAACGGATGTCATCCAGTGTTCAAAAACGAGCGGTCCTCGCAGACGCCGCTCAAAAGGCGGTACATTCCTAATGTGGCGCGAATGAGGTGCTCCCACTTCGCGTCTTTGGCAGCGTCTTCACAACTTGGAGTGTGTCAGTAGTGATTTGCTCAGGTCCTTGGCCTCGCCTGCAGTCCGCACGCGCTCGTAGCCCAGCACGGCCATGGAGTGGTGACAGTAGTCCTCCACCTGCTTGATCTGCTGGATGCTGAGGACCGTCCGCCAGGCGCTGGCCGCCTGCGTGGCGTTGCGCGACGACACGATGAACGGCTTGGACGACGAGCTGGAACCGCTGGTCATGTTAAGGGCGAACGACTCGATGTCGCGGTTAGCCGTCAGGTTGGCGAAGCGGTAGACGCCGCGCAGCGTCTTCACCGGGTTGTCCACCAGGTCCTCGTAGCGCACGGCCATGTACTTGCCCTTGAGCCAGCCGGGCGGGTTCAACGCCGTCCTCAGCGTCCGGGAGGTGCGGTCGCAGATTACCTCCATGGCGCCGATGGAGTGGTAGTCCGAGCCGTCCTTCTTGTTGGCCTTGTGGCCAGGATCCACGAACGGGATCCGGCGGAGTTTAGGGTCCCGGCTCCGCACCACCTGCAGGTTCTCCCGGATAAGGCCATGCCGGGACTTGATGCGTGAGTTGGCCACCGCCCGCGGGTCTCGGACCAGGTGGATCACCTTCAGGTCCAAGGAGGGGTCCTCCATGAGGGGCGCCAGAACGTTGACGTCCAGAATGCGGACCCCTTTGATGACCACAGTGTTGTACTTGAGGCACTCATCTTCGAGCAGTCTGAGGCTTTGCGGGGGGCACTTTTTGCACACTTTGTCGTCCACCATCCCCACCACATCCTTTCTGTAAGCCGAGCACAGCGGGTAGGAGCAGACCACCTTGTTCAGCGTTGCGCCAAACAACCCCAGAGAGGTGAAATTCTTGCCCCCGGGGCTGTTGTAAAGCTGAAAGACGGACATGTCGCAACGGTACAGAGAGCTCAGCATGTCGCGCGCCGCCCCTTGCAGGGACACCGCGTCGCCCGGATACAGCTTCTGCCAGATGTGCCACATGGGCTCGTACAGGAAGAACACGTCAGGGTTCTGGTTAAACAGCTCACCGAAGAAGGACGAGCCAGAGCGCCACGTCGTCAGCACGTAAATGAGCTGCCTCTTCTTGGCCAGCGAGGGCCTGTAGAGGTAACGCAAGTCCGAGCGGCCCTGGTAGGCGGCACCCCTAATGGGGTGGCTGCAAGGCTGCGGCTCCTTGGTCCACTTATAGTTGGCCAAGTTGAGCATGGTGAGCACCAGGAGCAGGAAGTAGGCAGCAAACAGCACGATCCGCTTCCTGCGCAGCACTTTCATCACGATGCCGGGCTGCGCAATTATCTTGGTATGGTTCCTGTAGGTCTTGAGCTTCCTGCCAAAGCCAGCATCCTTTTCCCAGGGTGCTGTCAACTTCAGCGGCGGGTGATATGTTTTGCCTCTCATCTGTGCCCACGACACAGCCCCCGCCCCCCCCCCAAAAGCGACTCTCCTTACATTGACAATACGTGGAGGGGGTATGTAGAAAGGGGGGGAAAGGGGGAGCTAGACAAGGATGATTCTATTATGTAATCCCGGCCGATTCCAAATCCGTCTATGATGTTTGGCGCTGCACTGCGCAACGGTCTTCATGGCAACGCCGGATGAGAGCGAAGGCAACAAGGAGGCGAGTCGTTATTGTCCCAGACGCCCATGTTGGAGCCGGAGCACTCCCCCCCGCACTCGCCGCGGGACGCGTCCTCCTCCACCCCCACTCCCGAAAATGCGCATCCGAGACAATAAAATAGTCCCCCCCACCCCCCTCTCTGCTCTCACCAATGTGGCGCGGAGCTCACCGCGACTCAATCCACATCCGCTGCGAGGAAGCCACAAATCCACATAGGTGCCGGTTTTTTAATATTTTGAAGAGCGTTTGCTCGCTTCTTCCTTCCGTTGCGCTCCAGTTTTGGCGAATACACGCACTAGATAAATTCAATATGAAGCTCACGGCGAAGCTCCGCCTGCGAGTTAACACCATAGGCTCACCTTGTGACGTCATGTCTCCGACTAGCAACGCGATTGGTTGAGGGGGCCGCCAGTCTGACTAATGTTGTGACGTGCCATGTCTGGTAAGACTAGTAAAACCTGTCGCTTTTTTGCCTTTTAAAAATGATTTAAGACGCCCATAAAATATCAATAACATGATTGTGCTAGTGTATTATTTGTTTAAAGCGATGCTTTTGAACACTTGAGCTAATTAGAGCTACAATCCAACATGTGTTTTTTTTCTCACGGTATGGGGTTATAGTGGTTAACATGTCTGCCTTACATTGTGTGAGATTCTGCGTTCGAATCCTGTTTCCTGCTTTCAGTGGTGGGGTCCATTTGTTTCTTAGTATGTGCCCTCCCATTGATTGGCAATTAGTTCATTGTTTGTCTATATATTGACTGATGAGCAGTACATATATAACATTGACGGTTGTCATCCCTAGTCGAATCATCATCCGACCGAAGCAGGGAGGAAAAATCAGTCTTAATTTACCTCACACCACAGGATAATCGCTCAGACTAATCTTTCAGAGACATCTGACAATCAGGCGTTTTGGGTAAGAAGTTTTAAAAATCAACTCCTAACTGGTCTGATTATCAAAACATGTGTACTCTACTTTCCAAATTATTAGGAACTGAAAGGCACATGACTGCGGTGACGTAGTGGGCCTGAGACCCTGCATTCTTCAATCTTTCTGCTCATCTTCTGCATAGTTGGATGACACAATTATTGTTGTTTTCCATATTCCATCATGTCAGGGCCTGTTTAGTGGGCATATAGTTTTCCATGTAGCTTTCTAGCAAAGAGGGAAGAAAATATACCTCATAGGCCTATGTCATGTTTTTGCTCCTTTGAGTTCATGCAACGGATTACAGTGAAATGTTTGTGCACACTGCCCTCTGCTGCTGGTTACAACTACTACAATTTATTGTAATCCAGGTCTCCTAAATAGAATGATAAAAGTGCTCAACACAAGTGACGGATGATGCACTGCAGCTGTCTATGCGGCTGAGTGGATTGTAGCCCTGACTTGGGACATGGAGGAGCTGAATTTTGGGACAGCTGTCAAAAATCGTGACCGCTTGGAGGTCAAGCGCCTTTGAAACCTTAAACGTTCTTTTGAAAACCAGATTGAAGAGCTATTCAAGCTGTCTATGTGGATGAGTGGGTTGTAACTAGTTTCGAGTGCAATTTTTCTGCTCGGCCAATGTCAGTAATGAAAATATTTACTCAATTTTAAAGTCAAACTTTAAAGTCAAACTTTAAAATTGACACACTCCCTGGAAGCTCAATTCACCTTTTAAACCTGACATTGAAACGGAATTTTTGAAGACTCGACATCACAGGTTCTTATATTTAAATTTTGACTCAATTTTATAAAAAATCAGGATCCTGCATGGGAGCCAAACCTCCTTTGGACAAGTGATCGCTTGAAAACCAGAGGTCACACATTCTGACAGCTGAATTTTTCAACTCAATTTCGGGACAGCCGTCAAAAATCATGACTGCTTGCATGTCAATCGCCTATGAAACCTTAAAGCGCAAATCAACCCAAACACATTTTTTTCACTAATATGTTCCCAGCAGGCTCACTAGTTGAAACACTGCATTCTGATTAATATTGCGTTTGTGGAATATGAATTCAGCAGCAAAATCCACACGTTTTTAGCCATCACAGGGAGGAGGCCATTTTGTCATTTCTGTCAACTGAAAATGACATCACAACTACTCAGGGCTCAGGTAACGACCATCCTGGCTGACCTGTTTTCTGAAGCTGAGCCGTGATTGGTTGTTACCTGGGCACCGAGTAGTTGTGATGTCATTTTCAGTCGACAGAAGTGACAAAATATTAGTTATTAGAAATAAATACTTTGACTTGCATAATGTTCTCTGAATAAATTACGGTTCAATTTAGGATAATTTACTATAAGTACAGTGTTATTCAAGTTACAAAGTTAAAGCTTATCTGAGTTCATATTTGTTCTGTTATTTTTTTATTATCTACACTACTGTAACGTTTGACTCAACGTTTACAACCTAACTATACAATTCATCCTAATTCTGTATTGTCATTGGGTAATGTCAAATTTAGCCAATGTGAATTACTTTTGAGATCGTGGGGCGGGACTGTTCCAACTGTTGCTACCCACTCGCGAGAGAAGTGAGAGGCTTTGAGCCAGCGCTGAAGGGAAGCTGTGTCATCGAATATTTCGCACTTTTTGTCAATAACATCGAGATAAACTACCCATTTTCACTGGATGTTTGTACTCAATGGATGACTTTAAGGTAATTACACTTCTCTGGTTATGTTAAAAATAAACTATTATGGTCCGTTTGGTTTATATTAGCATTGCAGCTAATGGTGATTAGCAATTAGCCTTGCTACTACTGTGACGTTATTTAGCTTTATCTTAGAATATTAACAATTGGAGACATTTTCCCGCTCATTCTAAACTGACGCTACCTACTCGCGATAGAAGTGAGAATGTTGGAGCACACGCCGGAGGGAAGCTGTTCTGTTGAATATTCCGAGCTTTTCGTATATAACATCGGGATAAACTGCCCGTTTTCACTGGATGTTTCTACTCACTGGATTACTTTGAGGTAATTACACTTGTCTGGTTATGTTAAAAATAAACTATTACTGTCCGTTTATTTTATATTAGCATTGTAGCTTATAGTGATTAGCAATTAGCCTAGCTACTACCGTGGTGTTAGTTAGCTTTAGCTTAGAATATTAACGAGTCGGGAGACACTTCCCGCTCGTTCTAAACGAAATAATATATGGACTTGTACGCTCAGTACTGTCCTGTTAATTCAGGGGCAGACGTGGACATTTGTGAATAGTCAGGGGAACACTTTGCTAGATGCCGGGAGAGCCCATTTCCTGCTACTAGCTTGGTTTTAGGACTAATTATTCGCGCCGTTTCTCACATTCTCCGTTTGTGGAGCGCAACCCACTCATCTCTGCCTCTTTTGAATGACACTTATCTAATACGCTTTTATTGGATACTCCATTTGCTAATCTTTTCTTTGCTCATTTTCTTAATTCTCTTCTCCTTTCTTTCCCCTCCGTGTAGTTCTAAATCCATCTGTGTCTCTCACCGGAACTGTGAGTACGCATTCCATACAATTTGTGCATGAAGAGCATCAGGCCTGCCCAAGTGCGTTGGACTGTAGTACTAGTAGTATCTTGAATGTGTGTGAGTGTTAGCCCACATTTTTCTGTGTTATTTGATACTTTTGTGCTTGTTGCCATACTTAGGGATGACTAATTGTTGTAATGGACATTTATTAATTCAGGAATTGAGTGCTTTGAACATACAGTAATATTAGTAATTTCACAAGGAATTCAAGGCTTTGAGTTTATAGACTAGTGTTGTCATGATACCATCATTTTTACTTTGGTACTTTACCTGCATAAAGTACCTCGATACTGACACAGTACCTCGACAAAAATCTAAAAGCAGCAAAATTATAACTGCCAAAAAAAACCTTCATTTTTTAAAATGTGTTATTAATTCAAAATATTAGGATATGTTGATTAAAAAAGAACTTTTTTTAACATTGTTAAATGTTTATGAACATTTGCACGCGATGCAGAGTGAGATACTGTAAATATATTACACAAAACTAGTTTCCATTTAATTACGAGTAGAAAATGTGCACAGATGCTTGTAGAGCCATTAATGTGACATCTACTATAATGGAAAACTGCCATTTTCATGGCCAGATATGCAGCTGCATAGCCTCTATGCTTTTTGGACACTGAAATAGCCAATTCTGATTTTTAAGAATGATATTTTTTGGAAATAATGTGATCAATGCCTTCATTTATGTGTTTATATAAACATAATGTATACATGTCAATGTATATATGCTTATTCACTATAAGTTTTTACATTCCATGCCATATTCTTGACCTATTTGACTCCCTTTCATGTCATCCATTGTTGATATTGACAGTACATTTGCACCGTTAAAGTCAAGCAAATATGCTCATTTATCTGATAATGGCTCAATGTAATGTAGCTTGTCTGTGTGTATGCGTGTGTGCCTACTCTTATCTAATCAGCTCCCAGCTAGTAGAATGCCTCGAAAATGTGAACAAAATAATTCACTCCCTACTTATTTTTAAGGTAAGTGTTAGTAATGCATCACAACCTGTCGCTGTTTAAACTGGTGCCGGTCAGCGAGGTGTTCACCCTCGATCCATGGTAGGTAAAACAAGCCTCATAAACTCTTTTTTTGGCATGTTGGTCAGCTTGCCATGGCTGTCGGTCGTCTAAGCAAAAAGTTCCACTTGGCGCGCAATGAATTTCAGATTTTTGAAAACCCAATGTCACAGGTACTTACATGTAAAGTTTACTTAGTTTTATCATTTTTAGCATCAATTCGTAACTCATTTGATGCGTACATCGTTTTAAATCGTTTTGTGTAATCTAATAGTACACCCCCATCATTGAGTTAACTGGAGAACTGCGTTTTTTGTGTGCCTTTGATGCCCAAGGCTCTGATGCAATTAATCATAAAGTTTCAGGATTGGGAAGCATTGTCATGATGTGCAACCACCAACAGATGTCACCAGTGTCGTTTATCCGACCATTGCCAGTTTGTAGCACAATGTTTATGTTTTTTGCAACATGCATTGTTTTTTGCTTTTTTTAGAAATTGTTTTGGGGTTTTTTAATAAGAAAAGTAATGTTTATATATCTGAGGTGTCATAAAAGCAAAAAAAATGGTGTTTAAGTTTATAGTTTATGTCTTTTCACAAAACTCTTGATTTCTTCTTTTTTTCTTATCAAAGAAGAGAGACTAATCTTTATTTTGGCAGGTCCCATGTCTATGTATTCATGAAACACAATGTTCTGTGGGCCTTCAAAGATGGGGCAAAGTCCTCAAAAATGGCTGGCAACGAGGAGCTTCGTTGCGCTGTGAATGGCTGGCATTGAATTAGTTAAACGGGAAGTCAACCCAAACATATTTTTTTCAAAAATATGTATACGCAAGCCCACTAGTTGAAACAAAGAATTCAGATAAATATTGTTTTTTGTGGAATAAGAATCAACCGTTTTTTTAGCTATCTCTGGGGGTGGCCATTTTGTCACTTGTGTCGATTGAAAATGACATAACAATTGCTCAGGGCTCAGATAACGACCAACCACAGCTGACCTGTTTTCTGAAGCTGAGCCGTGATTGGTCGTTACCTGAGTCCTGACTTTTCAATCGACAGAAGTGACAAAATGCCCCCTGAGTTGGGTAAAAATGGGTATATTTTTCTGCTTAACTCATATTCCACAAACAATCAGAATGCCATGTTTCAACTAGTGGGCTTGCTGACAGCGGAATTTTTCAACTAAATTTTGGGACAGCCGTCTAAAATTATGACCGCTTGCATAATTAGCCTATGAAAGCTTAAACGCCCCTTTGAAGGACGGACTGATGATGCATTGCAACTGTCTTATGTGGCTGATAGGATTATACCCCTGACTTTAGTTGTGGAGGATTTGGCTTCAATTCCAGTGCTGGGACAGGCTCAGTTCTCAAGTTCTTCACTCAACTTTAAAGCCGCTCATAAATGGGCACACTCCCTCAAAGCTAAAATCACCTTTTAAACACCACAGTGAAAGCGGCGACAAACTCCCTGACATCTTGTAGCATGTGGGGCCTCCAGAAGTGTTGCCTCAGGAACTGGAGAGATCGGTTCACCCCAGGATGAAAACTAACTTGGAGGGGTGTCCCCATTGAAGGACTTGGCAGCGGACAGAATCTGAGACAAAGAGATGATCCTAATGGCCTGAGCCAGGATCTGGTTGCTGTCGCTGGGCCTCCACAACTGCCCGCTCAATGTCCAACACAGCCGCACTGATGAAGCATGAAGAGGGTAGAATGGTCTCGGGATCTTGCCTGTCTGAAGGTAGAGCATGCATACGACAGATCATCGGGTTTAACATTGGGCGAGCCCGGACGGTAGGAAAAAGATAAATTGAAGCGCCCTAGGAACAAGGCCCAACGAGCCTGCTGTGAATTCAGGCGCTTGGCGGATTGCAGGTACATGAGGTTTTTGTGATTTGTTTGTACCAGAAATGGGATCTCAGCTCCCTCCAGTCATTGTCTCCACTCCTGAAGAACAGATCATGCATATGAGAGAGAGTATCGGGTTGAGGCAATGCTGAGAGGACTTCACTCGAGAGCAAATGACGCAAGCGGTGACAAACTCCCTGAAATCTTGGACCATTCGGGGAAACCAGAAGCGTTGCCTCAGGAGCTGGAGAGTATGATTCGCCCCAGGATGACAAGCTAACTTGGAGGAGTGTCGCCATTAAAGGACTTGACAGCGGACCAAGTCTGGGACGAACAGCCGGTCCTTAGGGCCCAGGAACGTTCCTCGGACCCATAACACTCCCAGTCTACTGAATACTGAAAACACGACCACGGCGACGTACATTGAACATCTTGTGGAAAGTGTATGCGATGTGACCGTCAATATCAAGTGGCCGTGGAGGGGACTCTGGAGGAGGACTGACGGGGTAAGAGGAGACTGGCTTCAGGTGCGAGATATGTAAAGGGAGACCGACTTGGAGGGCTGCTGGGAGCTTTAGGCGGACAGCTGATGGGCTAATGACCCTCTTGGTGTCAAAAGGCCAATGAACCTGGGTTCTATCTTACGGGAATCAGTCTGAAGGGAAGGTCATGGGCAGATAGCCAAACCTTCAGTCCCGGATGATAGTCCAGGGCAGCAGACCAATGTCTATCAACCAGTTGACGGTTGCGCTAAGCTGTGCGTGACAGGGCAGCTCTGGCATGTCTCCAGATGGCATGACACAGTTTGGCACGGACAGAAGGTACAGCGACCCCCTTCTCCTAGGAATTGAATAGATCGGGCTGATGGCCATAAGTGGCCATGAATGGACAAATGCCCGTGGAAGAGAAAGTCAGGGAATTGTAGGAATACTCGACCCATGGAAAGTGTATGCTCCAGGAGGCCGGATGGCGGGCCGAGACAGATCTAAGGTCTGACTCCAGGTCCTGATCAACCGCTGTCAATGTGACTTCCCCCGAGAGCAGACGACGCAAGTGGCGGCAAATTCCCTGACACCTTGGATCATTTAAGGCCACCAGAAGTGTTGCTTCCGGAACTGGCGGGGTCGGTTCACCCCAGGATGACAAGCTAACTTGGAGGAGAGTCCCCATTGCAGGAGTTGAGAGAGGACGGAGCCCTAAAGCCCTAAGAATCGGCTCTTCGTCCCAGATTCCGTCTGCTCTCAAGTCCTGCAATGCGGACACTCCTCCGAGTTAGCTTGACATTCTGGGGTGAGTCAAACTCTCCAGTTCCGGAGGCAACGCTTCTGGTGTCCCCAAATGGTCCAAACTGCCAGGGAGTTTGTCGCTGCTTGCGTCGAAAGCTCTGGAGATGGGCAGATGTTGCAGGAGACCCTTGAAGTGATGGTGAGAAGACTTCCCTTGAGAGAAAACAACACAAGTGGCTACAAACTCCCTGACATCTTGGACCTTTCGGGGGCCACCAGAAGCGTTGCTTCAGGAACCGGAGGGTTAGATTCACCCAAGGATGACAAGGCAGTTTGGATAAGTGTCCCCATTGCAGGACGTGACAGCGGACAGAATCTAGGCCGATCCTTAGGGCCCGAGCCAGGATCTGGTTGCTGTCATTGGGCCTCCACAACTGCCCGCTCAATGTTCCACACAGCCGCACTGATGAAGCATGAAGAAAGTAGAATGGTATCTGGATCTTGCCTGTAAAGGTGAATCATGCATACAAGAGAGACCATCAGGTTGAGGCGATATTGTGAGGACTTCCCTCGAGGGCAACGACGGAAGCGACGACAAACTCCCTGATATCTTGGACCATGTGGGGCCGCCAGAACGTTGCCTCAGGAACTGGAGAGTTCGGTTCACCCCAGGATGAAAACTAACTTGGATGGGTGTTCCCATTGCAGGACTTGGCAGCAGACGGAATCTGAGACGAAGAGCCGATCATTATGGCCCGAGCCAGGATGTGGTTGCTGTAGTTAGGCCTCCACAACTGCCCGGGTCGCCGGAACGTTGCCTTAGGAACTGGAGAGTTTGGTTCACCCCAGGATGAAAACTAACTTGGATGGGTGTCCCCATTGCAGGACTTGGCAGCGGACGGAATCTGAGACGAAGAGCCGATCATTATGGCCTGAGCCAGGATGTGGTTGCTGTCGTTAGGCCTCCACAACTGCCCGCTCAATGTCCCACACAACCGCACTGATGAAGCATGAAGAAGGTAGAATGGTTTCTGGATCTTGCCTGTCTAAAGGTAGAGCATGCAAACAAGAGAGATCATTGGGTTTAATATTAGGCAAGCCCGGACGGTAGGAAAAAGATAAATTGAAGCGCCCTAGGAACAAGGCCCAACGAGCCTGCTGTGAATTCAGGCGCTTGGCGGATTGCAGGTACATGAGGTTTTTGTGAGTTGTTTGTACCAGAAATGGGATCTCAGCTCCCTCCAGCCATTGTCTCCACTCCTGAAGAACAGATCATGCATATGAGAGAGAGTATCGGGTTGATGGGATGCTGAGAGGACTTCACTCGGGAGCAAATGACGCAAGCGGCGACAAACTCCCTGAAATCTTGGACCATTCGGGGAAACCAGAAGCGTTGCCTCAGGAGCTGGAGAGTTTGTTTCGCCCCAGGATGACAAGCTGACTTGGAGGAGTGTCGCCAGTAAAGGACTTGACAGCGGACAGAGTCTGGGATGAACAGCCGGTCCTTAGGGCCCAGGAACGTTCCTCGGACCCATAACACTCCCAGTCTACTGAATACTGAAAACACGACCACGGCGGCGTACATTGAACATCTTGTGAAAAGTGTATGCGAGGTGACTGTCAATATCAAGTGGCCGTGGAGGGGACTCTGGAGGAGGACTGACGGGGTAAGAGGAGACTGGCTTCAGGTGCGAGATATGTAAAGGGAGACCGACTTGGAGGGCTGCTGGGAGCTTTAGGCGGACAGCTGATGGGCTAATGACCCTCTTGGTGTCAAAAGGCCAATGAACCTGGGTTCTATCCTACGGGAATCAGTCTGAAGGGAAGGTCATGGGCAGATAGCCAAACCTTCAGTCCTGGGTGATAGTCCAGGGCAGGAGAACAATGTCTATCAACCAGTTGACGGTTGCGCTAAACTGTGCGTGACAGGGCAGCTCTGGCATGTCTCCAGATGGCATGACACAGTTTGGCACGGACAGAAGGTACAGCGACCCCCTTCTCCTAGGAATTGAATAGATCGGGCTGATGGCCATAAGTGGCCATGAATGGACAAATGCCCGTGGAAGAGAAAGTCAGGGAATTGTAGGAATACTCGACCCATGGAAAGTGTATGCTCCAGGAGGCCGGATGGCGGGCCGAGACAGATCTAAGGTCTGACTCCAGGTCCTGATCAACCGCTGTCAATGTGACTTCCCCCGAGAGCAGACGACGCAAGTGGCGGCAAATTCCCTGACACCTTGGATCATTTAAGGCCACCAGAAGTGTTGCTTCCGGAACTGGCGGGGTCGGTTCACCCCAGGATGACAAGCTAACTTGGAGGAGAGTCCCCATTGCAGGAGTTGAGAGAGGACGGAGCCCTAAAGCCCTAAGAATCGGCTCTTCGTCCCAGATTCCGTCTGCTCTCAAGTCCTGCAATGCGGACACTCCTCCGAGTTAGCTTGACATTCTGGGGTGAGTCAAACTCTCCAGTTCCGGAGGCAACGCTTCTGGTGTCCCCAAATGGTCCAAACTGCCAGGGAGTTTGTCGCTGCTTGCGTCGAAAGCTCTGGAGATGGGCAGATGTTGCAGGAGACCCTTGAAGTGATGGTGAGAAGACTTCCCTTGAGAGAAAACAACACAAGTGGCTACAAACTCCCTGACATCTTGGACCTTTCGGGGGCCACCAGAAGCGTTGCTTCAGGAACCGGAGGGTTAGATTCACCCAAGGATGACAAGGCAGTTTGGATAAGTGTCCCCATTGCAGGACGTGACAGCGGACAGAATCTAGGCCGATCCTTAGGGCCCGAGCCAGGATCTGGTTGCTGTCATTGGGCCTCCACAACTGCCCGCTCAATGTTCCACACAGCCGCACTGATGAAGCATGAAGAAAGTAGAATGGTATCTGGATCTTGCCTGTAAAGGTGAATCATGCATACAAGAGAGACCATCAGGTTGAGGCGATATTGTGAGGACTTCCCTCGAGGGCAACGACGGAAGTGACGACAAACTCCCTGATATCTTGGACCATGTGGGGCCGCCAGAACGTTGCCTCAGGAACTGGAGAGTTCGGTTCACCCCAGGATGAAAACTAACTTGGATGGGTGTTCCCATTGCAGGACTTGGCAGCGGACGGAATCTGAGATGAAGAGCCGATCATTATGGCCCGAGCCAGGATGTGGTTGCTGTAGTTAGGCCTCCACAACTGCCCGGGTCGCCGGAACGTTGCCTTAGGAACTGGAGAGTTTGGTTCACCCCAGGATGAAAACTAACTTGGATGGGTGTCCCCATTGCAGGACTTGGCAGCGGACGGAATCTGAGACGAAGAGCCGATCATTATGGCCTGAGCCAGGATGTGGTTGCTGTCGTTAGGCCTCCACAACTGCCCGCTCAATGTCCCACACAACCGCACTGATGAAGCATGAAGAAGGTAGAATGGTTTCTGGATCTTGCCTGTCTAAAGGTAGAGCATGCAAACAAGAGAGATCATTGGGTTTAATATTAGGCAAGCCCGGACGGTAGGAAAAAGATAAATTGAAGCGCCCTAGGAACAAGGCCCAACGAGCCTGCTGTGAATTCAGGCGCTTGGCGGATTGCAGGTACATGAGGTTTTTGTGAGTTGTTTGTACCAGAAATGGGATCTCAGCTCCCTCCAGCCATTGTCTCCACTCCTGAAGAACAGATCATGCATATGAGAGAGAGTATCGGGTTGATGGGATGCTGAGAGGACTTCACTCGGGAGCAAATGACGCAAGCGGCGACAAACTCCCTGAAATCTTGGACCATTCGGGGAAACCAGAAGCGTTGCCTCAGGAGCTGGAGAGTTTGTTTCGCCCCAGGATGACAAGCTGACTTGGAGGAGTGTCGCCATTAAAGGACTTGACAGCGGACAGAGTCTGGGATGAACAGCCGGTCCTTAGGGCCCAGGAACGTTCCTCGGACCCATAACACTCCCAGTCTACTGAATACTGAAAACACGACCACGGCGGCGTACATTGAACATCTTGTGAAAAGTGTATGCGAGGTGACTGTCAATATCAAGTGGCCGTGGAGGGGACTCTGGAGGAGGACTGACGGGGTAAGAGGAGACTGGCTTCAGGTGCGAGATATGTAAAGGGAGACCGACTTGGAGGGCTGCTGGGAGCTTTAGGCGGACAGCTGATGGGCTAATGACCCTCTTGGTGTCAAAAGGCCAATGAACCTGGGTTCTATCCTACGGGAATCAGTCTGAAGGGAAGGTCATGGGCAGATAGCCAAACCTTCAGTCCTGGGTGATAGTCCAGGGCAGGAGAACAATGTCTATCAACCAGTTGACGGTTGCGCTAAACTGTGCGTGACAGGGCAGCTCTGGCATGTCTCCAGATGGCATGACACAGTTTGGCACGGACAGAAGGTACAGCGACCCCCTTCTCCTAGGAATTGAATAGATGGGGATGATGGCCATAAGTGGCCATGAATGGACAAATGCCCGTGGAAGAGAAAGTCAGGGAATTGTAGGAATACTCGACCCATGCAAAGTGTATGCTCCAGGAGGCCGGATGGCGGGCCGAGACAGATCTATGGTCTGACTCCAGGTCCTGATCAACCGCTGTCAATGTGACTTCCCCCGAGAGCAGACGACGCAAGTGGCAGCAAATTCCCTGACACCTTGGATCATTTAAGGCCACCAGAAGTGTTGCCTCAGGAACCGGAGGGTTAGATTCACCCAAGGATGACAAGGCAGTTTGGATAAGTGTCCCCATTGCAGGACGTGGCAGCGGACGGAATCTAGGCCGATCCTTAGGGCCCGAGACAGGATCTGGTTGCTGTCATTGGGCCTCCACAACTGCCCGCTCAATGTTCCACACAGCCGCACCGATGAAGTATGAAGAAAGTAGAATGGTATCTGGATCTTGCCTGTAAAGGTGGATAATGCATACGAGAGAGACCATCAGGTTGAGGCGATGTTGTGAGGACTTCTCTCGAGGGCAAACGACGAAAGCGACGACAAACTCCCTGACATGTTGGACCATGTGGGGCCGCCAGAACGTTGCCTCAGGAAATGGAGAGTTCGGTTCACCCCAGGATGAAAACTAACTTGGAAGGGTTGTTCCCATTGCAGGACTTAGCAGCGGATGGAATCTGAGACGAAGAGCCGATCATTATGGCCCGAGCCAGGATGTGGTTCCTGTCGTTAAGGCCTCCACAACTGCTCGGGCCGCCAGAACGTTGCCTCAGGAACTGGAGAGTTTGGTTCACCCCAGGATGAAAACTAATTTGGATGGGTGTCCCCATTGCAGGACTTGGCAGCGGACGGAATCTGAGACGAAGAGCCGATCATTATGGCCTGAGCCAGGATGTGGTTGCTGTCGTTAGGCCTCCACAACTGCCCGCTCAATGTCCCACACAGCTGCACTGATGAAGCATGAAGAAGGTAGAATGGTCTCTGGATCTTGCCTGTCTAAAGGTAGAGCATGCATACAAGAAAGACCATCGGGTTTAATATTAGGCGAGCCCGGACGTCATGAAATAGAGAAATTGAAGCGCCCGAGGAACAAGGCCCAAGGAGCCTTCTGTGAATTCAGGCGTTTGGCGGATTGCAGATACGTGAGGTTTTTCCTGAAAAGCAGATCATGCAAACGAGAGCATCGGGTTGAGGCGATGGTGAGAGGACCTCACTCGAGAGCAAACGACGCAAGTGGCTGCATATTCCCTGACATCTTGGACCGTTCGGGGACACCAGAAGCGTTGCCTCAGGAGCTGGAGAGTTTGATTCACCCCAGGATGACAAGCTAACTTGGAGGAGTCTCGCCATTACAGGACTTGACAGTGGAAGGAGTCTGGGACGAACAGCTGGACCTTAGGGCCCAGGAAGGTTCCTCGGAACCATAAAACTCCCAGTCTACTAAATACTGAAAATCTGACCTCGGCGATGTACATTGAAAATCTTGTGTAAAGTGTATGTGGGGTGACCGTCAATATCAGGTGGCCGTGGAGGGGACTCTGAAGGAGGACTGACGGGGTAAGAGGAGACCGGTTTCAGGAGCGAGACATGAAAGTGGGATCGACTTGGAGGGCTGCTGGGAGCTTTAGGAGGACGGCTGAAGGGCTAATGACCCTCTCAATGTCAAAAGGCCAAGGAACCTGGGGTCTATCCTACGGCAATCAGAGGACAGGATCCGGGCCGATCTTCAGGGCCTGAGCCAGGATCTGGTTGCTCCCATTGGGCCTCCACAACTGCCCGCTCTAAGGCCCACACAGCCGCACTGATGAAGTATGAAGTTGAATGGTATCTGGATGTTGCCTGTCTGAAGGTGGATCATGCAACTGAAAGAGAGCATCAGGTCGAGGCGATATTGTGAGGATTTCCCTCAAGGGGAAACGACGGAAGCGGCAACAAACTCCCCGACATCTTGGACCATGTGGGGCCTCCAGAAGCGTTGCCTCAGGAACTGGAGAGTTCGGTTCCCCCTAGGATGACAAGCTAACTTGGAGGAGTGTCCCCATTGCAGGACTTGACAGTGGGCGAAATCTGGGATGAAAAGCCAATCCTTAGGGCCCAGGAACGTTTCTTGGAACAATAACCCTCCCAGTCTACTGCATACCGAAAACCCAACCTCGGCTACGTACATCGAAAATCTTGCGAAAAGTGTATGCGGAGCTGCTCTGTACCGGAGTGCACAAAGGACAACAAAAATATTTTTCTTCTCCCTACATCCGAGCCACAGAAAGGCTTGTGGTTGAGGTTCATTTATAAATCGAATGTGCCCGAAGACCTCTCAAAACGTGCGTTTGTTTCGTGGCAAACATTCTGCTGATGACTGTTTCAGCAATTTGGGAGAATACGAACGTGGATTCACTGGACATCTTTGGCTTTGCCCGGGATCAATACCAACTCTCTCTGGAACTGGAAGTAACCCTTTCCAATCAAGTCTATCTTCTGAGTAATTTCCTTCAGATGTGTTACATATATATATATATATATATTTATAAACCTATCCACCGTTTCCGGCGCCGCGTGAGTGGCAGCCCGCTACAGTAGCTCCGGCTCATCGGTGAGCCTTTTCGTGTGTGTTTGTTCTTTAATATTACTCTACCCCATACGTTTTTCATATAGTTGAAAGTTGTAACTTGCTGCTGCTGATGGCTATTTTTTTGCGCGATCGTGTCCGGCGACTTGGCTCGGAGCCGAGCCCCCATTGTTTACAGCCGGAATCAGCTGTTAGCACTCCGTGCTAACCATGCGCCGGCTCCCGGGGCGAGACCCGATATCCCCCGTGAGCTGAGGAAGAAGAGACGGGGATCTCGTGCGGGGGTTAGACGCCGGGAAAGGAGGAGACGATACCATCCCGTCCTCCCGTCTGTTATCATGGGGAATGTTAGATCGCTCCCCAACAAGATGGACGAGCTAGCGGCGCTTACCCGGCACGAGAGGGACTTCCGGGAGGCTAGCCTGATGCTATTCACGGAGTCGTGGCTAACAGCGCTAACGCCGAACGCGGTCGTAGAATTGGACGGCTTCCAAATCATTCGCGCGGACAGGACGCTGGAGAGTGGAAAGAGGAAAGGAGGAGGGCTGGCTGTGTTTGTGAACGATAGATGGTGTAATCCTGGGCACATCACGATTAAGGAGCAGCATTGCAGCAGGGATATTGAGCTGCTAGCTGTTGGCATGAGGCCATTCTACATCCCGCGAGAGTTTAGTCATGTGATCGCGGTGACCGTCTACGTCCCACCAGCTGCCAGCGGCGACACAGCCCGTGATGTCTTGACTGCAGCAGTGAGCAGGCTACAAACACAGCACTCAAATGCCCTGGTATTCATCTCTGGTGACTTCAATCATGCCTCCCCTTCCTCCTCTCTGCCTTCATTCACACAGTATGTCACCTGCCACACCAGAGACAATAAAACACTGGACCTTTTCTATGCCAACACCAAGGAGGCATACACATAATGGCCCCTCCCCCCGCTGGGCAAAGCTGATCACATCCTGGTGGCTCTCCAGTCTGTGTACAAACCTCTGATCCGCAGGCAGCCAGCTGTGACCCGCACGGTTCAGAGATGGTCTGGAGAGGCCGAGGAGGCCTTAAAGGACTGCTTCAGCACAACTGTGTGGGAAGTATTCAGCGATTCACACGGGGAAGACATTAGTAGTCTAACGGACTCTGTTACAGACTATATACATTTCTGCATGGAGAACACCATACCCACCAGGACAGTAAGGTGTTTCTCCAACAACAAACCCTGGATCACACCAGACATAAATGCTCTCCTGAAGGAGAAGAGGAGGGCTTTTGCGTCAGGCAACATAGAGGAGCGGAGGACTGTGCAGCGCCAGCTGAGGAGGAGGATCAGAGAGGGGAAAAGGTCCTACAGGATGAAGATGGAGGAGCAGCTGCTGCAGAATAATGCCAGTGGAGTCTGGAGGGGCCTGAAGACCATCTCAGGCCTCGGACAACCCAAGACCCGGACTGGGGGGGACCTGCAGTGGGCAAATGAGCTGAATCTCCTTTTCAATTGGTTCGATCAGATGCCTGCCTCCACTCAGTCTCTCCTGCTGCAGCCTCCACCTACTCCTCCTGCTGGGCGTGTCTCCCCCTCCCCCCTTTTCTCCACAGTCTCCAGCTCCCAGCTACACCAGATAGCCACCACTCCCTACTGCCCAGCCTTGGCCTTCACAACATCTCAGGTGAGGAACCAGCTGAAGAAGATGAAGGCGAGGAAGGCAGCGGGTCCAGATGGCATCAGCCCCCAGCTCCTCAAATCCTACGCAGACCAGCTGTGTGGAATTGTCCAGCACATGTTCAACCTGAGCCTGAAGCTGGGCAGGGTGCCCCAGCTATGGAAAACATCCTGCCTGGTCCCGGTGCCAAAGCCCCCCCCACCCGAAGGAGCTCAACAGCTTCAGACCAGTGGCGCTGACGTCTCACCTGATGAAGACCTTGGAGAGACTGGTCCTTGTCCACCTGCGCCCCCTGGTGAGCTCCTCAATGGACCCACTCCAGTTCGCATATCAGCCTGGCATCAGTGTGGATGATGCCATCATCTACCTCCTTCACACTTCACTCTCCCACCTGGAGAAGGCAGGGAGCACTGTGAGGATCATGTTCTTTGATTTCTCCAGTGCTTTCAACACCATCCAGCCCACCCTACTGGGAGACAAGCTGGAGCGGGCGGGGGTGGCCCACCACCTCACCACATGGATCCAGGACTACCTCACAAACCTGCCACAGTATGTGAGGACACAGAACTTTGTGTCTGACGTGCTCCTCTGTAGCACGGGGGCCCCACAGGGAACTGTCTTGGCTCCCTTCCTGTTCACCCTCTACACCTTGGACTTCAACTACAACACCCCTACCCGTCACCTGCAGAAGTTCTCTGACGACTCTGCGATTGTCGGCCTCATCATAGGCGGAGATGATCGGGAGTACAGAGAACTTACTCTGGGTTTTGTGGACTGGTGCCCGCAGAACCGCCTCCTGATCAATGCGGGGAAATCCAAAGAAATGGTGGTGGATTTCGGTTGGCGCCAGCACTCTTCACCTGCACCAGTGAATATCCGGGGAACAGATGTTGAGAGAGTCTCAACTTACCAGTACCTGGGTGTTCATCTGAACAATAAACTGGACTGGTGCGACAACACAGACGCCCTCTATAGGAAGAGTCAGAGCAGACTCTTCCTACTCAGGAGACTGAGGTCTTTTGGGGTTCAGGGGACACTCCTCAGGAACTTTTATGACTCGGTGGCTGCATCGGTCATCTTCCAGGGAGTGGTCACCTGGGCAGGCGGCGTCTCGGCCCGGGACAAGAAGCGGCTGGACAAACTGGTCAGGAGGGCCGGCTCTGTCCTGGGCTGCTCCCTGGACTCCGTGGACTCGGTGGGGGACAGGAGGATGTTGGCCAAGCTGTCAACAATGCTGGACAACCCGGACCACCCCCACCAGGGCACCCTAACAGCACTCCACAGCTCCTTCAGTGACAGACTGTTACACCCTCGCCGTTCCTTCTTACCTGCTGCTGTCAGCTATTTAACAAGAACATTGTGTAGTCCCTACAAACTGGCGGACATTAGTGCAATAGTGCATTCCTGCACCTGAGGTCATATCGTGCAATACCCAATATTCCCCACTACTGTAATACCGTGCAATGCTCAACATTCCCCACTGTTAGTCTAGTTTTATTTTTATCCAATGCTGTTCCTTACATTTCACTACAGCACTGCAGCAGTCACTTACTTAGAGTATTTTTTCCTCTGTATTATGTACAGGCCGAAATGAGTGTTCCTCATACTTTTTATGTAGATATAGGTTGGTGTGTATATACATGTGTCTATACACATGTTACTTCGTATATTTACATAGGTTTGATCCTAAATGTTTGCCGTCAATGTTATACATTAATGGCCACATTATGCCGCCGTCCCTGTGTGACCTATATCTTTGCTGCTGTAACAATGAAAATTCCCCCACTGTGGGATCAATAAAGGCATTCATTTCTTATCTTATCTTCTTATTGTGGACTTTTTTGAGTCGTTAGCTTCGCGGCAAACAGCCCAACATCGATGCTAACTTGAAGCCCGTGAATATATCACTTTGTGAAACTCTTTACAGTTACAAACGAATGCTATTTGTATTTTAGCTTCATTAATGTGTTTTTCCAATTCTTGAAGTGAGATGCTTATTTGCTAATGTATTTCCGAATCTCGTGCTGCTGTTCGACACTGGCGTGTCGTCATTCATCGCAGCTTTTCTTTGTGTAAGCTAAAAGTACTGTCGTAATCACAGACGTTAGCTTTGCGGCTATGTTAGCTTCGCGGCTATGTTAGCTTCGCAGCTAACAGCCCGGTTACTATAACATCGATCTCGAAGTGTGTGAAAAGACAACACGTTGTAAAACTCTTTACAGCAACAAACGAATGCTATTTATAATTTAGCTTTATCAATGTCTCCTTCCAATCCTTGAAGTGAGATGCTTATTTTCTAATGTATTCCCGAATATCGTGCTGTTGTTCGACATTGACGTGTCGTCATTCATCGCAGCTTGTCTTTGTTTAAGCAAAAAGTACTGTAGTAATCACATACGTTAGCTTCGCGGCTAACAGCCCGGTTACTATAACATCGATCTCCGAGCGTGAGTATATGACACGATGTGTAACTCTTTACAGTTATAAACAAATGTTATTTGTAATTTAGCTTTAACAATGTCTCTTTACAATCCTTGAAGTGAGATGCTTATTTGCTGATGTATTTCCGAATCTCGTGTTGCTGTCGACATTGTTTTTGTCCGTAATCAAAAACTAAGTTGGCATGCTAAATGTTTAATTCCTGAATTTTCCTCCCAGCAATGTACATATTGTAGCAAGTCAAACAAGACAGTTGAGTGATCAACACAGTGTTTATGCTTTTTGTATTTGTAGTTAATCTGTTTTATTAAATGTCTATGTAACAGGCCAGCACAACTCAGTCAGTCCAATCATTGGCTCAGCAGTCCCCCATTCAAATAGCAGTGGTTCAACAGGCCATTGTTCACCCCCTCTCAAGGAGTGTTGCCTGCCAGACGGACATATTACCCACACGTTGAGGGACTCAATTGGCTTCGAGAACACTGCAGTCTCACTTCAAAAGCAAAGGTATGAACAACGTCCAGTCTCCTTTAGAATGTGAAGATCACAAAGCAAATAAATAATTTTATTTGTGTTCAAGCAATCAAAACATACAGGTGTTCTTCTCGGATGTTTGTAGTTTTCTCAAAAATGTCTCTGGTGCTATTCAGAGGGATCAATGCAGGACTTTAAAAAATCTGGAAACTGAGGCACTCAAAGTTGAATTAAAAGTCCTATATTTTACCATGGCCAGTTGGAGAAAATGTCTAGGCGTTTCAGCCTTGGTGGCCTTTGTCACTCAAGCCTGCCCTGACAAAGGCCTACCAAGGCTGAAACGCTTAAAGGCCTTTTAATTGAAAATAACTTTGAGTGCCTCCAGTTTTTTAAAAATAATTTAATTATTGAGTTTTTTTTAACTTTTGTTGCTATCCTTATGTGCATGTGTTCATCAGTTGTTGTTGCAAGGGTCCAGGCAACTGTACAGTGTAAGGATTTTGGTGTTGGAACAGCCAACACAGACTCTTTGTGGTTGTGCTCAACACCAATGAAGAAGACCTGCAAAAAGGCCACGTCTGGAATTTGAATGCAACTCTGGCATGTCCCCAGATGGCATGACGGCGATGGAGTTGGGCACGGACAGATGGAACTGCGACCCCTTGCTCCTGGAAAGGGAATAGTGTCCCCTGATCGCCATAAGCAACCATGAATGGACACAGGCTTGTGGATGAGGAATTAAGGGAGTTGTGGGAATACTCGACCCATGGAATGTGTAGGCTCCAGGAGGCTGGCTGGCGGGAAGAGACAGATCTAAGGACTGAGTCCAGGTCCTGATTGACTCTTTCTGACTGTCCAATGGTGTGTGGATGATAACCCCGAAGACAGGCTAGAGGATGCCCCCAGAGCACTACTAAAAGCTTGCAATACTTGGGATGTGAACTGGGCACTATGGTCAGAAAAATTGTCATTGGGGATGCCATGAAGCTTGAAGATGTGGTTCACTAAGATGTTTGCAGTCTCAAGGGTGGAAGAAAGTTTAATGGAATGAAGTAATATATATCTTGGAGAATTTGTCAACCAAGGTAAATATGACCGTGTTTCCATCGGAGTGAGGCAGACCAGAGACGAAATAAATTTGACAGATGAGACCAGGGACTGCTGAGGATGGGCAGAGGTTGCAGGAAACCCTTGGGGCAATGGTGAGAGGAAGTCCCTTGAGAGCAGACGACGCAAGCGGAGACAAACTCCCTGACATCTTGGACCATTTGCGGACGCCAGAAACGTCGCCACAGGAACTGGAAAGTTCAATTCCTAGCATGACAAGCTAACTCGGAAGACTGTCCCCATTGCAGGACTTGAAAGCGGACAGAATCTGGGATGAAGAGCCGATCCTTAGGGCTTCAGCCAGGATCTGGTTGCCTTTCGTTGGGCCACCACATCTGCTTGTTCAATGTCCCACACAGTCGCACTGATGAAGTATGAAGAGGGTAGAATGGTCTCGGGATCTTGCCTGTCCGAAGGCGGATCATGCATACGAAAGAGAGAATCGGGTTGAGGCGATATTGAGAGGACTTCCCTCAAGAGCAAACGACGGAAGCGGCGACAAATTTCCTGACATCTTGGACCATTCGGGGCCACCAGAAGCGTTGCCACAGGAACTGGAGAGTTCAATTCACCGTTGGATGACAAGCTAACTTTGGGAAGTGTCCAAAATGCAGGATTTGGCAGCGGACGGAATCTGGGGCGAGGACCCAATCTTTAGGTCCCGAGCCAGGATCTGGTTGCTGTCGTTGGGCCTACACGACTGCCCGTTCAATGTCCCACACATCTGCACTGACGAAGAAAATGACAGAAGCGACGACAAACTCCCTGACATCTTGGACCATGTGGGGCCACCAGAAGCGTCGCCTCAGGTACTGGAGAGTTCAGTTCACCCCAAGATGAAAACTATCTTGAAGGGTGTCCCCATTGCAGGACTTGGCAGTGGACGGAATCTTGAGATGAAGAGCTGATCATTATGGCCCAAGCTAGGATGTGGTTGCTGTCGTTGGGCCTCCACAACTACCCTTTTAATGTCCCACACAGCCACACTGATGAAGCATGAAGAGGGTAGAATTGTCCCGGGATCTTGCCTGTCTGAAAGTAGAGCATGCATACGAGAGAGATCATCGGGTTTAACTTTAGGCGAGCCCGGACGGTAGGAAAGAGAAATTGAAGCGCCCTAGGAACAAGGACCAACGAGCCTGCTGTGAATTCAGGCGCTTGGCGGATTGCAGGTACGTGAGGTTTTTGTGATTGGTTTGTACCAGAAATGGGATCTTAGCTCCCTCCAGCCATTGTCTCTACTTCTAAAGAGCAGATCATGCATATGTGAGAGAGCATCGGGTTGAGGCGATGGTGAGAGGACTTCACTCGAGAGCAAATGACGCAAGCAGCGACAAACTCCCTGACATCTTGGACCGTTCGGGGACACCAGAAGCGTTGCCTCAGGAGCTGGAGAGTTTGATTCACCCCAGGATGACAAGCTAACTTGGAGGAGTGTCACCATTCCAGGAACGTTCCTCGGAACTATAACACTTCTAGTCCACTAGATACTGAAAACCCGACCTCGGCGACCTACATTAAGCATCTTGTGAAAAGTGTATGCGGGGTGACCCTCAATATCGAGTGGCTGTGGAGGGTACTCTAAAGGAGGACTGACGGGGTAAGAGGAGACCGGCTTCAGGAGCGAGACATGAAAAGGGGGATAGACTTGGAGGGCTGCTGGGAGCTTTAGGCGGTCGGCTGATGTGATAATGACCCTCTCGGTGTCAAAAGGCCAATGAACCTGGGGTCTATCCTACAGGAATCAGTCTGAAGGGGAAGGTCATGGACAGAAAGCCAAACCTTCAGTCCCGGATGATAGTCCAGGGCAGGAGCCCAATGTCTATCAACCAGTTGACGGTAGCGCTAAGCTGTGCATGACAGGGCAGCTCTGGCATGTCTCCAGATGACATGACTGTGACACAGTTTGGCACGGACAGAGGGTACAGCTACCCCCTTCTCCTCGGAATTGAATAGATGGTGCTGATGGCCTTAAGTGGCCATGAATGGATAAATGCCCGTGGAAGAGAAAGTCAGGGAATTGTAGGAATACTCGACCCATGGAAAGTGTATGCTCCAGGAGGCCGGATGGCGGGCCGAGACAGATCTAAGGTCTGACTCCAGGTCCTGATCAACCGCTGTCAATGTGACTTCCCCCGAGAGAAGACAACGCAAGTGGCGGCAAATTCCCTGACATCTTGGACCATTTAAGGCCACCAGAAGCATTGCCTCAGGAACCGGAGAGTTTGATTCACCCAAGGATGACAAGGCAGTTTGGAGAAGTGTCCCCATTGCAGGACGTGACAGCGGACGGAATCCAGGCCGATCCTTAGGGCCCGAGCCAGGATCTGGTTGCTGTCATTAGGCCTCCACAACTGCCCGCTCAATGTCCCACACAGCCGCACTGATGAAGCATGAAGAAAGTAGAATGGTATCTGGATCTTGCCTGTAATGGTGGATCATGCTTACGAGAGAAAGCGTCAGGTTGAGGCGATATTGTGAGGACTTCCTTCGAGGGCAAACGACGGAAGTGACGACAAACTCCCTGACATCTTGGACCATGTGGGTCCGCCAGAACGTTGCCTCGGGAACTGGAGAGTTCGGTTCACCCCAGGATGAAAACTAACTTGGATGGGTGTCCCCATTGCAGGACTTGGCAGCAGATGGAATCTGAGACGAAGAGCCGATCATTATGGCCCGAGCCAGGATGTGGTTGCTGTCGTTAGGCCTCCACAACTGCCTGCTCAATGTCCCACACAGCCGCACTGATGAAGCATGAAGAAAGTATAATGTTCTCTGTATCTTGCCTGTCTAAAGGTAGAGCATGCATACGAGAGAGATCATCGGGTTTAACATTAGGCGAGCCTGGACGATAGGAAAGAGAAATTGAAGAGCCCTAGGAACAAGGACCAACGAGCCTGCTGTAAATTCAAGCGCTTGGCAGGAAGTTTTTATGATTTGTTTGTACCAGAAATGGGATCTTAGCTCCCTCCAGCCATTGTCTCTACTTCTGAAGAGCAGATCATTCATATGAGAGAGAGCATCGGGTTGAGGTGATGGTGAGAGGACTTCACTTGAGAGCAAATGTCGCAAGCAGCGACAAACTCCCTGACATCTTAGACCATTCGCGGACACCAGAAGCGTTGCCTCTCGAGCTGGAGAGTTTGATTCACCCTAGGATGACAAGCTAACTTGGAGGAGTGTCACCATTACAGGACTTGACAGCGGACAGATCCTGGGTTGAACAGCCGGTTCTTAGGGCCCAGGAACGTTCCTCGGAACCATAACACTCCCAGTCTACTAAATACTGAAAACCCGACCTCGGCGACGTACATTGAAAATCTTGTGAAAAGTGTATGCGGGTTGACCCTCAATATCGAGTGGCTGTGGAGGGGACTCTAAAGGAGGACTGACGGGGTAAGAGAAGACAGGCTTCAGGATCGAGACATGAAAAGGGGGATCGACTTGGAGGGCTGCTGGGAGCTTTAGGCGGTCGGCTGATGGGCTAATGACCCTCTCGGTGTCAAAAGGCCAATGAACCTGGGGTCTATCCTACAGGAATCAGTCTGAAGGGGAAGGTCATGGACAGATAGCCAAACCTTCAGTCCCGGATGATAGTCCAGGGCAGGAGACCAATGTCTATCAGCCAGTTGACCGTTGCGCTACGCTGTGCGTGACAGGGCAGCTCTGGCATGTGTCCTGATGGCATGACTGCAACAGTTTGGCACGGACAGAAAGAACAGCGACCCCTTTCTCCTAGGAAGGGAATACTGGGTGCTCATGGCCATAAATGGCCATTAATGGACAAATGTCTGTGGATGAAAAAATCAGGGAATTGTAGTAATAATCGACCCATGGAAAGTGTATGCTCCAGGAGGCTGAATGGCGGGCTGAGACAGATCTAAGGTCTGAGTCCAGGTCCTGATCAACCGCTGTCAATATGACTTCAGTCGAGAGCAGACGACGCAAGTGGCGGCATGCTCCCTGACATCTTGGACCATTTAGGGCCACCAGAAGTGTTGCCTCAGGAACTGGAGAGTTCGATTCACCCAAGGATGACAAGGCAGCTCGGAGGAGTGTCCTCATGGCAGGACTTGACAGTGGACGGAATCTAGGCCGATCCTTAGGGCCTGAGCCAGGATCTGGTTGCTGTCATTGGGTCTCTGCAACTGCCCGCTCAATGTCCCACACAGCTGCACTGATGAAGCGTGAAGAAAGTAGAATGGCATCTGGATCTTGCCTGTCTGAAGGTGGATCATGCATATGAGAGAGAGTGTCAGGTTGAGGCGATGTTGTGAGGACTTCCCTTGAGTGAAAACGACGGAAGCGGCGACAAACTCCCTGACATCTTGGAGCATGTGGGGCCTCCAGAAGCGTTGCCTCAGGAACTGGAGAGTTCGGTTCACCCCAGGATGAAAACTAACTTGGAGGGGTGTCCCCATTGCAGGAGTTGGCAGTGGACGGAATCTGAGACAAAGAGACGATCCTTATGGCCTGAGCCAGGATCTGGTTGCTGTTGCTGGGCCTCCACAACTGCCCGCTCAATGTCCAACACAGCCGCACTGATGAAGCTTGAAGAGGGTAGAATGGTCTCAGAATCTTGCCCGTCTGAAGGTAGAGCATGCATACAACAAATCATGGAGTTTAACAGTAGGCGAGCCCGGATGGTAGGAAAGAGATAAATTGAAGCGCCCAAGCAAGAAGGCCCAACCAGCCTGCTGTGAATTCAGGCGCTTGGCAGATTGCAGATACGAGAGTTTTTTTGTGATTTGTTTGTACCAGAAATGGGATCTTAACTCCCTCCAGCCATTGTCTCCACTCCTGAAGAACAGATCATGCATATGAGAGAGAGTATCGGGTTGAGGCGATGCTGAGAGGACTTCACTCGAGAGCAAATGACGCAAGCGGTGACAAACTCCCTGAAATCTTGGACCATTCGGGTAAACCAGAAGCATTGTCTCAGGAGCTGGAGAGTTTGATTCGCCCCAGGATGACAAGCTAACTTGGAGGAGTGTCGCCAGTAAAGGACTTGACAGCAGACGGAGTCTGGGACGAACAGCCGGTCGTTAGGGCCCAGGAACGTACCTCGGATCTATAACACTCCCAGTCTACTAAATACTGAAAACACGACCTCGGCGATGTACATTGAAAATCTTGTGAAAAGTGTATGCGGGTTGACCCTCAATATCGAGTGGCCGTTGAGGGGACTCTGGAGGAGGACTGACTGGGTAAGAGGAGACCGGCTTCAGGAGGGAGACATGAAAAGGGGGATCGACTTGGAGGGCTGCTGGGAGCTTTAGGCGGACAGCTGATGGGCTAATAACCCTCTCGGTGTCAAAAGGCCAATTAACCTGGGGTCTATCCTATGGGAATCAGTCTGAAGGGAAGGTCATGGGCAGGTAGCCAAACCTTCAGTCCCGGATGATAGTCCAGGGCAGGAGCCCAATGTCTATCAACCAGTTGATGGTTGCGCTAAGCTGTGCGTGACAGGGCAGCTCTGGCATGTGTCCTGATGGCATGGCTGCGACAGTTTGGCACAGACAGAATTAACAGCGACCCGTTCCTCCTAGGAAGGGAATACCCGGGGCTGATGGCCATAAATGGCCATGAATAGACATATGTCCGTGGATGAGATAGTCAGGGATTTGTAGGAATACTCGACCCATGGAAAGTGTATGCTCCAGGAGGCCGGATGGCGGGCCGAGACAGATCTAAGGTCTGACTCCAGGTCCTGATCAACCGCTGTCAATGTGACTTCCCCCGAGAGCAGACGACACAAGTGGCGCCAAATTCCCTGACATCTTGGACCTTTTAGAGCCACCAGAAGTGTTGCCTCCGGAACTGGCGGGGTCGATTCACCCCAGGATGACAAGCTAACTTGGAGGAGAATCCCCATTGCAGGAGTTGAGAGAGGACGGAGCCCTAAAGCCCTAAGAATCGGCTCTTCGTCCCAGATTCCGTCTGCTCTCAAGTCCTGCAATGTGGACACTCCTCCAAGTTAGCTTGTCATTCTGGAGTGAGTCAAACTCTCCAGTTCCTGAGTCAACGCCTCTTTTGGCCCAGAATGATCCACACTGTCAGGGAGTTTGTCGCTGCTTGCGTCGAAACCTCTGGTGATGGGCAGATGTTGCAGGAGACCCTTGAAGTGATGGTGAGAAGACTTCCCTTGAGAGAAAACAACACAAGTGGCTACAAACTCCCTGACATCTTGGACCTTTCGGGGCCACCAGAAGCGTTGCCTCAGGAACTGGAGAGTTCGATTCACCCAAGGATGACAAGGCAGTTTGGATAAGTGTCCCCATTGCAGGACGTGACAGCGGACGGAATCTAGGCCGATCCTTAGGGCCCGAGCCAGGATCTGGTTGCTGTCATTGGGCCTCCACAACTGCCCGCTCAATGTCCCACTCAGCCCCACTGATGAAGCATGAAGAAAGTAGAGTGTTAACTGGATCTTGCCTGTAATGGTGGATTATGCATACAAGAGAGACCATCAGGTTGAGGCGATATTTTGAGGAATTCCCTCGAGGGGAAACGATGGAAGCGACGACAAACTCCCTGACATCTTGGACCATGTGGGGCCACCAGATGCGTCGCCTCAGGTACTGGAGAGTTCGGTTCACCCCAGGATGAAAACTAGCTTGGATAGGTGTCCCCATTGCAGGACTTGGCAGTGGACGGAATCTGAGACAAAGAGCCGATCATTATGGCCTGAGCTAGGATGTGGTTGCTGTCGTTGGGCTTCCACAACTGCCCGCTCAATGTTCCACACAGCCGCACTGATGAAGCATGAAGAGGATAGATTGGTCCTGGGATCTTGCCTGTCTGAAGCTAGAGCATGCGTACGAGAGAGATCATCGGGTTTAATGTTTGGCGAGCCCGGACGGTAGGACAGAGAAATTGAAGCGCTCTAGGAACAAGGACCAACGAGCCTGCTGTGAATTCAGGCGCTTGGCGGATTGCAGGTACGTGAGGTTTTTGTGATTGGTTTGTACCAGAAATGGGATCTTAGCTCCCTCCAGCCATTGTCTCTACTTCTGAAGAGCAGATCATGCAGAGCAGATCATGCATTGGGTCGAGGCGATGGTGAGAGGACTTCACTCGAGAGCAAATGACGCAAGCAGCGACAAACTCCCTGACATCTTGGACCATTCGGGGACACCAGAAGCGTTGCCTCAGGAGCTGGAGAGTTTGATTCACCCCAGGATGACAAGCTAACTTGGAGGAGTGTCACCATTCCAGGAACGTTCCTCGGAACTATAACACTTCTAGTCTACTAAATACTGAAAATCCGACCTCGGCGACCTACATTAAACATCTTGTGAAAAGTGTATGCGGGGTGATCCTCAATATCGAGTGGCCGTGGAGGGGACTCTCCTACAGGAATCAGTCTGAAGGGGAAGGTCATGGACAGAAAGCCAAACCTTCAGTCCCGGATGATAGTCCAGGGCAGGAGCCCAATGTCTATCAACCAGTTGACGGTAGCGCTAAGCTGTGCATGACAGGGCAGCTCTGGCATGTCTCCAGATGACATGACTGTGACACAGTTTGGCACGGACAGAAGGTACAGCCACCCCTTTCTCCTAGGAAGGGAATAAGGGGGGCTGATGGCAATAAGTGGCCATTAATGGACAAATATCCGTGGATGAGAAAGTCAGGGAATTGTAGGAATACTCGACCCATGGAGAGTATGCTCCAGGAGGTTGGATGTCGGGCCGAGACAGATCTAAGGTCTGAGTCCAGGTCCTGACCAATCGCTGTCAATATGACTTCCCTTGAGAGCAAAATCCCCCTGACATCTTGGACCATTTAGGGCCACCAGAAGTGTTGCCTCAGGAACTGGGGAGTTCGATTCACCCAAGGATGACAAGGCAGTTCGGAGGAGTTTCCCCATTGCAGGACTTGACAGTAAACTGAATCCAGGCCGATCCTTAGGGCCAGAGCCAGGATCTGGTTGCTGCCATTGGGTCTCCGCAACTGCCTGCTTAATTTCCCACACAGCTGCACTGATGAAGCATGAAGATAGTAGAATGGTATCTGGATCTTGCCTGTCTGAAGGTGGATCATGCATATGGGAGAGAGCGTCAGGTTGAGGCGATATTGTGAGGACTTCCCTTGAGAGCAAACGACGGAAGCGGCGACAAATTCTCTGACATTTTGGACCATGCGCGGCCACCAGAAGCGTTGCCTCAGGCACTGGAGAGTCCGGTTCACCCCAGGATGAAAACTAACTTAGAGGGGTGTCTTCAATGCAAGACTTGACAGTAGACAGAATCTGGGATGAAGAGCCGATCCTCAGGGCCCAGGAACGTTTCTTGGAACCATAACCCCCCCAGTCTACTAAATACTGAAAACCCGAAAATCTTGCGAGATGTGTATGCGGGGTGACCGTCAATGTCCAATGGACGTGGAGGGGGCTTGGAAGGAGGACAGAAGGGACAAGAGGAGACCGGCCTCAGGAAAGAGACATGAAAAGTGGGTTGGACTTTGAGGGCGGCTTGGAGTTTTAGGCAGATGGTTGATTGGTTAATGACCCTATCAATGTCAATAGGCCCAATGAACCTGGGGCTGTCCTACAGGAATCAGTCTGAAGGGGAAGGTCACGGGCAGATCTTTTGACCCGGGTGATAGTCCGGGGCAGGAGACGGATGTCTATCAGCAAGTTGACTGTTGCGCTGGACTGTGCGTGGCAGGGCAGTTCTGGCATTTCTCCAAAAGCCAATAATGCAACAGTTTGGCACGAACAGAAGGAAAAGCGACCCCTTGCTCCTGGAAAGGGAATAGTGGGGGCTGATAGCCATAAGCGACCATGAATGGACACACGCCCATCGATAAGGGAGTCAGGGAATTGTGGGAATACTCGTCCCATAGAAGGTGAAGGCTCCAGGACGCTGGATGGCGGGACGAGACAGATCTAAAGACTGACTCCAGGTCCTTATTGACTTTTTCTGACTGTCCATTGGTCTGCTGATGATAACCCGAAGACAGGTTAGAGGATGCCCCCAGAGCTCTACAGAAAATTTGAATACGTGGGATGTGAACTGGGGACCCTGGTCAGAAACAATGTCAATGTGGATGCCATGAAGCTTTAAGAGGTTGTTCACTAAGATGTTACAGGTTTCAAGAGTAGAGGAAAGTTTTGGTTGTGGAATGAAGTGAACCATCTTGGAGAACCGGTCAGCCAAGGTCAATATGACCGTGTTTCCATTGGAGGGAGGCAGATCAGAGACGGAATTGATTGACAGGTGAGACCAGGGACGGTTGGGCATAGGAGGAAGTTGCAGGAGACCCTTGGGGAGATGGTGCGAGGAAGTCCCTCGAGAGCATACGACGCAAGCGGCGACAAACTTCCTGACATCTTGGACCATTCAGGGCCACTAGAAGCATTGCCTCCGGCGGAACTGGCGAGTTTGATTCACCCTGGGAAGACAAGCTAACTCGGAGGAGAATCCCCATTGCAGGACTTGAGAGAGGACAGAGTCTGGGACGAACAGCCGGTTCTTAGGGGGACCCGAGTGAAAAAATGGAGAAGAGGCGGTTGCGTGAGCAAATGTTTATTGTAGAGCTCTCAATGGTGGGGGCGAACGTGGAGGCTGGTGGCGGCGATGCAAGCAGGCTGGGAGGCGGGCAAGCAGAGTTTGTCAAGGCACAGCAAAGGGTGACCCACAAGATGACGAAGTCGTGAACACGGTGAGTACTGTAATTTCTTAAACTATTATCAACAAGACATGGGAGCTAGAAAGAACACTCAATATGAGGTGTAGACATATTTGCAAGTCCCATCCCAGAACCAGAATAGCAGCCTTCATTTGGAGGGGTAGATCTCAGCTGCTGCCAATCCCAACGCACCTGCTTTCGAGGGCGCACACACAAACACCTCAGGGCGCTGAGGCAGCGGCCCTGACAATATGGTAGTGTTTCCATCGGAGGGAGGCAGACCAGGGACGGAATCGATCGACAGGTGAGACGAGGTACGGCTGGGAATAGGCAGACATTGCAGGAGACCCTCGGGGCAATGGTGAGAGGACGTCCCTCGAGAGCAGACGATGCAAGCGGCGACAAACTCCCTGACATCTTGGACCATTCGGGGCCACAACAAGCGTTGCCTCCGGAACTGGCGAGTTCGATTCACCCCAGGATGACAAGCTAACTTGGAGGAGTGTGCCCATTGCAGGACTTGAGAGAGGACGGAGCCCAAAGCCCTAAGGATCGGCTCTTCGTCCCAGATTCCGTCTGCTCTCAAGTCCTGCAATGCGGACACTCCAAGTTAGCTTGTCATCCTGGGGTGAGTCAAACTCTCCAGTTCCTGAGGCAACGCATTTTTTTTTTGACCATGAATGATCCAAACTGTCAGGGAATTTTTTGTGCTTGCGTCGTCTGCTCTAGGGATGGGCAGAGGTTGCAGTACACCCTTGAGGCGATGGTGAAAGGACTTCCCTCGAGAGCAAACGACACAAGTGGCGACAAACTTCATTATAGCAATGCCAGCTTACAACTACTTTCACACTGTTCGGCAAACGTTAAATAACTATGCAACAGTGTCACATTTCAGGTCTTATTGTCTTAGCAAATAAAATTGTTGCATTACTAAAAATGCAGACGTAAGGTTTTTATTTGCTTCATAAGCATTTGGGACAGTGCATTAGCTACGCTACGCTAGCTAATAAGTGCTACGTTGTCTAAAACTGTTCGGCAAGTGCAATAAACAAACTAAGCAACAGTGTCATGTTTAGGGCTGGGTATTCTTGCAGTCTTATCAAATAAAAATGTTACATTAGTAAAAATGCTGACAAGGTTTATATTTTATGTTTCGTAAGTTTATGTACGATTTCCATTCATGCACATTTTTAACCCATTAAAGCCTAAAGGGCCTGGTTCAACAGCTCCCCAAAACCTAAGGTCGTCTTTGGAATTACCCTTGAAAACCTAAGTTTTCAACGCCTACAAAATAATATCTCAAACCCTGTAGCAGAGAGAAACATATTTCCAAAAGAATTTGAGACCTTAGACATGGCTTGCATACAGGCCCGAGTTTATTAATCTTTACTGTTTCAATCAAAGATGTAAAAATAAAGTGCCAGTGCAAGAGAAGCACTATTTTTAATGTAAAAAATGGAATGGTAATTACCATCCTCTATTTTGTTACAAAGATGTCGATATTGTCACTGTCAACAATCTTAACTATATATCATAATCGACTGGTTCTGCTGGTCCATATGTCCACTAACGCGTCGTCTAGTCCTCCGCGGGCTTATGACACCATCAATTGTATATTCTGGTGCATTTTATTGGTCAACCGTTAAGAGAGCGATAATTAAATAATAAAATGACGTGTACGCTCTCTCTGGTTTAAGAGTAGAAAGACAACAGCGCTCCCAGCTCTTGTGGTAGGAACGCGGTTATGCGCTTCCGTCCTTAATGGGTTAATTACACCCATCACCAAGTTTTGGTGCAAGCAAATAATGCACAGCCTCATTTCAAGCTTAATGAATGCCACAGCACTCTTTAGAACACTGCTAAAGGAACTACCGTCCATCCATTATCCAATCCGCTTATCCTCACAAGGGTCGCAGGCGTGCTGGAGCCTATCGCAGCTGAATCGGTTGCCGGCCAATCGCAGGGCACACAGACAAACAAACATTTGCACTCACAGTCACACCTAGGGGCAATTTAGAGTGACCAAATAACCTACCATGCATGTTTTTTGAAATGTGTGAGGAAACCGGAGTACCCGCAGAGAACCCACGCAGGCACGGGGAGAACATGCAAACTCCACACAGGAAGGCCGAGACAGGATTCGAACCCACAACCTCTACACTGCGAGGCGGACGTGCTAACCAGTCGATCACCGTGCCGCCCCTAAAGGAACTTGCATGTATTAATTCTCTTAATATGTTCTGAAAGAAAAATATATTTGATCAATGTTGACAATGTTAAATGTTTTGTTGGTGTTTTTTTTCTGGGATACATCACACAGTCGATGAAGGATGTGGTGAAGTGCACAAAAGAGGACAACATCAGAGAGGAAGCCACGGCTTTGACCCCGGCAAGGAAGTTGTCGAGCAAAGCAAAACCTGCTTCAATCCAAACAAGCCAGACAAGTCATGATAGGAAATCACTTCAGACTTATAAATAAACACTATACTTTTTTTTTTTTTTTCATGTCGGCATTGTTTTATCTCTGTGTTTGTGTACATGTAGTGTGACAAGCAAAAAGTGATATGTTCATGGAAGTGTACAATTAGTTAGAAAATATGTTTTCATTGCAGAAACACACTAAATGAAAGGTGTCATATAGAAGACATGAGGAAACAATGTTCTTTGGCTCCTGAAACCCCCGATGGAAAGGCCTCCCTTATCTTGGTCACGGCACAGGATGGAAGGCGTACCTAAATTGAGCACCTCAGGAATCGCCAGCACCATCTCACCAGCTGCCTATGGGCGACGTGCCTATTCCTCCTGAAAGAAGGGAAGCATAAGAATAGAAATTTTGAAAGTGGAGGGATAACATTTGATTTTGTAATACAATACAGTACAGAACTTATTACATGTTGGGTTAGTAAGTGGTAAAAATGACAACATGAAAACTTATCCCAATATCATATTAATGTTTTTTCCCCAGGTTAATTTGTGCATTTTGGTGAACTTCAGAAAACTATTTTGGCTGTAGCTATTTCAGATGACTGTAAGATCAGGTTACAGTATATATATATACATATTTATTTAAAAAGAAAAACTCACGCACACACTCTTCTCCCAAGGCAAACCATTGCACCTGATACAAGTACAGTCTAGTATCATTTATGTTTCATAATTGTATTTGTATATATTCAGTCGATTTTCACAGTTGTTGGGTATTATTAGTAGTAGTATAGTTATTGCAATCATTGTAGCTGTATTATGGTGAAAAAAAAACATTACAAAAACGGGCCTGTTACGTAATCGGCATCTCGAGGAGCGCGCATGCGCAGTAGGAGCCTCGTCCCTAGCACCATCAGAAGCAGCAGCAGCATCAGGACCACCGTGCTCACCCCCACCCCCGATGATGGCGCATGTAAACACGGCGCTCGAGCTCTTGTCTTCCCGGACCCGCAACCGCTACTTCCTCGCATCGATCTGACGTCACGGACGCGTGCGTACGTGCGCAAGCGAGCTTTGGACTCCCGTTGACATTGTGATGGTCACACCGCGACGCGCTTGCGACAAAAGGTTGCCTGGAGAAACCCCCTCGGCTCCTCTGTAGGGAGGATATGCACGTCAGTGTTTGGCCCTGCTCGCTCTCCGTCGTGATGGCAGCTCTGTACCAGGGCACGGACGCCTCCTCCCCGGATAAATTCCTCGCCCTGAAAGACGTCAGGGAGGTGAAGGAGGAGACCACGCTGGACGAAAAGCTCTTCCTGCTGGCCTGCGAGAAAGGTCTGTGGAAATGCGTGTGCGCGTCTGCGTGCATGCATTGTTTCAAATGTTTTAATGTCATGGGCAAAGGTAATGAAGGTACCCTTAGTTGCCCCATCATGGGACAATTGTGTGGTCCATCGTTTAGTCCAATTTTGCTATTCTCTCCGCCCCTAAATTTGTCTAATAAAAATTATTTAGTTTTGTTGTATTTCCATTAATTTATACCCAAAATTATTCATGTAATTTATTTATCAAGAATAATAATTTCAAAATATATAAATTAGCAATTTAAGGAATTTCATATAATAAAAGTGTGACTTTCAGCTTTTCCAGGTCACGGATCACTTGCATGATGAACTAAATAATAATTGGTTATTTAAAATGTATTATTTATCCCTTGAACTAATGAATTGATTTGTTTGTTAAAAATAATCAAAGAACTTGTCAAACAATTTCACATTTTCACAATTTATTTTCAGTATTTAGTAATTAAAAGGTGTGCCTTGATTTTCGGTTATTTTATTACATGAACTCATTACAGTACATTATTTTGTTGACTTATTGTAAATCATGAAACAAGGTACAATACACCGTTGTACTAAAAGTGTATATTTCTTAAACAAATTAAGGGTTGAAATAAAATGGATTTGTTCTTTTTTTTTATTTGCACATGTCTGCTTTTTCAATTACATATAAAAAAAAATTGGCTACTTATAAACTATAAAATGTGAACATTAGCGTGAGTGTTTAGTTTATTTTTAAGATAAAGCTTTACATACATACAAACAGAATTTTAATCTCATATGTGAATTACCTGTCCTATCTAGACCCTCTCCCCCTCAACCACCACCACCAAAAAAATCATATTGGCCCTTGTGCACAAATGCTTGCCCACCCCTTCCAGAAGAAGCATAAAAAATCAAAGGCATGCGGATAGGACTGTGACAGGCAGGACACAAAACAGCAACCGTGACCATATAAAGTCGCCAAACATGGCCCAGAAACTGGAGCAGCCCTTTGTGGGAGATGTTATTGTAAACAGGACTTACCCCTGAGCCGAGCCCCCAAATGGAAGTGCTGGTCTCTGTCTAGTCGGCGCTTTTTTTGGTCACCAGGTGACTACTACATGGTGAAAAAGCTGCTGGAGGAAAACCGGCACGGCGAGCTCAACGTCAACAGCGTGGACGTGCTGGGCCGCGACGCCGTCACCATCGCCATCGAGAACGAGAACCTTGACATCCTGCAACTTCTGCTCGAGCATGGCTGCCAGGTAGTAAACACACACATGCAGGTCTTCCCATCATGCAGTGCTGTTGTATGGATGGACCAGCGAACAACGAATAGTCTACATAAGTGGTTCTGAGACTTGGGTCCTTTGACTCTTTGATCCTTGAAGCCGTATAGCTTTGGGACACACAAAAAATGCTAAATTATTAAAGTGCACCATTTTAAAAAGTGCATATGGGAACTGTGTGCCAACTAGAAGATAAATAGGGCTGAGGTGAAAGGAAGAATGTAAAGAAAGGATGTAAGGGTATGTGAATAAAAATGGATTTGATGGAAGGAGGGAATGAAGGAAAGAAGGCAGAAAATTAGGTATAAGTGAGGGAAGGATATATTTAAGGATGCATGAATAACGTAGAAAGTAAGGCTGTAAGAAAGGCAGGAAAGAGGCCAGAAAGGAAGGAGGAAAGTAGTAACAAAGAAGCAGACATGTTTCACAGATGGAAGGATGGAATTAAAGATGCAATAATAAAAAAAAAAACAAGTAGCCCTCTATAGTATCACTTGTTTCCAGTCCTGAGACCAAGCTACAAGTCTAGGTTCCAACCCTTGAATTGAGACAACTGTTCCACGCGTAATGCGTACTTCTTCTGGATGCTTTTGTTTTAGTCATCCTTTGAGATTTGCTCCCTTGCAGGCCACTGACGCCCTGCTGGTGGCCATAGACTCCGAAGTGGTGGGGGCAGTGGACATTCTCCTCAACCACAGACCAAGGCGCGCATCCAAGCCGTCCATCGCTGTGAGTCACCGTACAACAAGAATAATGTTATAACTGTTATAATAAAAAATAGCAGTCCGCCACTGATCACGTTTCCATTCCACTCCTTTGTCGATTGTAGAAACTGATGCAGCGGATCCAGAATCCCGAGTATTCCACCACCATGGACGTGGCTCCGGTCATCTTGGCGGCGCACAGGAACAATTACGAGATCCTGACCATGCTGCTGAAGCAGGACATCTCGCTGCCGCGCCCGCACGCCGTTGGTTGCGAGTGTACACTCTGCAACGCCAAGAACAAGAAGGACAGCTTGCGACATTCCAGGTGCGCCTGGAATTATTCTAGACACCAGTAGTAGAAGAAGGAATAGATTAAGTTAGGCTAACGGTTAATTTATCTGATAACTCACTTCCCAATTGGCTGTTGTGTTGTGTTTCATGTCAAAATCGGAGTTCGGCCAACTCGGTTTGGACCACAAACACATAAGAGTTTGCGACCGTAAATATTGAGCAGGTTTAACATTTGCGATTGCCCTTTTCTGAGCAGGTCAGTTTGGAAAATCATTCTAAAAACACCCCACACCACAGGATAATCGCTCAGGATAATCTCTGAGATACATCCAACGATCATGGCTTGGATTGTAATGGGAAACATTTTCAAATTAGGATCAATTTATTGGTGTGTGTGTCCCACTCTTCAGTGTTTTTACGGGAGCCACAATTTCTAGCTTTCCCAGTTGCCAATCTTATTTTTCCGCCTCTTCTCTGGGGTTAGGTTCCGCTTGGACATCTACCGTTGCCTGGCCAGCCCTTCGCTTATCATGCTGACGGAGGAAGACCCCATCCTCAGGGCCTTCGAGCTGAGCACGGATCTCAAGGAGCTCAGCCTAGTGGAGGTGGAGTTCAGGTGCTTGCTGTTACTCTTCACACAGAGGTGGCAAAAGTACTCTCACGTAGTATAGGAAAAAAGGAAAAATCCTTAACTAAAACAAAAAAAAAGTTCAAAATCCTAAATGAGGCCTATTGACGGGAAATCATATGTTTCCGGATTTGTTTTCACCACCGTTAATGTTCACAAATTCACGTTCCTCCATATCACTGCTGTCCCTACTTGTGCAGGAACGACTACGAGGAGCTGGCCAAGCAGTGCAAGATGTTCGCCAAGGATCTGCTGGCTCAGGCGCGCAACTCCAGAGAGCTGGAGGTCATCCTCAACCACACGTCTAATGAGGATCCCGTGGACAAGCGAGGGCTCCTGGAGGAGCGCATGAACCTCAGCCGCCTCAAACTGGCCATCAAGTACAACCAGAAAGAGGTCAGTCGGGCATGGGTGTTGGCGCAAAAAAATCTCGACCTTCCAGGCTGGAAAATTGGTTGATTTACTGCCGCTAAATTGTAACCAGGGTTTGTTTTGAAAAGTCTGAGTCGTACATAAATTGCTGTCGAAGCGATTCTTGGAAATAGCTTCCTGGGGTGGTAGGTTATCCGGAAGGTTAGGACATGGGCTTCACAGTTCTGAAGTTATGGGTTTTGTATCTGGCTTCTGACTTTCCTATGTAGAGTTTGTTGCTTCTTGTTCTCCTGGTGCTTGGCAGGCACTTATCGAGCATGCCATGTGTGCATTTAAGGCCCCAAGTCAGCAGTAATTTTCCTATGAGCTCATGCAGATCTGCTAATTTTAGCCAAGGTGTGAATCAAGGAGACAGAAAATAGGATTTTGACCTTGGTAAACTGTGTCTGCTGCAATCTTCCTGCTGTCCCGGTGGCTACACCCACTTTCTGTCCTATACGATCTTCCAGAAATTACTATTAAATTCAGACTATAAGCCTTGCATTCACACCTACGGACAATTTAGAGTCTTCACCTAACCTAAGAAACATTGGAATGTGTGAGGAAGCCGGAATACATTCAATGTTTTTATTTTACTTCCCATTATTATCTCGCATGTGTCTTTCAGTTCGTGTCTCAGTCCAACTGTCAGCAGTTTCTCAACACGGTATGGTTCGGCGAGACGGCCAGCTACCGGCGCAAGCACACCTGCCTGAAGATCGCCACAGTGCTGAGCGTGGCCATGCTGTGGCCGCTGCTGTCTGTCTGTTACTTGCTGGTGCCGCGCTCTCGCGTGGGCCAGATCATTCACACACCATTCGTCAAGTTCATTATCCACAGCGCCTCCTACTTCACCTTTCTACTGCTGCTCAACCTCTACTCGCTGGTCTACAATGAAGGCAAAAAGAACACCATGGGCCCCGCACTGGAGATGATAGACTACCTGCTCATCCTCTGGATCATAGGTGAGCTCCAAATGCTATGCGCTCGCATTTTCTAGTAATTGGTCTTTGTTCTCAAGATTGGTTGATTTTGGAAGGTCTCAATGTAATTTGGGAATAGACTGCACTCTAAATTGGATTTAGACATACTTTAAGGGAGTCACGAACAAAATTGCAGTGATTGTTTTCTTTATTTGTGAATATATTGACTGTGAATGGATCAAACCACTCCTGTCAATCAGTTAAGTCATTATGTACATTTCAACAAATGTCATTTTGTGAGCCTTAACTTGGTCTTAACCTGCCTTGGTCTTGGTCTCGATTCGTTATCAACCCCTCAAAGTCTCATTCATGACTTGGTGATGACGCCTCAAAGATTTAGTCTTGACTTGGTTTCAATCCATCAAAGTCTTGGTCGTGACATAGTGTTGGCACCTCAATATCTTGGTGTTGACTTGATTTTTGTGTCTTCAAGTCTCTGTCTTGAATTGGTATGAACTCCTAAAATATTGATCTTGACTTGGTGTCGGCACCTTGAAATGTCAGCTCGCCTTGTTCTTATATTTGTGTATCCTTCAAATGTTTATCTTGATTTGGTCTCAACTCTCAAGCCCTCAAAATCTTGGTCTTGACATGTTTCCAACCCTTAAAAAAGTCTTAGTCTTGATTCATTCTCAGCACCTCAAAGACTCAGTCTCAGTTTCAACTATTTAAATCTACAACAATGCCTTCAAATCTTAGTTTTCATTCAATCTATGTTGTAAACTGTCTTGGTGTTGACTTCAACCTCTTTTGGTCTTATTCTTGACTCAGTATCAACCCTTCAAAGTCTTGGTTTTTACTGGGTGGTGGAGCCTAAAGTCTTAGACTTGATTTGGTCTCAGCCCCTCAAAGACTCGATGTCTTTATTTGGTGTCAGAGCTTCAAAGTCTTGGTCTTGACTTGACCACGGTTTCTGTGGTCTTGACTCAAACACCAGCCTGCTCATTTCACGCTAATGCTCTCCTGTTATTGTATGTCCAACTATTGATCCTTTTGAATGATGGGGAATGATGCCAATCATATCCTTTAATGTTATGTCCAATATTTCCTTGTAGGGGATAAATGAGACGTTTGTGTTATGGGCCTGACTCCAGTCCAACAGGCCTATGCTGTGTCCATAATGCTATCAGGCGTGTACACAACAAACAGCCATCTTGATGCTTAACGACAAAGAGCCTGCTTTCACCAACTCAACATCCGCTCTCGACTGGCCGGGCGTTGACACAGGCTCAAGCTCACGTGAGGATGCAGAGAATCTGTGTCCGCTGCCAAGAAACCATTAGCGCCGTGGTTGAGTTGCTGGAATGGCTCTCTGCCTCCTCGGCCGTGATAGTTTGACTCATGCTTGCAGCACCCTGCAGCAGTCAGGCGGCAGCTCATTGGTCGGCGAGTCGTAACTCACCGCAGTAAGAACCCCTGACGGCTTTTCCAATGTAAGCTATTTAGTTTGTGTTTTGTGATACAGCTGTACACCAGGGGCGGGCAATCCTTTGTCTTTAAAATGGACAGTTGGGACCTGCGTCTTTCATAAATACGGTTAAAAAAGAATGGAAAAGTCATATAAAAATGTGTTATGAAATATAGAAAATTGTTTATTTGAATAACGATAAATTATCATTTAATTGTCTTATCTATAATTGATTTAATATGCTTCTGCTGGTATCAAAGAAGAATTTGTATATACAAACACACGTTCTAAGTGTGTGAACTGGTGCCAAAAGTTCATCCATGTGTCATATGCAGTATGTGCTTTCTATTGTTATGCCTCCCCCCATTGCTTTTCATCATTCCCCGCTGCTCTCTGCATTTCCTTTCCCCCCCGGGTCACATGCTACTGCCTTAATGGGCTAATCAGATGCAGCACGCACATGCGTGCATGTGTCAGTGAGCCCACTATGGGTGTGTGTGCACTTCCACTTTCCTTAAAAGCAGACAAAATAAAGCTTTGGTTCCTCAATTGATTGGCAGAAAATGGACTGTGTATGTGGAACAATGGCAGAAGTGTACAAGCATCCACATTGAGTTTCCTGGAGATAAAATTCCACTTTAACACTAGTGCCAGGAGAAAAGCCTAATTTGTCCAGGTTGTATCCTCACCCCAAAATTTCCTGTGTCGTATAGGAATGGTGTGGTCGGACGTGAAGCGTCTTTGGTATGAGGGGCTGGAAGACTTTCTGGATGAGTCGAGGAACCAGCTGAGCTTTGTGATGAATTCCCTTTACCTGGCTACCTTCGCCCTCAAGATAGTTGCTAACAGCAAGGTACGCACATACACACGGGGACATGCATTTGTTTCACATTTTAAAACAGTTCCCATGTGTTATAGTAACCTGTCTGTGACATGCTTTTGTGAAAATACATCAAGGATCAAGAATTTTAGCACTTGTCATTTTAGTTTATGTCTTGCTGAAATCATGAGAGTGAGTCAGCACTCATCCAGGACAAAAATACTGTCTGGTTTTTTAAACAGTCTTGACCTAGGCAAAGCCTGAGCTTTGGTACCCTTAGAGGCTTGGCAGACTGAGTGTACATGTTCCAAACTGTCTTTCAAAATTAAATACAGTACATTTGGAAAAAAATAAGTTTCCATAACATGTCCCTTTTAAGAGTTCAATCCTTGATTATCCGAGTTATTTTTATTTATTTTTTGTTGGTTCTGGATGGATCCCGAATGAGGGTGCATTCCGAGTTTAAAAGCTTTGATTACACCCTTGAAAAAAAACTGAAGAATTTTTAAAAAAATGTTTGGTTTCATTCGCAGTTCAAGAATGTTGGGGACATCGAGAGGAAGAACTGGGATGCTTTCCATCCCATCCTGGTGGCTGAGGGCCTGTTCGCCTTTGCCAACGTCCTCAGCTATCTGCGCCTCTTCTTCATGTACACCACCAGCTCCATCCTGGGCCCGCTGCAGGTAGGAGAGTCACATTACTTAGTCTGAAATAGGCGATGGTGCGTGGGATGCAGCGATGGATGCGCGAAGCACATCTGTGAAAGAACAGCTCTGGAAAAAAAGTGTTATGTCATCAAGCGAAAAGGCCTCTTGAAACATCTCAAATCTGAAAATGCGCTTTTTAACGCCCACGGTGGAAGTGAACACTACAAACAAAACAAAAATGCCAGCAATGAAGCAGAAATTAATGTTTTTTATTAAACATATGCAGTACTATGTTCTTTTTTCTTGTGAATTACAGCTTGTACATACTTGCCTTTTAATTACATCAGAGAGAGAAAAGTGTGCAACTTCTGTTCAGACGTTCTCAGGTGCTCCCGGCAAGTCAGACCACCATGTTTGAGGTCGTCTTATAAAACAGCCAGAGCCAGACAATGTTTAATTAGCGCCCTCCGCCTTCTCACTGTTCCACTCACCTCGCCCCCAAGCCCCCGTTCAGTCATTGTGACATCACTGTCTGTCTGGGCCAAATGGAAAAATGATTAGCGTTGCGAGTGCATGAGATGGATGCCCACGCCTTTCCACATGTGTGAGTCAGTAGGTGCTGTGAAGGTTTTCTCTCATTTTGTCAGTTTTTCATTCTGTCAATATCACCTACTAAGGTTGGAAAGTGTGAGTGAGTGTGCATAATTCTGATCTGTTACCTGGAGACATCCACGCACAAGGCGAACATGCAAATTTCACAAGGGAAAGTTGGAGCAAATTCAAACCCAGAACCTTAAGTTAAATGTGTTAACCGCTAGGAAAACCTGCTGCCCTGATCATTTGCATATTTACCTTTCAAATTAGTTGTTAAAATGGTTGGAGGTACAGGAATATATGAAAAAAAATGTCAAGGTGCCTGGCTTTGAACTGCTACATTTGGATCATATGATCTTTAAAAATAGAGTTGGTTGACATGTTTAAAAAAGTTAAACAGGAGGTACAGAGGGTACCGAGGTCCCGAGCCACGGCATTCCGCTTGTGTTTGTACAGTTTTCACGTCGGCCAAGGCCAGACGAGCCGCCGCAGCTCCCAAATTAGACGCACCCAAAGTGGCGTAACACACTGAGGAAATTTCAGTGACATGGGAATGGATCACCCTCATAGATGAGCTTTTTGTCAAAACGAGCTAAGCAAACAGTGCGCCGGCGCGTTCCCCTTGAGAGACGCAGTGGTTTTCATTCACACTGGAAACTTGTTCTGACCTTCCTGCAGCATCTGTCAGTCCTCGCAAACAGATAGCCCCCCCTCAAGGTCTTTAAATATTTGGCCTAAAAATAAGTGGTCTGTCATCTTTCCCACTCACTGTTATTTTTTCCACTTTTCCCTATAGGTAGGGAGATGACCCTTTTCCCACCCAACCAGGGTTTATTACCCAAATTGGAACATGGTGGAAGCATATTTCTATAAAATAAACATAAATCACACTTGGAAGAAAAATGCCCTAGTAACATATGTCAACAGCAGTATGAATAATGTACAGTATGAGGGCCAAGAAACCATATGAACAAGATATGATGGATGATCGAGGTATTGTTAAGTCTTGAGACTTGTTGTACTCTGCAAAGGATCATCGTTCATGGAAAAAGGAATGTTCCAAGAAAAAAACAGACCGTACGATCATGCGGTTCAGGGAAAGACAACGTTGGATGACTGGCAAATAACCCTGTGGTGGTGAGTTTGTTGTCCTTGCCTAACAGGCGGCCAGGGATGACCTACATGGACTGTGACATAGGCCCTTCATACATAAGAAAGTGGTTAATCCAGGGAAAAGAGGCGGTATGATTTTAGCAGCCTCATGGAACAAAGGCCCTAAAAACTGAAAAACATGAGGGATGATTCCGGATGCAGAATAAAGGAAATTAGAACTGTAAGACCCTCGTAAAGGTAAACCGTAAATGGTAAGAACATGGGCCTGGGCTCGTAAACTTCACGTAAATGTCCTCTCTGTCTCTTTATTGACATTAAAAAACATTTCTCGCCAGATCTCCATGGGTCAGATGCTGCAGGAGTTCGGCAAGTTTCTGGGCCTTTTCTTGCTCGTCTTGTTCTCCTTCACCATCGGACTCACCCAACTCTACGGGAAGGACCAGAAAGACCCAGACAAGAGTCCGCCCAGCGACTGCCAGGGCATTTTCTGCCAGCAGCAGAGCAATGACGCGTTCCACACGTACGTCTAGACTTCGCTCGATTTGAATGCTTGAGAGAAGATTGATGTTGTTCTCTTCTGGCAGGTTTATGGGCACCTGCTATGCCCTCTTCTGGTATATCTTCTCGTTGGCTCATGTGGCGCTCTTCGTCACCCGCATCAGCTACACAGAAGAACTGCGCTCCTTTGTGGGCGCCCTGATTATAGGCACCTACAACATCGTGGTGGTCATTGTGCTGACCAAGCTGCTGGTGGCCATGCTCCATAAAAGCTTCAGACAAATTGCTGTGAGTGTTCCATTTGCTTTCACGTCAACCCCGTTACCTTTATGAAGTGTATTGAGGTTTCAAATTAAGATTTCAAGACAAATTTGGGGTTTGGAGTTTGGATTTCCAATTAGCGTTTCCAGCCAGAGTTAGTTACTTTATACTACTATTATTATTATTATTATTATTATTATTATTATTATTATTATTATTATTATCTTTATTATTATCTATCTTGATGTGATTGTTTGATAGAATCACGAAGACAAGGAGTGGAAGTTTGCCAGGGCCAAACTGTGGCTGAGCTATTTCGATGACAAGTGCACGATGCCACCCCCGTTCAACATCCTGCCCTCGCCCAAGACCGTCTGCTACCTGCTCACTAGTATGAGCAAGTGGATCTGCTCGCACACCTCCAAGGGACGAGTCAAGCGACAAAACAGCTTGAAGGTGAGAACAATGGCTCATGTTGTGTCAAGTCTACAGTGGAGGTCTACCTCTTGACTTTGTGCTCTTCTTGTCAAACATAGCAAAATAGACATATTAACTGTTTTTAAATAGAAAAATAGCACTCGAGACTTCAACAAGTAGTGCGATTTCATGCTGTCGTTTTGTGGCCCCTTCCTGTGTGTGTATCTTAGCCACTAGGGGGCTGTATAATACATGCATAAGAATATACCTGAAGAAGACTGAAAATAATTGTCCACTATTTGCCAAATTGCTGCTTGTTATGGAAAAAGTCGTAATTTCATCGTAAGTCAAGGTACTGCCATATATTATACGGCGGCTAGCACAAGACGCTAACATGGCAGTCTACATCTTTTGTAATTCAAGCCTGAGTCAGGTTTTCTAGCAAAGGTAAAGGCTTTAAAAGTTAGGTTTTTAACATTGTGCTTGAGTTCAAACGAAGCGATCACGTACAGTTTGCTCTCCCGCGCAGGAGTGGAAGAACCTGAAACAAAAGCGTGACGAGAACTACCAGAAGATCATGTGCTGCCTGGTGCACCGCTACCTGACATCCACGCGGCAGAAGATGCAGAGCACAGACCAGGCCACCGTGGAGAACCTCAACGACCTGCGCCAGGACCTGTCCAAGTTCCGCAACGAGATGCGGGACCTGCTGGGCTTCCGTACCTCCAAATATGCCATGTTCTACCCCAGGAACTAAAGCCTTTTACATTTCCTCTCCATCTCCTGATATTCGTTTTATTCTATAAGAGGAAAACACAAACTGACTGACTGAGGCGAACTAGAAACAATATCCATGTAGTCTCACGTTTTTGTAAAGACAGAAATATTAATAAATATTTATGCAAACATTTCACCACGTGGTGCAATGTTTTTGCTCCTCCAAAAAAAAAAGACATTTTGAAGTCAAATTATTGTAGAACTTTTATTAGGGAGCATGACAATAATAAAATATAAATAATATTCACAAATTTTCGTTGTCATCGTTTAGCTCTCTATTGAAAAGCAATACATTAAGGGTAAAAGTCATAGAGTAATACACAGTTCATACAATATGTATCAAATATTGCACAGTTTACAAAAAAATATCTATATAAATTTGGGGCTTTAAAACGTTGATCAAATTTCCCAGACCCATAGGGTACAGAGTGTTGGGGCCGCCCTGAAGAGAAGAGAAATAATTACACTAAAAGATTGATATTACGAGAATAAAGTTGTATTTTTTTAGAAAAGAAGTCTATATATTTTGAGAAAAGGTGTATAATTTAGAGGTGAGTTACACACTGTATTTTTTGGGAGGGAAAAGTCTATTTTCCAAATGGTATATTTTCCCATTAAAAAAAGTTGTCTATTTTCAAGAATTCAATCATGAGATTAAGTAGTTGTATATATTCAAGAAAAAAATGCATGTATTTTTTATTTAAAGGAATATATTTTCAAGAAGGAAGTAACACCTTGACGAGAATAGCTGTATGTTTTCCAAATTAAAAGTCATAATTTTAAGATTTAGGATTTAATATTACAAAGATAAAATGATATACTGATTACTGATTGATTTTATTCTCGTAAAACGATGACTTATTATAATATTTTTACTCTTTTACTTTTCAGTGCAGCTCTAATGCTCCTTCATATTCTTTATGAGACCAGCAAATTATAGTCAGGAAAAATCAGACTTAGTTGTTTAAAATCACATGACATCATTTAAATGTTTTTTTTTTTCTTTGTTTATTCATTAGTCCATTCAAATACTTTGGGAATCATTTTAACAGCAGTGAAAAAAAAATCTTATATTAACTCTTTAATTAATTTAATAGTTAAACATCTGTAAAACATATTTATATTTTTCATTTTATAATAACATTTTTGCATATATTACTCTCACTTTAATGAGTAGAATTTAAATCGCTGATTGTCACCAATTTAGATGTATGTACTGTATTATTTGCGATTATAGATTAGCTCAAAGTATAATGCATAGCGAATGAATCCTAATTGTAGCAATGTGTTGCTCAGGTATCTGTCGTTTCACGCGGCTCCGCCCCTCAGCAGCGCTTGTTCTTCAGCACGCTGAGCGCCTTCTGGTTCTTGGTCTTGAAGGCCAGCACGAAGTGGTGGGGGCCCACCTTGCCGCGGCCCTCCTCGTCCACATGGCCCATGAAGATGTAGTTCAAGCCTGGTGAGGTCACACACAGAGAGCCTGAATGCGGCGGCGGAACGACGGAGACATTCAGGAGGGAGGGGGAGGGGGGAGGCCACGCGTGAGAATCTGCTCCACTTCCACACAGGTACTTTACTCTGTATTATACACTACTGACAAAAATTTCAAGGCTTTCAGGATGAACTTTGAAATGCATTATAATGTTTACTAGTCAACTTCATTGCACTTTACTTCCTTCTCTAACTGTTTGGTTGTCCAATGTTATTTTTGCAAAATACGTCACTCTCCAACAAGGAGGATCTTTAATGCTGTAAACATACAAAGACTGAGAACTATGTAGTAGTCAGTTGTTCAGATATAGACAGGCTGGGTGAACATCCCCTATGGGTGTGATGCATCGCTATCATGTCAAAGCCAAAAGGTAAGCAAAGCTGCATTGAGTTTTGTGAGATTACAATGATCTAGTAGCTTTAGCTTCTGATAAGCGGCGATATACGTTTTTAATGGTTCGCTGAAATTGTGGACACGGTGGCCGGGGTTTTTGGTGATGTATCTCTGTCAAGTGCTGCCTCCTTGAGTGAAAATGATTTTATTGTCTTTTCAGGGTACACGCACTAAGTAGAACTAAATGCATAATATTTGTCTATTTAAATGTTTGACGATATGAGATGATATCCAAAAGAACGCCAGGTTCAGCTAACGTTGCTAACAGATAGCGGCACTCACCTCTCCTGATGAATGGGCACTTCTTACACAGGATGACCATCTTGGTGCTCATCGTCTTCCCCGCCTGCTGGATGGCCAGGTTGCCTTCCTTGTACACGTTAATGATGGACACGGTGGCGTGTACGCTCCCGCCACGCGTCACCGCCGAGATGACCGTGCCGGTGATCACTAGACACACATTCACGCAGCAGACGAAAATGTAAAGCAAAGTAAGTAAGTAAAATAATAATCCGATTTTTTCTCAAATATTCTGTCGTAAAAACAGTGGATAATAATAACTGTCCTTCAAAATACAAAAAAGGTTAAAGCTAGCAGCCCCTACAAGCTGACGCGCGATAGAAACAATTAAGGGCTCATTTGAAGAGCTATGGCATTTCACTCGTGGAGGCAGCACTTCAACACGAGGCCATCAAATGTCACTCGCTAATTAATGTGTCTGAATTGTGCATGTGGTGCATGCAACACAAATACCCAGGTTGAAAACAAGCATCCAAATATGTGCCGGTTATCAGACGCTAGCTGCTAATTTGTGCTAAAGCCGCAGCTTGTTTTATTTTGATAGTGCTTCGCCTGAAAAGCAAATTATGTTTTGACTCGCGGAGGCTGCACTTCATCACCGAATACACTTGTTAATGAGTGTGGATGATTTTTGCACGTGGCACATGCAGCAAAAAAAAAAACCTTCAGCTTTAACATGATAGTGCTTTGCTTCAAAATGGCGAATCTTTCTTTAGCCCAGCTGCCTAGTCATGGGCGGGAAACTCGCCAGATGAGCCGAATTGTGACATCACAACTGTCTCACTCAAAGGCACATTTTCGCAAATGGGCAGCTAATAAAAAAGACTTATTTGGTTAATTTCACACTTGATCGGCGGGCAGGTACTACAGGGAGCCAACTATTTGGATACTTAAAAAGCAAATCTTCCATAATTATGCACCCTTTAATATTTTGGGTTTCCACCCTAGCCTGAGGTGCCCGCCACATTCCACACCAAGCACGTGCCCCATGCCAGTCCTCCTCCTCTTTTTGGGAATGCCAAGCAAATCGAGTCATGTGGTAAATATCCCATAGAGGTAAACACCACGGCGTGAATACACATCATTTATCAAGGCTTAACTCCACTGGAGCGCTTTCACTGTACTGTATCCTGACTGTACGCTCTTCTCAGCTTCCTCTCAAGGACGCCTTTGAGAGGCCTATCAAGAGGGCTATGACTTCATAAATAGAATAATTCCGTTGAGAAGGATGTAGAAAGGCACGTTTGATCACAAGGTGTTCACAGTTGTTATCGTTGCCCTTTTGTTTTTTTGGCCGGGAAACCAAATGCATGTACACAGATAGTTGCTCAACAATTACTATACTTAAACAAAAGTAATAAAATTGGCAAAAAAGTGAGGCGTTTAGATAGATAAGTGTAAATTCAACACAATATCATAACAGTTAGAACGAATATTGAAAAGTAGGCTACAGAAAAAAAGCTTTAGTTAAACATTTTAGAACTCTCAAATTGTGTATTTTGTATTACAAAAGTGAAAAAAAAGTCTTTATTTTCACTAACGAATTGATTGATAAAAGCAAAAAAAAAAAAAAAGGTATTTAGAAAGGAATCCTAAACATAAGGAAAAGAAACTGGAAGGATACGTTGCTGACAGCCTCACCAAAGTTGCTGGAGCAGAAGTTGCTCTCGAGTGTGCCTCGTCGTTTGCACTTCTGCCGGCACAAAGCCACGGAGTACTTGAGTGCTGCAAACAAACAAACATGCGCACGCACACACACAAAAATAATACATTGTAATTTAGCAGATTATTTTGTGAAACATCAATCTGTCTGTTGCAGAAAAATGCCATGTCCCATGCCACCCCGGCACGCCCCGCCCCTTAAAGACACACAGATACTACAACATGTACAGTATGTTCACATTTCATTAAAACATTTTTTTTATATAAATTCACTCCTGAAATGTAGCTTCTTAGGATTTATTAAATGCCCTGTTTTTATTTTCCATGGAGGAAAACACAATACTTGAAAACGCTGTTTAAATTTTGTTCTTGCTGTAGTGGAAAAAAAGATTGGCCAACCGCAATGATCTAATGGCAAAATAACAGGCTTACGCCAGTGGAGGGGGGAAAATAAGCGTGGGTGGTTCTTTTTGTCTGCCAAAGGCTCACTAGTGTGCGGCAATGTTGTCGTATTCACCGAGTTGTAAGATGAATGTTGCTACCTACGTATGGGCCTGGTAGTGACCGGCTGTGTGGTGGTTGGCGGCGCCGTTGTGGTGACGGAGAACTTCTTGGGGCGGAACTTGTAGTGCCCGATGAAGCCGTCCGCGGTCAGGCTGAGGTCCGACAGGAACTGCACGAGGAGCTGGTTCCCCTCCGAAAACACGGGCCTGCGATGTCGCGATGGGATGGAATGAGAATTAAGAGACGGGATGGTTCACTCTTTGAATACTCACCCATACCGAGTACCGATACCTCTGGTACTTTTGATTTATAAAATTTCAATGAAACAAAATTACAAAAAAATTGTGAACAAAGACCATTTTATCTGACGCAGATGATGATTCGCTAATGTGTCAAATTGCCGCAGTATAGTGTCAACTATTGCCAAGGAGGACTTACTCAATGTCAGATTCTTTTTACCTTAAGCATCGGTGGCTGGTATTGGCATCAGCTCGATACCGATACCATGTATCGGTAATGCTGGGATGAGATGGAATAAAAATGAGGAAGTGGTGAGACCTACGCAGGGGGGCTGTCTCCGCAGTACTTCCCGATCCTCCTGGCATCATTGATCTCTCCGCCGTTGAAAATGGAGACGTGGTCGTAGCGGCAGTAGTTATCTCGCTCCACGTCAAACTTCTCGAACTTGACTTCAATGATCTGCAGCAATGGGGGGGGGGGGGGGGGGGATGGGAGAGTCTTTAATCAAGCAGCCGCTTCAAACAAGACGATTGAAGGGTACCAGTGCAATTTGTGGGATGACGCAACTGTCTCCCATTACATGCGGAGCCTTGTGTACTTGTCTCCGAAAATGCTTGATATGTTTACAGGACAAAAGATTCTCTAAAAAGCTCCTTACCTGGTTCTTTGGTGCCACTATGTGCCAGGAGCAGGTGACACCGGCGGGGTAGTCCCTGTCGGGCCAGTTGGGAGTTTTGAACGTTCCAGAAGGTTTGTCCAGTCGGCCCCCACAGTATTGATCCCCTGTTGAGTCGATAGCGATGTCACTTATGGGACTATGTCATTCTTTTGTTCCTGTATAGTTCAATGGCATGTAGATAAGCACTTTTTTTTATATTATATGGCACAATAATTTATTACAAATGATTTTGCAGACCCTAAAACTATGGCTCAGTGATCCCAATTTGGGAATCAGAATTTGCACAAAAAATTTGTTATTGCTGGGTTTTCGCAACATGTAACTGATTTCGAAAGCCACTTAGCCATGTTGGAAAAAGAGCAAGTCATAATTGAACCCTGTGATGGCGATTTGTAGAATGCCAACAACCTCTCTGCAACTATCCACCATGTCAGAGCCAGGCCAGCTGTCCGTCTTACAGTTGCTCTGGTACAAGGAACCAGCTATTAAAATTCCTCTTGGATAGCAAACCAGACTTTGCTACCCTGCAGAGAGGAAAAGGCTGTCTGACCATGTGTTGTCCTCTGCGGGTGGGGGTGGGGGTGGGGGGTTTGGGCTCAGCATAAATGCCAGAGAAATTTCACATCCGGCTGAGAGAAAATGTTGCTTGTTGTTGTGCAAGCAGGGCAGCCTTACGACCAGATTGTTGAGCATTACAATCTTCTGCTTGAAGCCTTAGAACATCCGCAAGTTGGTCCGGCTAAAGTGTTATCACTCGCTGAAGCATCTGAAAACTTGTGCCAGGTGGCAATCTTACACCGCTGATACAATGTCAATTGGCAAGCCATCGGCAATGCAATGACAATGTTTACAAAAACTGCCAAGCCGAAGCTGTCAAATGCTGACGCCCGTACGTCCGTCCGAATAATACAAAAGCGGAAAAAAAGAAGTGTACGGTGACTTTTGGGTAATCTTGTACTGTACGTAAAAAAATAAACGCCTACCTCTCTCGTGCGGCTGCGCAGCAGAGAAAACAGACAGGAAGCCGCTGCCGGCCGTGTTGGCATCCGACACCATCTGCAGCGTCATCTTGTTGCTTGTGGAGACCAGCGCCCCCGGTTTGAACGTACCACAAAAGCGGCCGAGTCGCTGCCCGTTGCCGTGACCGCTGTACACATCCACGTAGTCGTAGCGACACAGGCTGTCGTTCTCCAAGTCGAGGAAGCGGAACGACAGCACCACCACTTTGCCCTCCGGGACCTGCAGGGGGCGTTGCGGATACATTACTATTGTTATATAGTGGGCCCTCGGTTTACGATGGTCCCGAAATATTGAGATTACAAACGGCGTGAAATGAAGTAGTTTGCTCAGCAACGTAAGAAACTATGCGGCACAAGAAACTATGCTCAGTTACCACCGTATTTTCTGTTTTCATTCATTTGTTTACTATTTATGAGGTTACTACTGCCTTAGCATAGGTTAGTGACAGACTACGGCATTAGGGTTAACAACAAAATACGAGAACATAACCGTTATGTTGTCGTATTTAAGGAACTTCGTCAACTTGAATTATGACAGCATTAATCCTCTCAAATTGTTGCTATCTGATGATAAATGTGTGTTGCCTTAAAATATTGAGTTTGTTTTTACTTTTTTAACCCGCAAAACAAATCAGCACATTTTTAAATGAAAATAAAAATGCAACTTGCCGGATATGTGGCCACACATGAATCATATTCATATTTAATTATCAAAACATAAACAATATAAATCAATTATGATCTTCTATAATAACAGTACTGTAATGATTTGAATAATTTATTAAAAATATATATGATTATTATTATTTTATTTATTGTCCCTACAGTACAAAAGTACATTTCAATAAATTAGAATATGGTAGAAAAGCTCATTTCAGTCCTTGTACAATATGTATAGATTCATTAATGTATGTTGCCTGAGCAGGTTTTCATTATGCCTGATCACGTAGGATTTCATTAAAGAACTGTGCGCACCATACAAATGATGTCAAAGGATGTAAAATTATTAACAGTAATAATGATTACATTATAATATATCAGAGACATAATATACTGTATGTATTATAATTATACTGCATGTGTAAGATTAAAAAAACATAAATCCATTTTAAATATATTTATCATAACAAGTATCTATGTAAACGTGATGAATATGTCATGTATTTCGGTCATTGTTATGGTCACTAATTGTCCATCACAGACTCAGCGAGCAATATAACTACTCAAATTGCTTACTTACTGTGATCCTCCACACGCATTTAGTATTTGGGGGGTAAACTCCTGGGTACCCCTGACTCCCAATTATTCCAGATTGCCCAGTGATGTTTCCCCCACACGTAAAAGAGGGTCTGGAAAACAAGAATGAAGAATACATCATCTGCACAGTAGTCAACAATAGTCTGTATGCAGTTTACCTTCTCTGGGACTGCGCGCTACAGACTTGGGCGAGGAGGGCGAGACACCACGCGCAAACCAGCCCGCACACTCTCCACATTGTCGGCCTGACTCGAGCGGGCTGCTCGCCTGCTGCTTCAAAGTAAGTGGGAGTTCCTGCAGGAGCGAGTTTGCAGTCTGAACCAGATGAATGTAGCGTTTGTTTCAATGGAAGGGGAGGAGGGGACGTGGGGGGAAGAAGAGGAGGGGAAAGAAAGCACTGGGAGGTATTAGGACTTTTTTTTTAGTATTGCCGAAACATTGATTATCATGTTAACATTTAGCATACATTATATAGAACACTGACAGTGTGCAGACAGCATCATAAATGGACATGTTCCATCGCTAAATGTATACTGTAGTACATGTCGTCGTGAACGCCACTACTTGGTGAGATTGTGGTACTACACTTACACGTCAGCGCCAAGCAGAAACCACGTTTTAAATGGTCAATTATACAAAACGCTTGTTTTTTGGCCTTTGACATAGAAAAGGAAAAACAGAAGCAAATACAATGGGACTGCTTTCACTAAGATGAATGTATTTTTATACAGTCCATTATGTTCTCAACCTCCCTTACTTACCATTGTTGATTTGTTTTGTTGTAGGCATTTTTTTCCAACAAAAAAGGAGGACTCACGCATTTTTACGGGAATACACTTGTAAGCTATTCCTGTAATTGAATAGAGCTTTTATATTTATACTAAATCTCCATGCATGCATGAACAATTATGTATTTTTTAAACGACCAAAAAGACATGAAATGTTCGTAATTGTTCAAAATGTTCAAGTTGGCAAGCCCTGATTATTTTGTAACATGTTTCATTTCTGTAATTACATGTAGTTATTTATTGCTAATAATATAACATTGTATACCAAACTCGAAGTGGCTTTATTTTGGAGTATATTGCAATAAGTTCAATCAAGAAACTTATTAAAGGTTTGTGAGAATCTTTTTTACCACGATTCATGTTCTTTGTTTTATGTTATTAATTGACCATACTATTAATAATATGATAATATTAATAATTAAATCATGTGTTTTTATGATTATTTTTTATTATTACTTGATTAATCGATAATTGATATAAACTGTGTGTAGTGTTAAGTTATGCATAATACTGTATAAATATAATTAGTCGTTTTTGCTATCTACAGTATGTATATATATATATATATATTCAAATGATATATATATCACAAATATGACTATATCAATACAAATAAACTATAAAATTGTATAGTTTGTACCCTGAAATTAGTAGTGGCATTTTATATGATTTACATATGTACATTATTTGTATTGTATCATTTATGCATCCATCCATGATCGATACCGCTTATCCTAACAAGGGTCGCGGATTGTATCATTTATATTATTTGTATGAATTTATTTGCTTTATTTTTGTAATTGTTGTTCTGATTTCGAATATAAAATAGTCAAATTCCAAATGTTAGTCTTTTTGAACGTGTTTTTTTGTTTCTAACGCGTGGTCGGGGATTGATTACGTAGCCTAGCTTTCACATCGGCCTCATATGATCTACTTGTCGGTGATCGATTGTGTTTGAGTTCCACACCAAAAAATGGCGGACCGAACGCCAGGAGGTTCTCAAAAGGCTAGCGCTAAGGTGAATTTAGCCTTTCTGTTTGGATGTACTCCGTCATATTAACGACGTTTGAACAAAAGTCGTGTTAATATGGGCCGAACGGCGGACAAAATGTTCACTGTAGATCGTGTCTAGCGTGTACGCCACTGTGCTAACATGCTAACATTCCGCCTGCTAACCTTCGGTTGTGTGACCACACTTGCTACTGCGTTAGCTTAACAACGCTAGCATTTCCCGGTCCTGAAGTCGCAATCGCTTACCCCGTATCGAAGTCGAGTTTGATACACATTGCACTGCGTTAAAGTTAAATGTATCTCGCTCCTGCTATTACGGTGATATACGTTTTTAATGTAGATTACGTTTATTCAAGAGACATTTGGCCTTACAGTGCCAGTGGTGAAGGCCCCCTTGTTATTTGGGCTAATTTACTGCTAACAAACCGAAATTAGATTGAGCTTTGCAATAACCATGCAAAACACATGTGTTAAACTTCCCCATATTGTAGCGCGGTTTAAGCAGCGCTACAGCTAGGAGCTAATGGCAGCTGTCAAAAAATCAAGCATATGACAATGGTAATTGCACGTGAATCCATAATGGCCTTTAAGTTGTTGTACTTTGCATCCACAGGCGCTGCTGGAGAGCAAACTGAAGTCTTTTAGTATTGGCAAGATGTCTGTGGCCAAGAGAACCCTCAGCAAGAAGGAGCAGGATGAGATCAAGAAGAAAGTGAGTAAAGTAAACCAAGCCCAGACATGAAGAGTGAAAATTTCCACCATCACTTCCCGATTTTTTTTGTAATTACCTGGAGTAAGCAGGGTTTTTCCTGACCACAATTGAGGCAGAGATTCTGACTTTTTTCATGCATGCTTATGACCCCCATTAGCTCAAAGAAATCTTGAATCTCCAGCTAAAGGTATGAATGAATGATGCGATTTATTTTTTGGATTCCTGTGTTCAGGAGGACGAGCGTGCAGCGGCAGAAATCTACGAGGAGTTCCTTGCTGCGTTCGAAGGCGGTGGCGAGGGGAAGATCAAAGCTTTTGTTCGTGGTGGGATCGCTAATGCCACAAAAGGTACGATATTGCTGAATATTACCTAAATGGACAGACCTCCAGTTCATTTAATGACTGGCAAGTTCACACCGGTATTTTTGGAAAGGAGACATGCATTTTTTTCATGATGTAAAACAGTTCCCGTGTATCTTTAAACATTTGAAAAGTTTTGCATTTTTCAGTTGTAGCATGCTGTTTTCATACACACTTAAGATTGCCTTGAACAATAAAATGCTGTTGTTGGTCTTCCCTATCAGAGGAGACCGCAACAGATGAGAAAAGAGGCAAACTGTACAAGCCCAAGTCACGCTTTGAATCCCAGTCGAAAAGCATCCTGCCTCTGGAAACCCCTTCTCAGTTTTTACCTGTAGACAAACGGCACGTGAGTATTGCGTTTGGTTTAAAACAAACAAACAAAAAAAATGCTGTCATTTTCCGTGTTTGATTTCTCTTTTTATTTTTGCTGCTGTTTTGCAGTCTGCCAAGAAAAGCAATGAAAAAGAAAAAAAGAAGAGCAACCTGGAGCTTTTTAAAGAAGAGCTTAAACAGTATGTCCAGACATTCTTTGCCGTCTTAAGCGAGCTACATACTGACCGACATGCAAGGATTTGTGATCATAAATATTGAACAAGTTTAAGATTTAAAATTGTCGGCCTAGAATGTATTCCAACCAGATTGTAGAGGAAAAAATACTTTTAACATACCCTAAACCACCGGATAATCATTTAGCAGATATCCAATTATCGGGCCTTTACTTTGATCTTAGAGGGAAAGTACTCAAATTCAGTGTGGTTGTCGGTATGGGGTGTCTGCCATTGTTGATTGCATTCTTTTAAATTTCCATTCAGAATCCAGGAGGAGAGGGACGAAAGGCACAAGATGAAGGGGCGAGTTAGTCGTTTTGAACCACTGGGCGGCATGGAGGGAAGACGTTCATGTAAGTGTCCTCTTAAAGCTGCTCTGCTGTGTCTTTATAACTCCAAGACAAAGGGAAAAACTGGGTCTGATCTGGTCCCCCACGTCATCCTGGCCACCGCTCACCCCGCTGATTTGTACCTTACCCCGAAATAAAATTTACACTGCGTCTCTGCTTCTTTTAGCGGATGGTTCTTCACAAAGAAACCGTCCGTCCAGTGGTAACTTTGACTTTGAATACAGTGGCTGTGATGATCTGTATTAAATGTTTTTTTTCTTCTTTTCATTCAACAGCAGCTGAAGGTTGTCTTTTCTTTTGTGTGTCTGCAGTTTTGGACGACTGCGCACCCGGTTCGCACGATGTCGGCGACCCATCCACAACTAACTTGTATCTGGGAAACATCAATCCACAGGTATGTTCACTCTGAAATAAGAAACGGCAGTGATATATAGACGACGCGCTTGTGGACTTTGAACCAGTCGACCGTGATATGATATAGTTTGTAGAAAATGACGATATTGATGTATTTGTAACAGAATAGAGAATGGTAATCACCACTCGATTTTTAAAATTAAAATAGTGCTTCTCTTGCACTGACACATTTGTACATCTTCAAGTGAAACATAATAATATATTATTTACTAGTAAATAATAAACTATGCCTGTGTGAAAGCCACATGTCTAAGCTCTCTAATTCTTTTGGAATTATGTTTCTGTGTGCTACAGGGGCTGAGATATAATTTTTTTTGTAAGTATTGAATTTCTAGGGAAAACTTCAGGTTTTCAATGGTAATTCCAAAGGCGACCTTAGTTTTTGGGGAGCTGTTGAGCCAGGCGCTGTAGGCCTTAATGGGTTAAGAAACTTGCTTAGTCCTCCTAAAATAAACATGTATAAAGATGGTTCACACGTTGTATCCTGATTTGTTAGATGAACGAGGAGATGCTGTGTCAAGAATTTGGCCGCTACGGACCGCTAGCCAGCGTGAAGATCATGTGGCCCAGGACGGACGAGGAGAGGGCACGGGAGAGGAACTGTGGCTTTGTGGCCTTCATGAACAGGAGGGATGCCGAGCGGGCCCTCAAAAACCTCAACGGTATGTTTTCTTATGTCATAGTCGTTTGCATTTCATCTTTAAGAACTCTTTTTAGGCTCCTGTTTTGGTAGTGTTTTTATTTAACGTTCAATACACCACTTTTAATAAATTAGACCCGAAACCATTAATTAAATATTTCACCTAGCATAAAAGTCCAAGCAAAATCTCACGGACTAAAGTTACTGGAGACTTGCGTACCAAGTTATGGATGTTAGCCAATTTAATTTAGCTGAACGTGGCTAGTTATAAATGTACTGTAATGCCCCCACAAGTGGCCAAATAAGGGCACAGCTGCTGGTGCACTTGAATTGCTTTATTGAACAACTGGTAACAATATAAGCACGTTCATCATGCACAAGCTGCTCCAATGACAACCACCACCTTGCACAATGACAAGATTCTTTTTTTTACTGGAATGCAGGAAAGATGATCATGAACTTTGAGATGAAACTGGGATGGGGTAAAGGCGTGCCCATTCCACCCCACCCCATCTACATCCCTCCGTCCATGATGGAGCACACCCTCCCGCCGCCTCCCTCGGGGCTCCCTTTCAACGCGCAGCCCCGTGAGAGGCTCAAGAACCCCAATGCACCCCTGGTCCCCCCACCCAAAAACAAGGAGGACTTTGAGAAGGTAACTCACAATAACACCTTGTTTTTGTGTGTGTTGTTTTTCTCTCATGGGTTTTATTTTTGTTTTTTAAAATCAGTGTGTTAAATGTTAGACGTTATCATGAGTGAAAGGTAGCTGCTGTTAGCGATCATTGTTACTTAATTGAATTAGTTTACACTGAATGTTTGTTTTTGATTAGGCCAGTGTCACTTTTCAAATGCATTTTTTATATTTCACATGTTGCCTTTTTAACAATACTCACGTTCTATGTTTATTATCTGATGTGACTTCATATACAGACTCTGTCGCAAGCCATAGTCAAAGTGGTTATCCCAACAGAAAGGTACATGCTTTTTTTCCTTTTTTCCCCCTAAATTGGTATACAAACTCAGAAACCAACACCAAACAAACAACATCCCATAATAATAAAGCTAGATCATTTGATCACTGCATGCTGCAGGGGGGCAGGTCAGTGTGTGTGAGCAATGGTTGAGGTCATCACCTCTTCGTGCACGCACACATATGCACACACATATGGTCTTTGTCATTCAACCTTACTTATATGTGGAACCGCCAAAGTGGAACGCTCCCAATTTGCATTTTAATCACAATTTGAGAAAATAATTATAATTAAAATTAATCAAATAATAATGCTATATCCTAAATAATGTCACCAAGCAAATGCTAATATAATACATCTGTCGTGTGTATTTTTAATTTAAATTGGGTAGTCATGTCTATCGGAAATAGTGGCGAGCACATGTTGAAGTACCACAGAATTTTGAGGTACAAATGCTCCAAATGATGCAATTTTGAATATGACCAACGTGCTGGTATATTTTAGGCCATAGGCTTATTATTAAAAGTCTTATGATATAGACTCCTTAGACAACCATATGTATTTCACGCTCTTTTGGGTACGTTACAACCAACTACTTTTTTTTTTTTTTAAACATTTTTTTTTTAGCCCGATTATAAGTACTTGCATTTCAGTACTTACAATTGCAATTGTGATAAAAATGTTTTATTTTAATCAAGTATTTTTCAAAAACACAAACTTGACTTGAATATGGGCACGTTTCATTCAAATATAACACTTTATGATTAACAAAGTGACATTTTATGTTCTTTAAATGTAGACTGTAACACAAGGTATTTCATTCTCAGTCTGAACACTAGGGGGCACTGTATAAATGGGTCATCACTGCGCCCCATTAACAAAATAAATGCCGTATTAGTGTTGTGGTAAAGTATCTCCACAAGTATGCGGCCAACACAGCCCCTAGGCTGGCGGTGTGGTGTCTGCATCTTATCGAAGCATTTTTATTTTTTAAATTTTATTTTAAGTGCCAATAAGGTACATGATGCTAAATTACTATAATTTCGCTCTTAAGAGTTTGTCGTGACAAAACAGATAGCGTTCGACTTTGAAGGTTCCGCACATTTGTCTAGCGCTCATTTTTAGCATCTTCCGCAACAAATCCGAGCCGTTCACACCCGCCATCCTACCATTGCTCACGTTCGCCATCCTCCCCTCGTGGCCTCTGTCACGCCATTGGGACCTCAAGTCAATCCGGCTCCACTGCCAAATCCAAACAAGCCACTATGACTTAGACTAGCCATGACCTTTGACAATGGCCTTGGTGAGCAGCACACGTTGAACTGTCTGCGGCAGCGCGGGACCCGAAAAAGGCGTCATGGGATGGATTGGGAAAGTATACGGGATTGTACCCCGCCATTGGTACGATCGGCTCCAACACCAAGTAATTGTGATCTGTGTTGACATCATGAATTAATGAATCAATTAGTCCGATTTGGTCACCATCTCCCAAAAAAATGACGGCCAGTGATCCACTCGGCATCACCGCTAACTCGTTGATGCTCCCTCACACACACACACACACACACATCACACCAGTCAGCGGAGCAGAGTGACACACCGAGAGGCGGCGCGTGGGCCAACTTTGGTCTAACCGGCGTCCTGTCAGTGTGTCACATTCTCAAGTGTCTTTGAAGGAGTCTGAGTAGTGTATAAAAATCATTCAAATCAACTGCACTTCAGCAATACAGACATCAGGGCATTCATTAACCTGCACACAAATGTCACTTGATAATAGTCATTCACATTGAAGTAGGCAAAGTGATAGATTGTTTGGAATTTATGTGTCGTCACATGACGCATTTTGAGTGTTGCCTCTCTGCTAGATGCGGTTTATTCTACTTTTAGGAGTAACTTAGTGTATTTAATCGTGACTTAGGCAATTAGATTCCAAAATATTTGCCCACAAATAACGCGGTTTGGAATAATGTATACATTTTGTTTCTAGAATAGAATTAGAAAATGGATGGTTTGAGAAAATAAATCTTTACGAAAATCAACACAACACTTGAAAATGAACTACAGCTGAAACAAAGTACTCCGCTTAAATAAAAATTGAACATTAGACAATTGAATATAACAATTTAAAAACAAAACAGTACCAGTTAATAGCAAAACAAATGACACTAAAATAAGGGCTCGAGTATCATGCTGTGTTGAACGCCAAGGTAGAACAATGTGTTTTAATGTGAATTTTGAAAATGGAAAGCAAAGTGCCCTGTTGACTCTTGACTAGCAACTTCAACCATTCTTCTGTCGCTCTGTTGAGCTGCTTTGTGTTTGAACAGGGCAACCAATTTTGTTATCAAATTGGCGTTCGAGAGGCAACAGTTCAAAGCGTTCCAAACTGCTGAGTACAAATAGAATTGTTTAGTGTAGCTGTTTAGACTTCCCAGCCTTTCTGAATCTGTTTGCTTTAACTGTGTCTTTCTTGTAGGAATTTGCTCTCTCTCATCCACCGAATGATCGAGTTTGTGGTGCGTGAAGGCCCAATGTTTGAAGCCATGATCATGAACCGGGAAATCAACAACCCCTTGTACAGGTCAGCGGGCCCGTCGTCCCCATAAACTCATCGACTCATAAACATCCTCCTTTGCTGTTCTGACATGTGGATGTCTTCTCTCATGAAGGTTTCTTTTTGAGAACCAGAGCCCAGCACATGTTTACTACAGGTGGAAGCTTTACACCATACTGCAGGTTGGTAATCCATTTGATCCCATTTGGATCTGTGTAGTTAATAGCAATAAACTTTGGAACATAGTCACGTTACAGTTTTTGCAGGTACTGACACATTGCGGGGGGAACGTTTGTTGTCTGTGTGAAATTCAAAGGTTTAATGTTAATCTTCTATTAACCGCTCCCACGTGGCCGTTTCGCCGCATCTGTGTGTAAATGAGGCTTTTAGTTGCTCTACCTAATTTGAGCAGACTGCTATGAAGAAGAAGAAAAAAATCCAGAGGATGTCCCAGTTGTGTGAGACCGTGATTTTGATATTAACATCACATGCTGATGTGTCCAGGGTGAGGCACCGGTCAAATGGCGAACGGATGACTTTCGGATGTTCAAGAACGGCTCCCTGTGGCGCCCGCCGCCTCTCAATCCCTACCTCCACGGCCCGTACGACGAGGGCGAAGACGAGGACGAAGAGGAGGACTCGCTCAAGAAAGGCTGCTTAAAAGAAGAGTAAGACGCGATAAGAGACGTTGTGTTCGGAATGATAGTCGCAGTGTGTTTAAGAAGCTCAACATTCTTATAATGGTAGCTGATTTCCAGACACGCAAAATGATATTTCCTCTGCACATTTGCAGTGAACGAGACAAGCTAGAGGAGATGCTCCGCGGCTTGACGCCCAGGAGGGGCGATGTCGCCGAGGCCATGTTGTTTTGTCTCACTCACGCCGAGGCCGCCGAAGAGATCGTGGAATGCGTCACAGAGTCTCTCTCCATCCTCAAGACGCCGCTCCCCAAGAAGGCAACCACACATAATAATAATGCTACTAATAATAATAAATAATTCCCCTTATCAATGCCACTCCTCACTGAACACTGCTGTCATTGTTTCAGATTGCACGGTTATATCTGGTGTCTGATGTGCTGTACAATTCCTCTGCCAAAGTAGCCAACGCCTCCTACTACAGGAAATAGTGAGTTAGCGCTCCTCCAGGAAAAGTGACTTTTTAATTGCTCGTACGATGATATTGGCAGATAGAGACCGAGCTCTGCCAGGAATAGCAAAAATCTGCAAATAATTATTACTGATCAAGCATATACACAGTCCTGATCCCATGTTACATAAATGACTATTCGGTTGTTGAATTATTCAATAGAAAAAAAAAAAAGACACCTTCACATGAGGCTCATCAATAGTATTGGCTAGCAAACTAGCTCTGATACCGTGGTGGGAAGTGTTTAATCTGTGGAAAATGCTCGTTTCTCCATTCTACCACACAACATTTACCCGTTTTGTCCTTGCTCCTTCACAGTTTTGAAGTGAAGCTCTGCCAGATTTTTGCAGATCTCAATGCCACGTACAAAACCATCCAAGGTCATCTTCAGAGTGAAAACTTCAAGGTATGCGCTGGGGAAACGCAAACAAACCAATCCTATAGAGCTGGATTGTGTGATGTCTGTCATTCAGCTATCTTGTCTCCGTGGTTACAGCAACGCGTGATGTCATGCTTCCGAGCGTGGGAGGACTGGGCCGTGTATCCCGACCCCTTCCTCATCAAGTTGCAGAACATATTCCTGGGTCTCGTCAACCTGGCGCCCGAAAAGGAGCCTGTCGTAGTTCCTGTTGAGGTAAACGGAAAGGGTGCATTTCGGAAAAAAACGTGGTAGGGCAATAATGACAGTGACGGCCAAATATGGATTGCAAAAGTGTTAGTGATTTAAAAATGAATGAAACAATGTCTCATGCCAATCTAACTCTGGATGATAATGATTTCTGCAGCCCGAGCCTACGGAGGACATTGACGGCGCGCCAATAGGCGAATACGTGGACGGCTCGCCGATCGAAGACGTGGACGGACTGCCCATCGACGGCGGGCCCATCGACGGAGCCATGATAGACGGAGCCCCCCTGGACGACCTGGACGGCGTTCCCATCAAGCCTATGGAGGAGGATATCGACGGAGTGCCTTGTGAGTGAAACGGCGGGAAATATGATGACGATTCACGTTGAATGAATGTAGACTTGAAGCTCCAAAATCAAACAGTCCTTGGCCTCAGTGATTTGTGTATGCTACAAGTCTATAAGTGTAGCGCAGCAGTGGTTTGAAACAAAACAAAAGAAACTGAAAATAAAATCTTGTTTACAACATCAGTGGTGTCACACAAAATAACACAACTGACAAACAAGTCACATTTAAATAGCCTAAATTAGATTTATTACAGTAACAAAATAGAAATCTGTCTTCTCTTTTCAAGTCGACCAGTCCAAGGAGGCAACTTTCAAGGTGGCACCCTCAAAATGGGAAGCCGTGGACGAGTCTGAGCTGGAATCTCAAGGTGAGCCGCCTCAAACTTTTCATGTTTAATTACAGCCATAAGCTGTTTCTCTGACCAAGCACACATTGTCTTTTGTTCCACCTTCAGCTGTGACCACCTCAAAATGGGAAGCGTTTGAGCAGCCCGAAGAACCAAAAAGGTGAGAGGAGGCTTATCAGTTGAGAAGTTGGACAGCAGTCCTGTGTTGCATCTTAATGGACACGCGCTTGTTTGAAGGTATGCGGAGAACAGCGACGACGAGCGGAGTCCCCGCTCGGCGGCGGCCACCCCAAGCTACTCCAACCCCGCCAGGGACGACACGGACCTGAAGGCCAAACTGTCGGAAATGAACGAGGAGAAGCGAAGCAAGCTACGAGAGATAGAGGTGAGAGACGAAATGAAAAACAAATGGCCAATGCGGAGGCACAAAGCGGGGTTGTTTCCCTGCATATTTAAGACTCTGAATTTGTGAGTTCACCTGTTTGTGGAATATGTTGAAGTGATTGGAAAAGCTTCACTTGGACAAAAGTAGTGTTTTTTTTTTGGAGTAACAAAGTGTTTAACATTCCCAACAAGGTGAAAGTCATGAAGTTCCAAGACGAGCTTGAATCGGGGAAGAGGCCCAAGAAGCCCGGTCAGAGCTTTCAGGAGCAGGTGGAACATTACAGGGACAAACTACTGCAGAAGGTAGGAAGGACGCAGAATAAGAATCAGAAATTTGCCGGTGAATGCCGAGAAGATGATGCTACTAAAATGCTGTACAGTAAATTGAATGAGTAATTTGCGCATGTTTGCAGGGATGATTTGGAATCCTTAAAAAATGTCAATTTCTGGAGGAATTTTGTAATATTTTGTAAATATGTAAAATGTTTCATTATTTTGAACAACGGTTTTTTTGGGGGGGTGAAAAATTATGGGATAATACCATGGGTTGAATCGGTTCCGAAATTTGGAACGAGCAGGTAAATATGTCAAATGTTTTTATTCATTTACAAATGTTGTTATGGAGAATATGGAATTAAAAAAAAAAAAAGTAATTTTGACAAACATTTTGACAATAGAATCGTCATTTGTTAAGTATATATTCATTGTGCTGCTGCAGGAGAAGGAAAAGGAGAAACAGGAGCGGGAGAAAGAGCGAGAGAAGAAGGACAAAGAGAAAGTGGACACAAGGTTGAAAGACCTGAAGAAGGAGAAGGAGAAGGAAGACACGCCGACCAGGAAAGACAAGTGAGTCAAACGTGCACTTGCTGTTCCTCTTGAAGCAATGCCTGACATACGCTCACTTCCCGTCTCGACAGGTACTCGTCCCCGGCCGTGGAGAGGAAGCGGCGACACAGCAACTCTCCCAGCCCCACGCGTGGCAGCAGCAGACGGGGCCGCTCGCCGTCCCCCCGCTCGGAGAGGTCCGAGCGCTCCTACTCCAAGGACACGTCCTCACGCGCTTCTCACAAGGATTCCCCGCGCTCATCTGTGAAGAAGTCCTCAAAGAGGTACCACACGAAATGGATGCCTCATGTTTTACACGACAAAGTAACATCACGATGGTAGACTAAACCAAGGCTGGGAACACTTTTGTGCCACATTTTTAAAAGGGAAATATGGGCCAGGTTATTTCTACATACCGTTGTAAATAATGACGGTCTTCATTCTTCAACCCTTTGTCCTCCCAGATCTCCGTCGTCACCTCGCACGCCCAAGCGGTCGCGGCGGTCGCGCTCACGGACGCCCAAGAAGTCGACCAAGAAGTCCCGCTCCAAGTCCAGGTCCCCCCACAGCCGATCTCACAAAAAGTCCAAGAAGAGTAAACACTGACGCATACGACTATCTTTAGAAGCATCACCACCACCACCGCATCACTTTGTAGTGTAACGGAGCTGATGGGGCTGTTGTAATATAAAGACAATGAAGCGTGCATGGGCGGGCGGGGGTCTCCTTTCTGTTTTATATTGTACAAAAATGTGCTTGTGTGTGTGTGCCCCACACCCCCAAAACACCTCCCAGTGGAATTGATAGTTTGATGACAATAGTCCGCCATTCATTCATGCTGTCATTTTGTTTTTGATTTTTGTTTTCTCATTGAAAATAATTCCTAATAAAAGTTTCATTTTCAAACCCCTTTGAGTGTCTGAGCAGTCCTTCTAAAGTCAACATTTGATTTCTGTTTTTATTTTTGTCAGAGGGGAATCTTTTTTCTTTTCATTTTTGGGTGCGGGCTGACTTTGTGCACAGACAAAAGAATCAACTCTAAAAGTATGCATTTGGTGTCATCTTGTGGCTCCTTGGTGTCAAGTACCAAAGTGAGTTGAGGGCTTCTTTCATTGATGTAACAAAGTGATTTTCAGGAGCTCAATTCCTAAGTACAAAGCCATCAATGTGTCTTATATAACACCCTAAAAAAACCAACAATGCAAAACAGTTGGTCTGTAGTGATGGGCCTGATGAAGCGGGACTTGGGAGCGTGTCGCGACCAAAAGTGGGCGCGTCAAATGAAACTCCTATTAGGGCGAGTGGCCGTAGAGCTCAGTTCGAGGCGCGGCTCAACGAAGGCTGGACCAAAACGTTTGAGTCCACCCACACGGGTTCTACGCGCTTTCTTTTTTCTTTTTGTTAAAATATTTCCTTGGTGGTTTTAATGATGCGCCGTCTTATGACGTCACGCGTACTTTTGAGCACTTTATTGAACATCAAAAATTACAAACGCTTAACCCTAAGTCAGTCGAGGCGGAGCTATGAACTATTTGTCGAAACGGCTATTTGACGTCCATTCTGGTTGAACAGAGGGTTGTAGAGCCACGAAAGCTTGTAAAGCGTGTTCAGGGGCCCTGGAAATGGAGGAGTTTATGTTGGTTCTGAGTGTCTAGGGCCTAGGCCATCGGGTTCAAAAGTCGTTCAAAAGACCTCCTCCATTTAGAAATGAGTGGGTTATGTAATACCACATGTCCCCAGCAGAGGGTGCACTTCCTGTATGGTTGAGGTTAATATTTGGGTTTCACTCAGTTGTAATTGTAATGTAACGTCACGACACAAATTAAATATAATATTCACAACATATTTAAGTGTTTTTATCAATTGTATTTAATCATAATTTTAAAGGAATCGATAAGGATGTACTAATGGATTGGGGCGTGCGCTCTGCTGTCGATTCACAAACCTGTTGTCAAGTGGAAAGTGACGCGTCCTCCTTGGTTTCGGAGAACTACGCATGCGCAGAACCAGGAGGAGGAAAAGAAAAAAGGCAATTTCTTGTCACGGTGGCGTGCTAGGCTCAGAAACATGTAAATGTTCTTGCCCATTGGAGCCACTTTTCCAAACACCGACGGCAGCATGCCCCACGAAAAGGTACACAATTTATATTTATGCTTTAATTTTGTGGTATTGGTCGCTTGAAGAGTTGGTTTGCTAATTCCTAGGCGTCAATATGCCAAGAAATTGACGTCGTCGTGCGGTTTTCCCAAGAGCTTATTTCTCCTTTTAAGCGTATTATACGACCACAATGTCTTCTAATGTGTGTGTTTTGTCAGAAAATAAGCATGGAAGACACCTGGTCTGCCGCCGAGCTGAAAAGACTACTTTCCCGGAGGAAGGAACAGGAACACGACAGAAAGCAGCACCGCGGTGGGGAATCCGTGGAGAGACGTCCCAGGGACTCCCGGGGGGAAAGAGACCACAGGTGGCTAATTACTGTACTCAAACTTTTTCTTCTTATAAATAACTAGTACATAGAAGTACAGTCACTTGTGTTAAAACGATTCTGGTTAAGTAGAACCACCTATGCAACTACTTTAAAAAAGTGCAGACTCGGAAATGTATTTGAGTACGAAAGTAAACCTTTTTTTTGTCATTAGCGATGGTCTAATTTAGCAACAAGCCTGTAATGTCAAAGTAAGAAATAGAAAGTCTATACACGTTTTCAAATGTAGGGAATATAAGTCAAGTCATCAAAAAATAAAAACTCATTTACAGATATCTGAAAAGTCTACTTATGTACTTTAATGTTACCATGTTACTTTCCACCACTGACAGAGACCGTCATGGAGAGAGACAGGACTTGTACGCAGAGGAGAGAAGGGGTGACCGGGACAGGAGGTCAGAGCGAGACAGGCTGGAGGACACGAGCAGGCGTGCACGCGACTCCAGAGAGGACAGAGACAAGCGGGATAAAGGGAGGCCAAGGGAGGGACATGAGGAGGAGGAGGACAGACTTAAGAGAAAGGAGGATAAGGAAAGACGGAGGGAGGAACGAGAGAAGGAAAGACGAAGAGAGGAACGGGACAAAGAAAGACGGCGGGAAGAACGGGAGAGAAGGAGGCACGAAGAGAGGAGGGACGACCAAGACAGACGAGAGAGGCATGAGGACAGGAAGCATTCGAGGGAGGAAAGAGGTAAACATTCCCAATTATTTCCCTCACTTTTCTAGCATTCCAACATTTTTAATTCCCTCAGAGCAATACCGAAAACAAAAAGAAGAGCGAGAAAGGAGACACAAAGAGAGAGCATATCATGTAAGCATTGCACGTGTTGCAAATGGACATTTTACCCGTACTAGTTTGACATTTCCTTGCTGCCCTTCAGGATGAAAGGCCAAGGCGAGAGCGAGAAGAGGGAGCCGAGGAAGAGAGAGCCGAGAGGGAAAGACGGAAAGAGAGGCGGCATAGAGAGGACGGCGAGAGACGTCACGCCAGCTCCAAGGAGTCCAAAGCGAGCCACAGCCATGAGGCTAAGACTCAAAAAGCTGAAGTTAGTGGCTCACCCATCTGTATGGTCCCGATAACGAAATACATGACCATGTTTGTCTTCTTGATCCAGGAGGACCTGATGCGTACAGGGAACGTGACAGCAAAAGGTGCTGGAGACACGGAAAACCCAGTAAGATTCCAACTCAGGCTACTAAAATTCACCATTGTTCATTTATCTTGCACTCGGAAATACCGCAAACAAGTATATTACAAAAACTAATAAGAACTAAATTAAAGGGGAAATCAACCAAAACAATATTCTACATATTCTTAAAAAAATATGTTTGGGTTGATTTCCACTTTAAGATGAAGAATTTTCGACAAATTAAAAATGAAAATAAACTAACAAACCTGTTCTAAAAACGAATTCAAACTAACTGAAAAAGCCAAAGTCAAAATGAAATACAAACTAATTATAATGAAAAATCCAAAACTAATAAAACCCCGGGTTAGGAAAACATGTAGTTAGTTAGATTGCTTATATTGTTTCACGTGTTTTTGTCACGTGCAGGTAGCCAAGGATGAGCCTTCACACGAGTACGAGGATGACTTTGAGGTAATATGAAAATGGCCACACTTTTATATGTTAGTGTTGTTTCTTTTAGTTAATTCATTTTCTATGTGTCATTTGTTACGCATGCATGCCGTAATTGGTTTTCTTGACAAGAAAGCGGTAAGGAATTTTTACGCCCATTTTATACAATGGCTTTGTTTGCCCCAGCCTTCACCCGAGTGCGATTTGTCATTTCGTCAGGATTACGAAGAGGATTTCGAGGAGCTGGACGAGGACGACAAGGACGCGGAAGAAGAGGCTGGCAATCTGGAGCTGGGAGAGGAGATTAAAGCCATCCAAAAAGCCATGGGTGAAGAGAATGAACGGGTCCGAGCGGCTTTTTCTACTCTTAGCAAAGAGGAAGAAGAAGGCGAGGAAAAGCCTGAAACGGCCAGAGGTAGTTCTGATGTATGATTTCGAATAAAATCAGTGCACGTGGGATCATAATGCATCTTTCACTGTCAGTGAATAGATCAGACGAGAAGCACAGTAGAAGCTCCCAGCGAGGAAAGTTTATCGACTTTGTGGCGGCGAAGCAGCGAGAAGTCAGCAAGAAAGTCGCCATGAAACAAAAGTAGGCAATGAATATCAACCTTGATGTTAACCTGAACGTCTGTTAAATATCCTCACTGATTTTTTTAATTTATTTATTTTTTTTTTAACGGCAAATAATTCGATTTCCTCAATTGTCTTGCTAACAGGAAGCGCAGCGCAGAGCTGCTTCGCTTAATTGATCTGGATTTCTCCACCACGTTTTCCCTTCTGGATCTTCCGCCCGTCAGTGAATACGACATGTACATTAGGAACTTTGGAGCCGCAAACACAAAGCAGGTGAGTTCAGGCGACACTTTTCCCCTCATCGCATTCCGTGCTGGCGCGTTCTCGCCTAATTCCGACGAATCCCTCGGCAGGCTTACGTCCAGTGTAACGAGGAAAACGCGGAGCGCGACGTCCAGACTGAGGAGGTGGACTTGAGTGACAAGTGGACGCAGCATCCCGCAGAGCACAGCGGCGCCTGTGGCGGTAGGAAACAAACAACATCTCTGACTTGAATGCAGACTTTTGTGCACCTTCTGTCTCTCCCCGAAGACAAAGTGTAAACATCTGTCAATTGCCACAAATTTACTATACTGGATAAAAAAAAAGCCACTGTATCATTGGACACTGTTTAATTCAGTGATTGTTTCATGTACCACTAGAGGGAGACGGTGTACCATTAGTGGCGCTTGTACCACACTTGAAAATCACAGATCTCCTGTAGTATATGCTCTTAGGAGAAAAAGGCAATAGATTGCAGTGAAACAATAAATGTGGTCAGTCGTGCCAATAAAACACAACAAACATGCGAAAATCGTAGCATAAACATCTTGCCTTTTTGCCCCGCAGATCCAAACCGGTCACATGAAACTCGAAACATGAGCGGAACGAACTTCGATTCAAGGCGTTTGGCTATCTTCCTGCGTGCTGCCTCCCAGGTGAATCATCTTTATTTTGATGGGGAATAGCTTGCTTCTCTGACTCTGTTGTTGTCATTTTTGTACTCTGGTTTCCTATTTTTTTTCCAACCTGAAAACTACTTAAGTATAGTAGAGACGTACTTGTACCTGTTTCTAGGGCTGAATGATTGGGAAAAATAATCGAATGGCACAACACTTCTTAAACAGAGAAATCACCCCAAACATGTTTTTTTCCAGAATATGTTCTATGCAGGCCCACTTGCCTAAACACGGCATTCTGATTAATATTGTGTTTGTGGAATATGAGAAATCCACCCGTTTTCAGTTAGCTCGGGGGGCGGCCATTTTGTCACTTCTGTCGACTGAAGATGACATCGAAGTTGCTCAGGGCTCAGATAATGACCAATCATGGCTCAGCTTCAGAAAACAGGTGAGCCGCGATTGGTCGTTATGTGAGCCCTAAACAACTTCGATGTCAATTTCAGTGGCCAGAAGTGACAAAATGGCCACCCCATGAGATGGCTAAAATTGGGTGCATTTTGCTGTTTAATTTATATTCCACAAACGCAATATTAATCAGAATGACGTATTTCAGCTAGTGGGCCTTAAGCATAGAAGTTATCTTGACAGTAAATTAATCCTTGTGAGGAAAAGCAGTATGGATAACGGATGGATGGATAAAATATACATTTTAAAAAAAGCAGAGCGACCGATCAACCGAATTAAAACTTGTATTTTTTTTTCTCAAAATTGACGCCTTTGCTATATGGAAATTGCCTTCTACTTCAGGTGATGGCGGTGCTGCTGGAGGAGGACCACGCCGAGAGGAGTTCCTTCCAGGGCCAGACGACACAAACGGACGCTCTGTTATTCAGTGACGGAAGTCTCCAACTCAACACCGACTTGCCTTTTGTCCGCGGTGCGCAGGTGCCATCGCATTGACTTGTATGTACCGTACACATTCAACTAAACAAACTTTGGTTCCATCCAGGTCGCGCCGTGAGCCAGGTGCTTTTCTCTCAGGCGCAGAGGCACACGCTCCTGTCCGTCCACAAGCCCCCAGCTTCACCCGTTGATGTCGTGCCGCATCACGACTGCACCGCCATCTGCGTCTGGAACATGTGGGAGCCATCCAGACCGCAGAAGATCCTGCTCTGTGAATCAGAGGTGCCTTTTTGTGGATTATTCCGCGTTGTTCTGTTCATTGCCAAGTGCGATCAAGCATGTTTCAAATGCTCCTCTCTCAGGTGCAGTGCTGCTGTTTCAGCCCGGGAAAGGCCACACTGGTGTTTGCCGGCACGTCCGTCGGCTCCGTGGCAGTGTGGGACCTACGAGAGCCCGACGGCAACCACGAGCGCGTGAAGTTGGGCGATGACGAGTGGACCTTCAGGCGGCCGACGTTCTCCACCGGTATGTCACGTTTGGCCAGGTCATGACCCCATGGAGTTTGAAAATACAGGACTGTCGAATGGCAGCCTCAAATTAAAATGGTGGTCTTCTTGTTTTTGTGAGTGCTATCATGATACGTGCACATGCCTAGAAAACATTTTTAAGCTACCCTCAAAGAGGTTAGGGGCCATTCCATTAAGAGCAGCAAGCAAGTGTCACCTGTTTGTGTGTGTGTGTATGTAGATGCATTGCCCTCAGCCCATTTCTCGCCAGTGACCTCCGTGGAGGTGGTTCCAACCAATGCGGCCGGGATGCCGGGGTCAGAGGTGGCCTTTTTAGCATCCGAGGAAGGTGAGGCAATCCGTCTGCAGGGGATATGGAGAAATGTTTTGAGTGCTTCCGAGTGTCGTCATGACAACAGTCTGCCCTAATATCCAGAGTTGTTGGGGTTGTCCTTCCAGTTGGCCTCTCTGGATGAAAGCGGGCTTTTGAATCTTTGGGTAGGTCTCCATTTGTTTTGTTTTGTTTTCGAGGCAAAGCCCTAAAAGTGGTTCTGTCTGTCGCCTCTAGGTGGTAGTGCAACTCTCAAAAGCCAACGAATCGGGCTCCCAGACAGATCTAGGCAAGTTTTTTGTTTTTTTTCTTCCCCATGAACATACTCAAGCTTTCAACCAGGGCTGCCAAGTGACATTCACATTTGAACTGTAAATCACTTTATGTTACATATTAGGAAGAAGCACTGAGATTCTATCCATCAATGCATTTTCTGTACACTACACGAGGTTTTAACTTGACATATTTAGTAATTCACACACACAAATATATTGTTTTATTCATTATTGTATATATTTTTTTAATCAATCGTCCCAGTAATCTAGATCAGCATCAGCCTAAAAAAATTCATATGGGTCGGGCCCTAATGTGAACTTTGGTTTACCCATTCACTAAGACAAATCATGTAAATGTCAGTCTGAGATGGGAAAGAATGTACAGAAGTCCGGAGCTCGGAACATCACAGCAGTCTCGGGTGATGAATACACTGTATGTGCTCATATTTCTCACACGTGTGTGCACATTCGGTTTTGCAGGTCTGAGGCCGGGTGGCAAAGTAAAGCTGCTCCACAGCTCTGCCTGCGTGACGGCCAAGGGGTGAGATATGATAAACAGCATGTGATGATCGTTTGTCAGCGCCAGACGAGCCCTCTCAAAATAGGCCGTAAAGCGGCGCACAGCTGCTGCAATGGAGTAAAGGGGGGGGGGGGGGGGGAATCTTGTTTGTTATGCTGTTGGTTTTGTCGCCTCAACATTTGATGGAAACATGCGTACGAGTGTCGAGTGTTCCGGGTTGTTTTTGGATGGGAATCTTATAACCCCTGACCTTATCTACCTCGCAGGGTGTCGCCGTCGCATGCGGACAAAACAGGACTGCCGCAGTCACTTTGTTTAAAGTTTCTTCCCACTGACCCCAGTCATTTCTTCATTGGCAACAATTTGGTGAGCATGAGGCAAAATCCAGAACTAAAAGTCAAACGGGCTTTAAAAAGACACGTTTCCACTCAAGGGGGTGGTCAGTCACGGCACCACGCAAGGTTTGAAGGCCGTGCCCAAGTGCTACAGCTCGCAGGAGTTGGCCACCCGACTTGTAGATGTCTGCGCCATCCACTTTTCTCCTTTCAGGCCAAACTTGTTTTTGGTGAGCAACAACCTTTACTGTTTATGTTGAAAACGAGCGATTTCAAAATTCATCAACGCCTATTCGGTCGACTACATAAGACATATATGTACCTCAAAAAAGAATTGAGGCTTGAATTGCTGTCAAATGTGCATCAAGAAAGGCTGCAAATTATGCACATTTGATTTCTTAATTATTGTTTTTTTTGTATTAAATTAGCAAAACTCACAATGAAATTGTGGGATGTTGTATGTAGAATTTTAAGGAAAAAAATCCATTCTGGAATGTAACATAGCAAAAAGTCGAAAAGCGGAAGTGCAGTGAATACTTTCAGGATGCACTGCCTCGTTTTAAGTGTAAACACATCTGTCCATTTACATGTACATGATTTGATATGACAGGAGAGCAACATGCATCACATTAATAAATCTATTCATGACTACACTGTAACTCTCTTAAGTGAGGCTTTTAACATTACCGCGGTCATGTGCGAGGTGGGCTGCGGTGACGGGAGCATGCGGTTACACGAGGTCAGCCGCGACAAACCGGTGGCCGAGTGGACGGACGGCACGGCCGGCCAGGCAGTGGTCTCGCTGCAGTGGAGCCGGACCAGGCCGGCGGTCTTCTGCGCGTTGGACGCCGCATCCCGCCTTCACATTTGGGATCTGCTGAAGAGCGACACAGCGCCTGTGGTCACGGAGCAACTGGATGCAGACAGGTGATTTTGACACTTATATTTTGTGTTCATGTACAGTGAAGGATTGTACACCATGCATATAGCACGTACACAATCATGAACCCATGTTACTTAAAACAACTATTTTCAGTTCAGTACAAACAAACCACCTTCACATGAGGCTCATTAGCTTGTAGCTAGAATTCTAAGCTAAATACCGTGCCGACGTGGCATCAGACATGGGCAGACAAATGTGTGCCGAGACACTTTTAACAAGCTCAAATGTGCTTAAAGTTGGTCAGAAGGTAAAGCTATTCGTTTTATTATTTTTTTAATTGTCTCTCTGTACCCAAGATTTTCACCAAATGCGAGTAGGTCTGGAACGTATTCCACCAGACGTTTACTGTATTATTTTACTTTCTCAGGCTGACGGCCATGGCTGTGTTTGGAGATCCAGGACAACAGAACACGTACTCAGGAATCGCGACAGCACACCAGTCGGGTAAAATAGAAATGCACTATTTCACAAGGGAGTTCACCATCCAAACATGTGAAGAAGGAAAAACATTAGATGGAAAGATTCTAGAATCCTTGTGAAACACTTGACGCACATTTATGGTCAATTCGGATTCATGACCCATATAGATTTTGAACCTTTTGTCACGCATGTATTTTTATAGTGTATAGTTGCAAATGTAAATATAAACTTTTACCCTTATGTGTCAATATGATTGACTCATGAGGGTTTGTTGCTTTGTGCAGCTTTCTGTTCATTTACGCACACCATTCAAGTATGTTGGGAGTGGGGGAAAAAAAAAAGTGAGGACAGGTGTTGCTGTCCTTGTTGTGGCCTGTACAGTACCTCCTGTAAAAAGGAGTACACAGCAGTCCTTCAAAGGTGGCCTCCACCTGCCATCCCTGTGGTGGACGTGCAGTACATGTAGCAACTACATAGATAGCACGTCTATTGACATGCATAATAATAATAATGTTACATAATACGTATACTGTACTTCCTTCAGGAGAGGTCATATATATGTGAAATACCACGCAGGCAACCCGCCGGGGTCAAATTGACACCTCTGAAGCCTGGAATCTGCTCCAGTCTTCCCGCTTGCGACAGTTTTATCTGACTTTAGTTACTCAAATAGGGACCTGCTTGCTAACAGACACCGTTCCTCAATCACAAAGGATGATTTTGATATTAGAATACAGTACTTTGTGTCCTCAAAAAGGACCCTTCCTTAATGTATTCACTAATAAAAAAAAAAAATACTGGATTGGAGTACCATATTTCCTGTCCCCCACTCGGTAATAATAACAAACGACAGGAGACTGAAGTGAAGAGTATTAGAATTAGTATTTAATGTAAATAAGGGCTGTCAATATCAAATCTTTTCAGAATCCATTATCTCATCAACTATTCCAATTGAATAATCGAGTAATCGGATGGCTTTGCAGGATTATTTTTCCACAATTAAAGGGTGGTAATAGAGTGTGAAAAGGCCATGAGTAGTTCAGATACAGTAGAATGGACGTTTATGTGGACTGGAAATATCTGTGTGGATGGTGTACAATGGTGCCAAGCAAAGCCTTGGGGAAAAAACTGTGTGTCGACTTATTCGACTTGGTTGACTTTTTTTTTTTTTTTTTTTCTTCCTGCCAAAATGTAAATGTGCAATCACGTGAATACATTTTTTTCCAGTATGTTTACACCATGAAAGATGACGTCACTGTTATATTATATGAAAACAGTATGTACATTAAAAAAATGGGACACAAAACACACATTTAAAGCAGCACTGGGCAAGAATTCGACCATAATAAAAAAGAAAAATTCACAACTCTTGTGATGAAACATTGACTTACAAGTAGTTGAATGGGACTTCTGTCATGCCCTGGGGGGTCTGTATCGTTTTTACTGCCACTAAGCAATTTTGATGAGGGTGGGAGCAACCCTGGCACACAAAAAAAAAATACAAATGTCCTGAATTGCTTTACGGCATACTCACTTGCTCCTTTCGCTATAAGGATGGAAGTCAATTTGAATGTCTCTGCGGTATTACTGGTGTCATGGCAGAAGCCCCAAAACAAACAAAAAAAACAAAAGTATTGTTTGAACAAAATTAGATTCATTACCTGATCGCTATTCATCTTTCACTCAGCCACTGGAAATAGAAATGTAATCCAGTCTAACTTGCAGGCCAGCGAGAGCTCAGGATTTCACGACACTACGCGCTGGCATGCATGGGAAATGTGGTTTACTTTTGTCAAAATACTACCACTTTTGTCCACATGGCGCCGCCATAGTCAACAAAAACTGACATTTGACATAGTGTTGCTTTAATATTTAAAAAATTAAGTATGAAAACATGCATATATTGCACGCAAGTATGACAAAAGTTACATTCGGTTCATATTGAATATACAAATGTATGCAAAGACTATAGTGCATTAATGTCCATCACTCTACTGAGTCTTTATCATAATTGAGCAGGTCGCATGTGAGCACGATGTCCGAGCGTCCGCAGTCCTTCAGCACTTTGTTGAGGAGGCAGCTGGTGGCGTTGATGTCCGTCGACTCGTCCAGGGGCCAGTCCAGGAGCTGAGCGCTGGACGGCAGCTCGGGAAGGCCCGGCTGGTAGTCCTCCAGGGGGTTGGGATAGAGCAACTGGCGCATGGAGGGCACCCTCGCCGCCGTCCTCACCGCCTTCACCAGGCCGGCAGTGGACAGCGGGTTGAGGGCCAGGGCCAGGCTCCGCAAGGACGAGCAGCAGCCCAGGGAAGGCAGCAGCGGACCCAGCAGGTCGTCGCTGAGCCCGCAGCCGCTCAGAGCCAGGTGGCGCAGGGTGCCCGACGCTTGCGAAAGGAGGCGGCGCACGGAGGGCAGCGAGTGGGCGTCAAGTCGGTTCTCGCTCAGGTCCAGCTGTTGCAGGGAGGAGGCGTGCTGGCTGCACGACAGGTAGGACAGATCGGCCGCGCTTAGGCTCAGGTAAGGCAGCTCCAGCACCTCCAGGGGCTGTGACAGGGAACTGGAAAAGGGCAGGACAATGAAGAATATTACAACAATGCATTTCATCAAATAATTACCTCCACTCTAATGGATGTCATAACTCAATAAAAAAGGAGATTTAGGAGTATGCAATTCGTGTAGCTTCTCATATAACAACATCCTTGCTAAGTAACTCAACAAAAGACAGGACATTTTAGGTATATTGAGATACTGTATATCCTCAAATACCGGTAAGTACCCGCACTCTAATGGACGCCACACCTCAAACAAAAACTACACATTTATGAGTATGTAATAATTTAAAACAGGAATGCGTTCTGTTCCTTCAAATAATGACCTCCAATCTAACTGATGCCACATCTCAAAAACAAAAGACATTGAGTATAACTTGAACAAATGTATTCATACCTGAGTAGCACACGAAGTTGTCCGGGCAAACGCAGCGCCGTGAGGCTGAGACGTTGCAGTCCCCGCAGCTGCGCCAGACCTTGGGAGAGGTCTCGGAGCGCCTCCTCCTGCCCTGGTTGGTCCCGGCGAAGGTCCAGGTTGCAGTAGTGCAGGCAGAGTGAGCTCAAGTCGGGGAAGGCGGCTAGCCGAGGAAGCAGCTGAGCCAAGCCCGCCACGCCCAGGTTGCTGTAGCGCACATCCACCCCCAGCAGGCCCCGAGGCGGCAGGAAGTCCAGCAGGGTCCCAATGCTGGACACAGAGACCTCCTCCACGTGCAGGTACCGGCACTGCAGCTCTAGGGGTCCCGACGTGCTCAGGGCCGTGCACACTCGGTCCCAAGAGCGGGTGTTAACAAAAATGTCCGCCCTGACGTGCAAGGGCGCGCGAATTTCCTTTCCATCTCCTTCCATTCCCGTGCTCTCGCGCCTCCTCTCAGTCTCCATCCTTCTCCTCACCCCCTTCATCAAATCCGCTTCCCCCAAGACTCCCGCGGACCCATCCATGCGGTCGCTCTTGTCTCCAGTTGCCTCCTTGACTCTCTTGCGCTGGCCCCTCTCTCGTTTCACATCATTGTCTCGCTCCAGAGTGCAGACCCTCTTTCGTTCTCCGGCTCGGGCCTGGACCACCATGGTGCACAGTGCTATGGTCAGGGACCAGCCCCCCATAGAGTCCCGCGTCGGACCCTCGTCCCCTTGCAGCCCGCAGAGGTCCAATACTCGCAGTGCAGATCTACTTACAAGAGGGGGAAAAAGGTCAGATATAGCTTACAAAAAAACATCAGTTATGGTGCACATTCTCACAATGTAAATAAAAATTAAATACTGACAAAAATGTATTATATGTATCATGTTAAACATATTGTACTTATATTACAAAACAATCTCACTTGTATTTATTTAATAAAATAGATTTAGCTAAATTTGCTAAAGCACGTTTAGTTTTAAGTAAAGAACACTTAAACGTGATACGATGTTATTGTGTTTATTATTGTATTTGGTTATACTGTATATAGTGTACTATAGAATGGCACACCGACAACCCTACAATTACTTGAAAAAATGTCATTTAAATACGTAGTCCATCCATCCATTTCTTACCCTCTGGCCGTCCCCAATTAAACAATTTTGTTCCTGATTTTCAGATTCTACAGGAGTACTTCATAAAACGACCGGTGAATGTGCACCATCCTATTGACAATCCATCATCGATAACCAACCTGTGATCGGAGAGTCCCCTTACGACAGCGAGCAACAGCGCCTGCACGCAAAGCCTACTCGGGGGCCGCTGCCCTCGCTTCCTGCGCCCGCCGATGCGGAGCCGGCGCTCCGGCCACCTTTGCACCAGCTCCCCGACGGCCAGCGGTCTGCATCCGGCGAACGAGGCCTCCAATAACGGGCCGTACAGCTCGCGGGGCACCCAGCGCAGCCAGTGGGGCGACGAGCTGTGGTCGCTCACCACCTCCTTCGCGCACAGACTCAACAAGGAAAGCGCCATCATAGGTAAGACATTAGACCTTGTCCCCCAAAAATGTTTTAAAAAATTAAGATTATTAACAGCACGTTAATATTTACAACAGGGAAGATAATCTTTGGTCCTTCGTGGTAGCGATAATAGCGACCGAGTGAGGAAGCTACAGCATCTGTTTACACTTTTACACTGTCGCATTCTTGTGACGTAAAACGCATGAGACAGACTTAGCTGTCTTTTTTTTTTTTAATTGAACTTCAAATGTACAAAACGTATTGGCATTGTGCAACGTTAACATAAAACAGAAAAGGTAACAGACAAGCCTCAAGAAGGGTCACAAAACACCACCATAAAAATAATATAAATAAATAAAATAAACACTATAACCAAGAAAGGAAGAAAGGAAGGGGCACATTAGGGGTTTTCACCAAGGTTCAGCTGCTCTACTAATCTACACAATGTCACAGCATTTTTCTTTATCATACATTTCAATGATGAAAAGTAATGACACAGAAAAACAAAAAAAAATTAGGTTGATATTTGATATATCTATTGTTATGTATAAAATATTTTCCGAGAATTATAAGTGTGTTAATTATTAGGTCATGGGTTGACTCTTTGACAGAAATACCATACAAAACATTTTCTTTTGACAGAGTAGAAAGATTGGGCAATAAATCCGTCAAACAGAGCGGATGGCCTGTTTCTTGTTGTGTCCTTTGGATTAAATCAACCATTTATACACTTTTATTATTTGATAGTATTTAGATGAATTTAATTGGGAAACACTATCTAATTAAGTTCTGAAAACAAAGTTTTTTTTGTTTTTTTTAATGCCCATTTTTGACACCGTACCCCCCTACCCCCCGTATCAGGAAATGTCCCCACACTTGCCAAGCGAGTGTACATCAACTACAGTTTAATGATGACGAAGCGCTGTCATTACCGCCCGATTTAGCCCACCACACATTCAGGAGACATCAGCAAGGCTATTCATCGACCGGCAGTCACATCAGAGACGTGTTTATTTGCTGCCAGTAAAGCAGAGGCGAGAGGTGAAAGGGGCACACGCTTACTGCTACACTACACAACCTGGCAGATATGTGGGAATTAAGTGGAAAATATCACATGTTGATCAAACGTCTTTGGAGTCATCCTAGAATGGCCTAGTACTGTATGTCGTCAAGGTGAATGGTCTGATACAGCCTAAAAGTGAAGTGGTTCAATGGTAGTAAATTATCATAGACATTAAGCTCACAATTATTTATTATGGAATGCAACATCATATGTTAATGAAACTTCGCATTAGCATTTGTACCCTTCCTGGTTTAATGAACACATTCTAAAAGAGCAAGGGGTTAAATGAAAATAGACCCAAAAAAAGTGTAATTAACCTTTATTTTGAAAGTGATTGTGATGACTTTTATTTTGGCATGTTCTAGTACCGGTTGGAATGGTTCAATGGGCACATACACTTTTAATGACACTCTGACTTTACACTCTCAAATGCAATTTTCATATACTTATTCAGAAATGCAACATGTGACGTTCAAGAAACTGCTGGGGTGAGATCGTGTTATTGTCTGGTTGTAGGTGCTTCTTGAAAGTGTAATTGTTCAGTGGGAACAGAAATGATCTTCAATGGTGCTCTGATTTTACTGTCACATATGCAGATTTCATTTATTCTCAAGTGATCAAATGATGGTGACATATCTAAGAATGGCTGAAGGATAGAAATGATTTTTAGTCTCACTCTGCAGTGGAACAAAAATACTTCATATTGATCATATTTGAATAAAACCTCTTGAGTGGCATCCTAGTCCTACTACCTGTAACTGGACTGGTTCCATGGTAACAGAAATTATATTTTAATGTCTGAAATTACAGTAAGATAAGACATTTCAAATAACTTTTATTTTTAAATGCAGACTTTGATCAATCCTCAGTGACATCCAAGTATGATGTTGTAGTTAATTCACCCTCCAAGTGGAATGGTGGCATGATTAAAAAAATAAAAATAATAACATTTCTGAAATGGCAAAGTAACGGCCATGAATGGACCACTAGGTGGGAGCAAAGTCTCAATCATTATGCGTTTATGCCAGGACTGGAAAACGTTTTCCTATTCATTTTTTTCTATCTTTCAGTCCTCATCATTTTCCCCACTTAAACAAATGTTCACAAACACTTTCTTGAAAAACAAAAATGTTACTTTTATACCGAAGCGTGTTGGCTACTTCACTTTCTTTTTTTTCCCGTATTTCAGAGTATTTTTTTCTGTTTTTGTATTTTTTATTACCCAGTTTTCTTATTTGTTTCTGTTTTTCAGATTATTTTTTTTTACTGTTTTTCAAAATATTCTATTCTGTTTTTCTGAATATTTTTTCAGAATAATTTGAATTCAATATACTTCCATATTACTGCCACTTTATTATTTTAAGAAAAATCCAACTTGATTCTTTTGATATTATACATTTTTTGTATGAAACAAAAACAAAACAGAAGTTTAATCTTGTCATATTATAGATTTTTCTTTTTTTTTCTTGAAAATGTAAGACTTTATTCTCATAATACTGCACAATTCTTCATTGAAAAAATATTTAATGTTGAAATATTTAAACCTTTTTGTTTAAAAAAAATGCAAATTTAATCTTTTAGTAGTAAAACTGTTTCGGGGTAAAATCTCTTAATATTACCAGTTTTAATTTTGAAAATACAGTTTTAATCTCATATTACACCTTGTTTTTGTTTTATCTTGGAAAAATTAACTTTAATTTCCAGTAATGCATTTTTCCTTTCCCTTTTTTTCTAATTATAAATAATAAAATGCAAATAAAATAAAATGCACAAACTAGACTTTCGCTATTTTCAGCAGCTCAAGTGAAATCTGGTGGCCTTTCTATGAGTGGTTACAGTAGTTGTATTTGTACCCTGAAATGCGCCATTTACACACTTGAGGGATTCCTCCCCATCGCAAATATGGATTTACATTATTATGGCTGAGGGCCATTGTCCTGCTCACACATAATTAACAGCGACTTCTTAGTCAAATTTGCAATTTGTTTCTTGGCGTGCTGTGCAGGTGTCACTTCTCGCCTTGTTGTTCTCACATCAAAAATGCCGTGCCGTTTAATTTGCACCTTTACAAGGAAATAACTCTGTGCTGGAACACATTGTACAATAAGATGAATGTTACCATGCTTCATATTGTGCAATGCCTTATGCCTATTGTTATTTAAATGTTTTTCATTGTTATGTGTTATTTTTATCGCTGTTTGTATAATGGATTTAAAAATAGCCATGTGATCAACAAAAATGTTGCAGTGCTAATATTCTTACCTCAAGTATTTGATTATCTTACTAAGTAAGTGATTAATTGTTTTTACACTTCCCAATTCAACCAATATTTTACAGAAAAATATCCCAATTTAATCTTTAATCATGCATTAAAGCAAGTTAGCCTAGCTGTTAGTATTAATATTACAGTATGCCATTTTGTAGGTGTACGAACAAATACATTAAGTATTAAGATGTTAAAGTCAAATGTATTGTCATTGATTGGTTAGTTTCTCATACTACACTCTGACAGTTGGTTAAGTAATATACTCCAATTTAATTTACTGTTGGCCTTTAAATTCAATTCAAACGCGCCGCCAGAAACGCTCCCAACGCAGTTTGTGTGAATGTAGCATAAGAAATAAAATGTATTTAAAAAGTGCTGCTGTTCTTTAAAGCTGGTCACTGTCTTAGCTTGCCCATTAGCATAGCAATTTGAAAAATCTGACCAGGTTAAGAAAAAGATTCAAGTTTAACGTTGTACTGTAGACACCCAGGCCCACCCAGATTGACCGACTGCCCACCCATGGGATTCATAAAAGAATATGTACTTTAATAAAACTGTTTTTGTAGATGTACACACAATAATAGATTTAACTACAGCCAGTTTTGGGGGGTCTATACTCAAGTGTATGGACATTAATATTCAATTTATTTAATTGGATTGGTCTGTTTTCCTTTTTTTTTTGTAAAAAAGCAACACTCTGAACAGAAGGTTCAGAAAAATCTGTTATGCTCCATTAAAGCTAGCCATTTAGCCTTTATCTCACTTGGCATTGGTTCAATACGGAGACTCTGATCAGCCAAGCAAGCATAATGAGTAAGCGCCATAAAAGCCATTTATGGCTGTTTATGACTTTCTGGAGCACACAGTCACACAGAGTTTCTCCAGTAAAAAGTCATGTAGGCATCCGTGATGTGGGAATTTCAGCGAATGCTGTTGGTGGCCTCGTCTTTGGCGTTCTTTACTGATGCTTGTTTGAATTTGCACTTGACCTGCGCAAATGGAGCACATGTACCCCAGGATTGTGTATGCGACTTCACAGACGATTGTGGCGACGGTGGCGATGAGCGACACTGTAAGTCAATACATCACACACTAATGTATGCATTTGTATTGTAGTGACATTTGTCATGGGACAAAACACCACAAAAGACTCATTTTGGAATCAATGTTACTAAGTTTGTAGATATGAGTTGGCTTTTACAGAAAAGTAACCATAATTGGTAACTTACGTCAAAATGGATGCCACACGCCTCAATAAAATGGCAACGGCAAAGAAAGGTCTAAAAGTCAAGGTCTAAAAGACATGAAACACACCAGTACTAATAGTAAAATGTTTTTTTTCCTCTTCTGCAGGTTCCAACTATAACAGATGTGACTTTGACAAAAGCTTCTGTGACCTGATCCAACCATCTCAAGCATTTTCTCAATGGAACAGAACGACCGCGGTTGCGCCCATCCATCGCGACCACAACGGCAAGCAATCAGGTTTGAGACCTTCTTTTATAGACTCGAAATAAACTGAATGTGTTTTATTCACTCACATTTCCATGTGTTGAATACTTCAGCATACTTCCTGTCCCTTGTGCCTCAAAGAGGAAATGCTACCACTGCGCAGCTAATAAGTCCTCTGTTTGGGCCCGCTGACAACTGCAAGGTAACAAGTATAATTTTCATAACGCACAGTGTGGGAAAAAGTGAGCACCCATTAACACAATTAAAGCACTTACACAAATTAGCTGAATTGTGACATCACAATAAGCCTCTTGTTACCCAATGAAAATAGGTAATTGTTTGATTTGATCAAACTTTATTGATAGATTTTATTGTATACTATAGTTATGTCGCAACAATAATTCCACGAGTGCCCATTGTAAACTAAAAACTCTGTATGTCAGTGACCCGATTAATCTGTGCATGTAAATTTTGATCACTGATCACATCTGTCCTTTTTAGATTTGCTTCTACCATTACATCTCAGCCCAACATGGAGCTCTTCAGGTTCTGATGGAGAGCGGTCCACTGGATCACAGAACTGTGCTTTGGAAGCAGTCCACTCCAGCGGAAGTGTGGCAGCGGGATGTCGTACGGTTTTCCAGCAACAACACATTTCAGGTGTGTGCGAGTTTCACGTTATTCTTATGCATTGTATTATTGTTGTTGTTGTTATTAAAAATGTAATGTTTTGCTCGGGTTTTGTATAACATTGTCGGGGGCTTATTTTTTTAATTTTGGTTGCTTTTGTCCTATAATTATCTAAGACACTCTTGCATTGGCCAATAAAGCAAAGCTCAGTTTTAAATGAAGTAAAATGTTGTTTTTTTTTTGTTTTTTTTTAATCATTGAGAAATAACTAAGATAAGGTTTTTGAAGAAAAAAATATGAAGAAAAATACAGTTCAGATGATGAGCAAAAAAAGCTATAATTTTCAATCCAAGCTACTTCCAGTCCCTCCTCCCCCACGACGACACACAGCATATACGACAGGTAGTAAAGATTCAAAGTCACAGATAAAGCCGCTCCGTGGACTTTGTCACTGTGTGCATGACGTCACCCGAACAATTCTCAAGGGATTGAAGCAAAAACAAAATCCGCCTTTTAAATTTGTCAAATGGAAACTAATTAATTTAACTTATGTTACATCTTTGAATTAATATATCATAAATATATTGATATAAATATATTGAATTGAAAAACAAAAATTGCGTGTGTGTATCCACCAGGTGGTAATTCAAGGGACTCTAACAGCAGACAGTGATACATCAGAGGTGCTGGCCATCGATGATGTTTCCTTTAGTCCCCACTGTATACCAGGTACTGACATTTTTCTTATTTTTATTAGTCACAGGTAAAAAACAAATTAAACCTGTTTTTTTTTTTTTAAAGGTTTGGTTCCTAGCGTGTCCCCACCTACCAGCGCTTGCCCCCCTTCGTGGTTCGCTTGTGGAGGCGGTGGGCCGTGCATAGAGGGGGTCAAAGTGTGCGACTTCACCCGACAGTGCCCCCGGGGCGACGACGAAAGCAACTGCCGTAAGCGCTTTGGTTGTTGGGACAATAATATCAAACTGTCAAAGCGTTATTGAAAGATTTGTTGGAATGCTCAACTTGTAGCTTTTTCTGCATAGTCCAAATGAACGTTTCCGTGAAAAATACATTTAAAAAAAAACAAGAAAAAAAACCCCAACCCTTTAAATAAATGGAAAAAAAAGAAAAAAAGTTGATTAATAACACATTATGTATCATTCCTGGTTTTTGATAAATGTCAGATCAGAAAGTCATTATTGTTACCTTTACTCTTTGTAATATCCTGTAAAATATGTCTTTGTCCAGCTTCGGAGTGCGACTTTGAGGGCGGGTCGTGCGGATGGTACGAACACACCCTTGGCGACGGTTTCGACTGGGTCAGGGGCTCGTCCGCGGATGTACCGCCGGAGTATTACGGTCGGCCACCGCCTCCGGACCACTCCAGTAACAGCACGGAGGGTACGAGGCATATCCCTGAATACTAAATGGTCCACCATCTGTTGTTTGTCTCTTGCCGTGCACTCTGTTTTGCGATTAGAAAACCGAGTGAAAGTGTGTGTTTTGGTCCCATGCGCTTGCTGAGTAGCAAGCTTGCAGATATGACACATTTCCTGAGGGGAACGTCTGGTTTCATATCATGAAAAATAATGTGTACAGGTATGTTATACGGTTTTGTTCAGATTCCATGCAACACAGATGTGAAGTTCTCAGTAACAGTGAAAGGTCGAGTAACAGAGCCTTGAGGAACATGAATGATAAATGATATTCCGGCGTCTCTTTGAAAGATGAATTGTCGCTCCATTACAGGTCACTTTATGTTCATACTGAAGAACAGTAGCAGTCTTTATCCGAGGGCGGTTCTGAGAGGTCCGTGGTTCCAGCAGTCGGCCTCCGGGTGCACCATGACCTTCTGGTGAGGCAAACCAGTAGCTTCCTTCTCCTTTGCCAAATTGCCAGATTTCGTCCCCTTTCTCCGCCGTCCAGGCATTACAACTCGGGAATATCAGTGGGGGCCGCCGACATGTACCTCCGCATCCGAGGCATCCAAAACAACACGATCATATGGAGGACTTTCTACGACCAGGGAAGCCGCTGGAACCGGGTCAGCGTGCAGCTGGGTCGCATCACGCGGCCCTTCCAGATCGCCCTGGCTAAAATCAGTCTGGGCGTGTTTGATGGCATCTCCGCGCTGGACGACGTGTCCTTCCACAACTGCTCCATGCCGCCCGCCGCCGCCGAGTGCCCACCGCTCACGCACTTCCACTGCACGCGCACCAGGGCATGCGTGGAGCGGCTGCTTCTGTGCGACCTGCTGGACGACTGCGGGGATGGTTCAGATGAAGAACGCTGCTGTGAGTGGGATTTTTCATCCTAAAATGTCCCTTTATTGGTAGGTATCGTGAGAAGACCGGCGACTAGCCTGACACAGGAAATCATTCATTTTGGGGTCATTTTGGCCATTTCCAGATGTCCATTACTAAATTACTACCCCTAGAGATTTGCTACTTTCTACTCCTCATCCATTCATCTTATCCCCACCTGTCCATCCATCATCTATTCAGAATGTAATCTTTATTCAATACATCTGAGTAGGTAATAATGGAATCCCACAATTGCCATTATTTAGTTACATTTTGGGTCCTGCACTTTGTCACAGCCCCCGAGCTGCAGTGCAACTTTGAGCATGACCTGTGCAGCTGGAAACAGGAGCAAAACGGGGCCGGCGACGTTTTCGACTGGACCCGAACCCGAGGCCCCACCCCGTCCTTCAACACGGGACCATGGAAGGACCACACGCTGGGCACCAGCTACGGCCACTACCTCTACATCGAGTCGTCCGTCCCCCAGGAGTTCAAGGACACGGCGGTGCTGCTGAGCCCGGCCTTCCAGCCCACCCACCGGCGCGGCGAGGACCCCTTCGACTCCCGACACCCCTGTGTGTTCCGCTTCCACTACCACATGTTTGGCTCGCACGTGTTCTGCCTCGCCATCTATCTCAGGACCACGTCGACGGGCCGCGGCCAATTGCTGTGGGTGGGATATGGGGACCAAGGGAACATTTGGCACAGGAAGACTCTTTACCTAACCAGCGCTCGACCTTTCCAGGTATTATTACTCTTGTGAATTTTGCCGTTTGACTCCTTGTTAGAGTTGTACAAAAAGTCTGGGTTCATCCTGAAGTTTCACCCAAAAGACGGCCTTTTTTTTTTTAAAATTAATTGACACCACAGCCAATCCATACCACACTGATATGTTTGGATTTGGATGGGATGATACTTTTCCACTTTTTAAAAAAAAATATGTCTAAAAAATCCTTATACTGTATGCAAAAGTCCTTTTTTAAAAGGGCCAAATTCAAATTTTCACACCTTCTTAAATATTAAGGATGGACCCTAGTTTGAGTACGCTTTTGCTTTCACATGTTTTCTTCCACATTGTTGCCCAGATCTTAAAAAAAAAAAGAAAAATGTTTTATGTCCCTGTGGCTAGATTGTAATTGAAGGTACGGTCGGAGATGATTTCAACGGGGACATCGCCATTGATGACCTCTCCTTCCTCGGCTGCGTCCCACATGAAGGTACGCCTTGTGAGGTCAGCATGTGTGTTCCGATTGAGCATTAAAGATGTGTGTCATTTGCCCACGAAGGTGAGCTCCCCAAGGCAAACACCACAGACCCCACCGGGACCACGCCGACCCCCTCGGTTCAGCCCCACCGTTGTCCCCAAGGGGAGTTTGCATGCGGTTCGGTTGGCGAGTGCGTCACCCGCGACAAAGTGTGCGACTTCAGGCAGGACTGCTCGGATGGCTCAGATGAAATCGACTGTGGTAAAAATGAGCAAAAACGACACATTTTAGAAATAGAAAAATGTGTCTGCCTGTTCATTGACTTATCCATACCCTAACCCTAAATATCATTCCCTTGCTTTTTTTTCATGCAGTGGCTGTGCAGTGTGATTTTGAAGGTGGTAAAACATGCGGTTGGGAGACGATTGTCCCGCCCCCCGTCTCTATGCACGCATTCCGCTGGTCACCTGACCAAGGGGAGAGCATTCATGCCGGAGAGCAGTATCATCGTCCTGTCACCGACCAAACGCTGTGAGTAACAGCAAAAATATTTAAAGCCAGTACTCCTAAGTATTTAAGTAGAGTACAGTCGTTTTGAACTTTTAAGTACAATATGTCATATCATTTAGAAATTTTTGTTTTTAAACATTTATTCAGCAAAATTAAATTCTGCTTGTTTCCCAAAATATTTCCTCTTTTGTCAAAAGCTACTTGGACTTTTAATGTCCAACTTAGATCTTCTCTCAGTAAAAATACTTCAAGATGAAGAAAGTACTCACCACGCTCAATCAAGTCTGCCGTCAGTGCCCTTAGTGGAGCTCGGATGGACTCTGTGTTGGTGTTGCTCCTCCGCCAACGTTTATATTGCATCCCAGCCGTATCGTGATCATTAAACAATGTGACCCAAAACTTAGGCACACCTTAGTTGAGGCAAGGCCTTAAATGTTCAACTGCCAATTATTTGTGTTTTGATGACAAGTAATTCTTAGTGCAGGGCCAAGAGTGGAATTTTACCATTCTGCAATTTGCCAGACTGTCTAATTGATTAATTAAGTGACTAACATCATACTAAATTTAGCAACGTGAGAAGCTGCCACCATCTCTGTAGAATGTTCTAAAAAAAACATAAAAAAATGTTTTCAAATCTTTAAATGGCCTCGTCCTCGGGTATCTCTGTGAGCTCCTCCACTCCTAAGGACCTCAGGTCTGCAGACCAGGCGCTGCTCCATGTGCCGAGGACTAAGCGGTGCCTCAGAGGGGATGGAGCCTTTTCTGTTGCAGGCCCTTCCCTTTGGAATGACCATCCATTGAATGTGAGGCAAGCTCCCTCTCTGTCCATTTTTAAAACCCATTTGAAGACACATTTCTATTCTTTGGCTTTTGATCCGACGTGAGACTGACAGTTTTCTGCTGTTTTCCGGTGTCTATTGTACATCGTATTTTTGGTATTTTGTGTTTTAGTTGATTGCTTTCACTTGTTCTATTATTTGCCATTTTAATGTTGTAAAGTGCAGCTGTTATGAAATGCAGTTGTATTGTATATTGTACAAACATGACTTCAAGTGGAAATCAACCCAAACATATTTTTTCAAGAATATGTTCCCAACAGGCCCACTAGTTGAAACACGGCATTCTGATTAATATTGTGTTTGTGGAATATGAGTTAAGCAGCAAAATGCAACCGTTTTGAGCCACCTCAGGGGGCGTCCATTTGACTTCTGTCACTTCTGTCGACTGAAAATGACATCACAACTACTCAGGGCTCAGTTAACGACCAATCCCGGCCCAGCTTCAGAAAACGGGTCAGCCGGAATCAGAGCTGGAGGTGGCGTAAATGAAGGTATTGAGGTTTTTCCTTGGACTAACCAGGTCGGATTGGTTTCGAAATGATCTCATCCGAAGCCACAGCCAAGGTTAGATCTTTTGGAGACTTACAAAGACCAGTCTTTGGTGGTTTGGACGAGAATGCTGGATGAGGGTGAAGCTACCAGGCAAGAGAGCTCAAGGAAGACCCAAGGGAGGATGACAGATGGAGAGAGGAGCATGCAGATGATAGGCGTAGATGGAAAGGGATGACACGTTGTGGCCAAGCCTTGAGAAAAAGCCTTGAGAAAAAGTCACAGTTTTCAAACTACATTATTATTTCCTTTTATTATAAGTACAGTACAGTTGTTTTCAACTTTTAGTACAATATGTCTGCACTGAATTATTTAGAAATGTTTGTTTTTAAACATTTATTCAGCAAAATATAATCACCAACCTTTGTATAATCAGGTGTAGTTTAGTAATAAGTATTACAATTTCATCATGACTGACTGTGGAGGGTGTATCGACTGTGGAGGGTGTATCGACTGAGCTGGGTGAATCGACTGAGCTGGGTGTATCGACTGTGACGGTTGTAGTCTCTGGGGCCTGGAGGAGTCGTCTCCCACTGCCGCTGTATTGTTGACCTCCCTCAGCAAGGGTTCCTTAATCAGTGGAGGAGTTTGATGAGATGCAGGTACATGTTGACATAAAGCTCCAGATAGTAATATTTGCTTCAGATTACTGACCAAAAAGTAGAAATACACAAACAACAGTTTTGATCATCATGATGATGCCTCTCCGTCCTCTGATGTAATTTAGCGAATGTGGTACTTACTGTAAAAATGATAAGAAGAGAAAAATGAACAACATTGTCAAGTGAAATTCCGCTTGTTTCCCAAAATATTTCCTCTTTTGTCAAAATTGACTTGGACTTTTAAATATGTCCAATTTAGATCTTCTCTCAGTAAAAATACTTCAAGATGAAGAAAGTACTCACCACGCTCAATCAAGTCTGCCGTCAGTGCCCTTAGTGGAGCTCGGATGGATGCTGTGTTGGTCTTCCACCAACGTTTATATTGCATCCCAGCCGTGTCGTGATCATCATTAAAGAATGTGACTCTAACTCGGGCCCAACCCTCGTTGAGGCGACGCCTTAAATGTTTAACTGCCAATTCTTTGTGTTTTGAAGACAAGTAATTCTTAGTTTGGGATAAAGAGGGGAATTTACCATTGTGCAATTTGTCAGTCTGTGTAATTGATCAATGAAGTGACTAACATAATACTAAATGTAGCATCGTGAGAAGTGGCCACCATCTTTGTAGAATGTTCTAAAAAAAAAAAAAACATGGAATGACTCCTCAAATGCCTCTAAAATCCTCCAGAGCAAATAAATTCATGAAAAACAATTGACGGTTGAAGTACATTACCTATTCAACTGCACACACTGGTCTTCTCACCGATAATCTTCCATTTGTGCTTGTTAACACGAGTTTTTAGGATAATCATTGGCATTTGAAAAATCACATTCATCAATCCCGGTCTATCAAATGACTACGCAGATAAGTTGAGCGTGGATATCAGCAAATCGGAAGTGTGGGTAATACATCATTACGAAGGAAAATCGGGGCAACAATCTGGATATGCAAAATAGATGCGTGCATGTTATACTTGAGAAATGACAGTACGCATATGGGAATGGCCAGTAGAGTCAGTCTGAAGTGGTTGGAGGCGTAACAGGTGCGTTAGTGTAGAAAGGTACAAGCGTATTTAACATTAACAAAACATAATCAAACCTAGGACCAAACAAAGTGCGGACCGAGTGTACTCTGTCTCATAGCCAAGGCAGGAAGAGAAATGGAGCTGAGAAAAGTAGGGAATCAGTATGCTCGGAAGACGGAGCACATAACCCCAATTCTGAATTTCCTTCACTGGCTCCCAGTGCATTTTAGGGTTCATTTTAAGGTGCTTCTATTTGTTTACAAATCTTTAAACGGCCTCGCCCTGGGGTATCTCTCCGAGCTCCTCCCCTCCTACGTACCTTCCCGGAGCCTCAGGTCTGCGGACCAGGCCGTGCCTCAGAGGGGATCGAGCCTTTTCTGTTGCTGGTCCTTCGCTTTGGAATGACCTTCCATTGAATATTAGGCAAGCCCCCTCTCTGTCCATTTTTAAAACCCGTTTGAAGACACCTTTCTATTCTTTGGCTTTTGAGCCGATGTGAGACTGACGGTTTTGTGCTGTTTTCCGGTGTCTATTCTATATCGTATTTTTTGCATTTTGTGTTTTAGTTTATTGCTTTCGAATGTTATATTATTGCTATTTTGTTGTTGTAATGTAAAGCGCTTTGTTACAGCTTCAGCTGTTATGAAATGCGCTGTATAAATAAAGTTGTATTGTATATTGTATAAACATGACTTAAATCAGCGGATCCCAAAAAAGACTCTGTGAAAAAAAAACCCTGAGGACAGAGTGAAAGTGGACTTTATTGTGTAAGCTTGAAGTGAGTTCTAAAGTCAGGATAATTACAGGTGCTTTTCCCCATTGTCTTGTAACTTTTGGTTTTCAGGTGTGTTTATTTTTATTCATGCACACTCCATCGTGTCAGGTCGGTTCTTGGTTGACGACATTCCATGACTAAAAGACCCTGGGAATAAAACCTGGGCACAGCATGAAAGTGAATTTAATAATCTACAGGGTGGTTCTAAAATGAAGCCAATTGCAGATGTTATTGTCTTTTCCAGCTTCTGTCTTTTATTTGTATTCATGCCTACTTCCTCGTATCTCAGTCAAGTGGCATCTTGGTTGACTTCATTCCATTTAAGAAGAAAAAGTCTTTGTCATTGTGCATTGCACAACAAAACAGTCTGTGAGTCGGGTGGCGGCGATCTCTGGAAATACTGCTGGCCTTCATCCAGCGGCAGCTAGCAAACACACAGTCCAGGTCTGGCTGAGGACTTCCCACAATCCTCTGGGCTCTTTTAAACATCCGGGGCAAGTCCTTTCTGTCTTGGGCCATGCAGCTGATTTATCAGACGGTCATGACAGAGGATGCTTTCCATGGTGCTCCTCTATAACTTTGCCACCAGTCTGAAGCAACCTTCCAACCAACCTTCCTGAACCTCCTCAAATTCTTTGCTGGGCCTTTTTAACTAGGTGTGAGCCTGCGATGTGGATTCCTAGCAACTTGTTGTCGTCCACGCGCTCTGCTACCTTCCAATGTATGAATGTGTGCTATCCTTCTTGTTGTTCCGTCATCCACGATGAAATCTTTTGTCTCGCCGGTGTTCAGGACCAGGTTGTTGTCTGCCAAGCACCGAGCCAGGTGGTGAATCTCCTTTCTGTAGTGGGACTTTTTATTCTCTGATATGAGACCCACAACAGCGGCGTCATCGTCAAAATTGACAAACCACGCGTCTCAATTAACTGAGTGATGATTCACAAATTCGTCTGTTCTCTCAAGGCATATATGAAGATTCTACCATCGTGTTTATTTCCTGGCTCTTTTGTTGGTAAAATTGTGAAGTTTGTGGCACCACTTCTGTTCGCAGGGGCAGCCCTCAGGGTTGGTACATGTGCGCCGACAGCTCCAACGGTGGCTATGGCCACGCCACCGACCTGCAGACGCCCCTTATTGCATCCACAGGGCCACATTGCACCCTGGTCTTCTGGTACCACATGGGCGGATTCACTGTGGGCTCTCTGCAAGTGAGTCCAAAATCCCTGGGAAAAGTCGTAATTGCTCCTGTCAGCATCTACACTTCTCACTGATCTCTTTTTGCAGCTTTTGCTGAGGCGTGGAAACATCACTCATGAAGTTTGGTCTCAGACTGGTAACCAAGGCAACAAGTGGAGACGAGGTGAAGTGTTCTTGGGGCTGTCGAATGACTTTCAGGTTTGGAAATGCTTTTACCCTAACATGGTGTTACAATTGATTCATGAAAAACTTGCCCTCCACTACAATGGAGTTAATTGCATCTATAAATTACTGCCAGTGAGGAGTTTCTTGGTTTACAGCAAGTCATTAAAACTTTCCGGAAACGCAATTATTTTTGTTGCTCCGCTCATCTGTCTTGTTAAATTTGGTTGCAATGGGACAAAAGCTTCAGGGGTAGCTAATCTTTGAAGGTGATTGAAGCGTCCAAAATTAGCCTAAAATGCCGAGTTCAAACCAAAATGGCAGACTTCCTGTGCCTTTTCAGGCATGGGTTCAGGAGACTTTTCTGTTTTTTGACTCATGATAGACACAGCTACCAAATTACTAAGTGAAACTGGCTTTGGGGGCTGAATTTTTTTTTACTCCAAAATTGTATTTCTTTGCCTAAAAATCACAGTGACAGAGAAATGGGCCCGATAAGTACGTCCGATTCTGAATATGTTTGCCCAAATAGCATGTTAGCCTTGTATGCTGTTTCCCAATCAAATTACTTGTTTCCCACACACCGACACGGCTCATTAGCTGATGGCCTTGATCAATCCCGAATTGATCGAGTCCTAGTCCGCCCCAAATAGGTTTAAGTCGTGATCGTGGCACTAATGAGTTCTCCGTTGGCATCTGCCAGCTGAGGTCAGTCCAGCATCAACAGACTTTGCGTGTGTCAGCCAAAGGTTTGATTTGTCTCTTGGAGCTCCATCGTCGACAGTCATTAACCTTTGCGTCAGCAGTCGTGTCCACGCGGATGCTACCGGTCGCCAAGTTGATGAGTCGCCCGTTTTTTTTTTTCTTTCTATAGAGTTGGAGAGAGTCCTATTGGCCTTTTCAAATCAGCCTCATAAACAGTGAGCTTGTCGTTCTTAAATTTGAGTGCCCAATGGGTGTCGTCAATCATTACAGTCTGTCTGCTTATTTCTATTCTGCAAAGTGGCGCTTATCATGAATCCTACAAAAGGTTAGGAAAGCCTGCTTGTGAAACCGACGTCGGCTTTGTCGTTGCCTGTCAGGTGGTGTTCCGGGCCAAGCGCGGGATCAGCTACATGGGCGACGTGGTGATCGACGACGTCGGCTTCATGGACTGCGCACCTCCGCTGCCCTCGCAAGTGCCGTGCACCCGCGAGCAGTACGCCTGCGCCAACGGCCGCTGCATCCCCCGGGACAACCTATGCGACTTCATCAACCACTGCGGGGACGGCTCGGATGAGGAACCTTACATTTGCAGTGAGTGGGTATCTAAAGACAGATTTAGGTCCACCGCACACCAAACGATGTGGCTGATTTTTTTGATTTTCTTTTACTCTCTCACATCTGTGTTTTTCAGAGGAGTTTAGCGGCCGCTGCGATTTTGAGTTTGACTTGTGCTCCTGGCGCCAGAGCTCGGAGGACGATTTTGATTGGCAGATCAAAGCCGGCAGCACCCCCACCCTCGGCACGGGCCCGTCCACAGACCACACCCTGAGGGACCCCTCTGGGCACTACCTCTACCTGGAGAGCTCTTTCCCTCAGGCGGCTGGAAATGCCGCCCGCATTTCAGGGCCTTTGCTGAGCCACAGGAGCTCCCAGTGCAAGGTCAGGCAGATTTTAAAACAAATTGGATTATTCCAAGTTGTTTTCTTTATTTCTATTGCGCATTGCACACTGACCTGCAGAAATTTGTAAAGTTGTTGTGGTGAGTGCTTAAAAGACTGCACGTCAAAAGTTTTAACATCAAGTAGCTAGATAAACTGTCCGTCATATTAATTCATTGTTCATTTGCCTTTATTGTAGTGTAAGCCTAACCTATAGGACCAAAAAAATATGTACAGTATAACAAATCGGTTATTGCTTATTGTAATGAGATGAAATTATTGCTTGTTTGTTAAAAATACATGGGAAGAGGACCTTGAAAACGAATCACATAATAACATAGTAATCGCAATATTGAAGGAAAGAAACTGACGAGATTATTTTTCAAAATTGTTCTAGCCCTATTGAAAACAAAGAAAATAGATACTGTGTGATAAAAAGAAAGAAAAAAAAAAAAGAAAACGCACACATACGCACACACTAGTCAGTGTTAGTTGCCTGCTGTGTCATCTCAGCTGTCAGCCTGTTGGTAGGAGTGATCGACCGCCCCGTTCGTCTGCCCTCTTCCGCCCTCGACCTGTCAGTCAATCCATCAATCACGCCAGTGGCTAATTTAGTAGGAGGGGGCGGCCAACAAGTCAGTCTGCCGAGGCTGACAGAGGCTGCTGTAATTGCGCTTCCATGGAGAGAAACAATCTTCCTGTGAGATAAGAAGTATATTCATCTTAATCCTTAACACTTTTCTTAAAATGCCCTCTTGCTTGTTGCTTACAGCACCAAAATGGCTCTAAAAATCTGATGTACTATCCTTTTTATCCCGCCAAAAACAAAAACAACTGAATTGACCTCACTAAATCCTGATTTCACACATGAATTACTGAGCACATTTGAACTCTGTTGCTAACCAAAACAGCAGCACTTACTTTGGTGCAACTCTTTGCTGACTTGTGAAAGAAGGGTATTAAATATGAGTGTTTTTTAACGCCACTTAAGATTGACATAAAATGTAGTGTACTGCTAATTTTCTACAGCTAAAGCCTCCCACCTCTCCAAATACATGCCTCCCCTGCTGCAGTTGAAAAAATAAATAAATGAACGCAGCTAAGTAAATAAAGTAAGTTGCTTGGCCACTATTTACAGGAATAGCACCTCAAACAAAGCAAAAAAATGAACACCTCCCCACTCATTTGGATAATTATGACGTTTTCCTTAGATGCGCTTCCTCTTCCACATGTCCGGAGACGGCATCGGAACACTGGGCGTGTTCCGGAAGAGCCAAGGGGGTCTTCACCTCCTCCTCAACCTGACGGGCGACCAGGGCAACTACTGGCAGGCCAGGGAGATCCCGCTGAGCCACCACGAGGACTTCAGAGTCACATTGGAAGGACGGGTGGGCCGAAATCCCAAGGGGGACATTTGCCTGGACGACATCACCTTTTCGCCAGAGTGCCTGCTCGCTTCCTCAGCCGCGATAGAGGACGAGGCCACTCCTCCTCCCCCTCCCCCTGAAGGTACACTTTGCAGAGGTCATTTAAAAAAAAAAAAAAACATACCAGTGCGAATAATTCAGTGGTCGAAACGATATCCATTTAGAATGTTTTTTGTTTTGATGTCTCTCTATCGCCACAAATGTCCTTTGTCCTTGTTGTAATTCACAGACCTCCCTCTGCAGGTAATCTCTTTTTCATAAACGTTGATAAGCTGTTAAAAGGGAACAACTTGGATGCAATACAATACAATACAACTTTATGGATCGCATTTCACAACAGCTGCAGCTGTAACAAAGCACTTTACTTATAAAATAAAATATCAATAATACAACAACAAAAACAGTGGCAGCAGTGATTTATGGTATATCATCCCTTCCTATTTGCCATTTTATTAACATCACACTGGCCACAGCAGAACCAGTTAGGTCAAACTGCTTATTTCTGAACCTCACCCCCATCACCATCAGTAGTCTAAACGCATATATTACATTTCAGTTCCAACAACTAAAAAGATCTTTAATTGACCATCAGAGCTGTCAACAGAATAAGACTTGCTCTTGCTGCCCCCTTCTGGCCTGTTGCTTTGTGAATGTTTTCATCTCGTTATGGATGTTTTGTCTTATTGTTGGGACGCTAATGTACATTTTAGCTTAACTCATTCACTGCCAAGGACACATTTATTTATCTTTTCCCAGTCCAGGTAGGGTAAAAGAGGGTCTGAAAATGTCCGGCAGTGAATAAGTTTATAATAGGCTACTTTTAGTTAATATATTGTTATTGATATGTATTTTTATATGTGTGTGTTCTTTTCAGACCGCTGTCCTGCGGGTTCCCTGCCTTGCGCAAACGGCCGTTGCTTCTCCCCCGGCCAGAGCTGCGACTTCCTAGACGACTGCGGCGACGGCTCGGACGAGGAGCGCTGCGGGACGTCGTGCTCCTTCGAGGACGGCCTGTGTGGCTGGAAAAACTCTCTGGCGGACAATTTCGACTGGTTGCTGGGAAGCGGCTCGGTCCAGAGCATACGACCGCCGTATGACCACACGTTGATGGATGAAACCGGTTTGTTGTCCTTGCCAGATCGTTTTTTTTCTGTTGTTTTAGCTTCATATCGTAGCCCTTTTTTTCTTCCACTTCCTGTATGTGCTATTATTTCCTTTCTTCCTTCTGTCTTTTTGATCTACTTCCTGTGTGCTGCTAGTTCCGTTTTACTTCTTCCTTACCTTTCCCCTTCCATCCTCCCTCCCTCTGTTCTTTTATGGCATGACTATGTGACAGTTGTGCAAAAACACACCTAACAATGGATTCTTCTTCTGCCTCAGGTCATTTCCTGTATCTGGAAGCCACACCAGTGGGACTGAAAGGCGACAAGGCTCACATCAGTAGTTCGCTGTGGAAGGAGACCAGCTCCATCTGCAAGCTCTCCTTCTGGTACTACATTTCCCACAAGGCCTCAGGAACTCTCCGCCTGCTCGTCAAGGTAAGCGTGTAAGATCAGAAAAAGTGTCGAGGTTGAAAGGTTTTTAAATTAACGCAACATGGGAATCCGATTATTTTTCAGCTTCCTGTGTGCTAATATGACCTTCTTTACTTCCTTTGAAGGACCCTCAAATGCTCGTTTCAAACCAAAATGGCATTTTTGTCCTTGTGCGGTCAGATTTATTCATACCACACTCATATTAGATCTCATTAGATTGTCTGAGAGTATTTTACATGCATTAACAATAAAGGCTTGTGAGCCATTGGCACTTAATGGATGTTTGCTACATGCACGGCAGCTTGTTTTTGTGCATACATGTGTCCTAGTACGTTACGTTTGAGCACAGATGTGACGACCAGAACAATGTTCACATGTTTTTCATTTCATTTTTCATCATATGATTGCACATCTAAAGGGAAATGTGGAGACAGCTGCACTGAATAGAGGAGCAGCTTGCGGTTGATCGTGACAATATTTGAGCACAGTAGTTATGCTGTAAATGTAAAGCCGCTTCCTTTCAGACGTACTTCTGTGGCGGGCGTACAGTATTCCGGCCAAGAGGAAGCCATCCTTCTTTAATGTAAAATTCTGTATGCGTGCCGTGTCCTTGTTAGAGCGAGAGATAGGAGTGTTGCCACATCAGTGTCTGAGGAAAGGTAAAATGAAAGGTATGATACTGAAATCTGTTTTGTTGTTCTTGTGTAAAAGCCTATTATAATGCTGATCCTTTCTGGCCCTTGACCTCATCAAGTCCTCCAATCAGGACTCATTTAATTCAGAATTACCGGTAATTTCCTTCCATTACTCTATAGTTGTATTCTATCTTTTCTTTTTGCTTTCCTTTTCCTTCCTCCCTTCATCCGTCCATCTTCTTGTTCAACTTCCTGTTTGCTAGTTTTACCCTCATTTCCTTCGTTCTCTTTTTTTACCTGTTTTGTAATCCTCCTTCCTTCCACCTTTTTGACTTCTGCTGTCCTAATATGACCTTCTTTACTTCCTACTTCCTAACTCAATTCCTCCCTCCTTCCCTTTCTTCCTTCCATGTGTATGTTGGACTTCTTGTGGACTTACATTTCTTCCTTTATGAACTTCTTTCCGTCTTTCCACCTTTGTGTTTGGATTTTGTTTACCTCCTTCTTCCCTTTCTTTTTTCTCACTCCCTTCCTCTCTCCTTCCCTCTGTCCCTTCTTTCCTTCCATCGTTTTGTTCAACTTCTGTGCTTCTTTACTTCCTTCTTTCCTTTCTTTTTGCACATTTTGCTTTTCAGTTTTACTTCCTTTGTCAGCCCACTTCCTTTGTTACTTCCTTGACTTCCTTTATGCAGATATCACCTCCTTTGCGTCCTTCTTTATTCCTTCCTTACATGTTTCTGTTGGACCTCCTGTGCACATTTTCCTTTTTAAGTTGAGCTACTGAGTGAAGTCTCTTCGTTTTTCCTTCCTACCTTTATTCTCTTGCCTTCAACCCACTGCATTTCACCATATTTTATTTGTGAATAATTCTTTTTTATTTCTATTGATTTCTTTATGCCTTATTTTATCACCTTTGTTCTTTCTGTCAGTCATTCCTTGTTTATTCGGTATGACCGTTTTTTTCCTGCATTAATGCAGCGTGATTACGGTACGCTACTTTACTGCGCATCCTCGTAATAATTCTCTCCTCTGAACTCCGACATGACACTGGGAAGACACTAGACGCATGACGCATGGCTGGGTGTGATGGCGGCTCCCTCAAAGCCCCACTCCGGGTCGCATTGCTCGTTTGAACGCTGCATTAGTCACCATGTGGTGCCTGGCTGCTGCCATGGGAAAAGACTCGCCGAGGAATTACATACTTGGCGTGTCTTTTAATGTATTCCATATGCGGCGCGAGAGAGGCAACAATAACTCAAGACACAGCCTGAAAAGCGGCGGGAAGCTTTGAATGACAAATTGTCTTAATGAGAACCTTCGTCGGATAAAGCCGGCTCACTAATGTGCCTTCTTGACCTGTGCAATGTGTCTTTCCTGATGATCTTCTCCACGCAGACGGAGAACGGCATGTGGGAGGCGTGGAACAAAACGGGCCATCAGGGGAACGGGTGGAAGCAGGCCGAGGTGCCGTTGAGAAGGCTGAGGAACTTCCGGGTGATATTCGAGGGCGTGCGTTGGCGCGATGTGAGCGGGGGCGCCGCCTTGGACGACCTGGAATTCAAAGACTGCGCCCCGAGTGAGTGACGACGAATGGCGTGAATGATGACATTGCGTTTGCTGTTATCCTGGCAAGCGATACGAGTGGTGTAATTTCACACTGTGATTCGTTAATGGGACTTGACGTTAAGGGATAAGCAATGTTTTTGATGTTGATGTTTGATGCTGCACGAGGCCGGAACACGGGGCAAATTTCACTTTCTTCCGTCTTCCTTTCCTTCCATCTTTTTGTTCTATTTCCTGTGTGCTAATATTTGCTTCTTCCTTTCCCTTTTTCCTTTCTTTGCTCTTTGCGTCCCACTTTTCTTCTTGAGCGACTAACTGTGTGTTACTATTACCTTTGTTACTTCTTTTTTCCTTGCTTTGCTCCTTCCCACCTTTCCTCTTTTTCGACATCCTTCCTTTCTCAAGCAATCACTTCCTCTCCTTCCTACCTCGCTGCTTCGTTCTTTTCCTTATTTACTCCTTTCATCTTCCATCTGTCCCTTTCCTTAAACCTTTTTTCACACTCCGTGTTACCTATAACTTTCTTACAATTACTTTCTTTTACGTCCTTCTTTTCTTTATTTACTCTTTCCTTCTTTCCTTCGTCCGTTCCTTCCTTCGTTCGTTCCTTCCTTCCTTCCTTCCTTCCTTCCTTCATCTATTGGTTCCATTTCTTAGTGGGGTTAATGTTACTTTGTAAACTTCTTTATTTCCTGTTTATACCTTCCTTCCTTCCTTCCGTCCTTCCTCTTGTCACTCTTTTCATCTTCTTATTCAACTTGCCATGTGCTGCTATTACCCTCATTACTTCCTTCACTCCCTTATTTGCTCCTTCATTCCGCCGTAAACCCCTCCCTCCTCAGCATACACATATGCTGCCTGTTACAGTGCTGTCTTCCTCCCCATCTTAAATGAGGTGCAGCAAGCGGAAAGATGCTCCGAGCTCTCTTGACAGGATTTTGTCGGCTTTTGTCCACCGCTTGCATCCTTCCGTGCGGAACGCAGGAAGGCTTTGTTTTAATAATGACGAACAGATGTGTGCGTGCGTGCATGTGTGTGTGTGTTCATTTGTTGAGGGGTATATGGGTGCTCAAAAGCGGGTCATATATGCATGGTGGGTATATGGATACTCAACCATGTTTTCTATTGTTTTGTATTTTCTGTCAGTATGAAATTAGTCAAAAACCAGAACAAACAAAAAACTGCAGTGGACATTCTTGTAAAACACTGTACAAATAAAATTTTATTCAGCGTGTAGTTGCAGCATTATTTTCTCAAATAGAGTCCATCCCTCTCATAGACAACGTGCTATACAGTAATCTGTAACTTTTTAAAATGCATTTAGATTTATCGTTTTAAATGTTCTAAAATACTCAAATCGTAACATTTACCACCATGCACTTCTTCCCAGGTCCCGCTGAGCCAATGAGCTGCCCTGCAATCACTGATTTTGTGTGTGACAGCGGCCACTGTGTCGAGTCCCACTTGGTGTGCGACGGCAAGCCTGATTGCGGTGACCAATCGGACGAGTCGGACTGTGGTGAGTGGACGCGAAGAAAGTTTCATTCAGCTCTCTGTTAATTTTCGAGTGAATCCATTTTGACTTTTACACAAACTTTTAGACGTCGTGGTGGCCATGCCGGGAGCGTGTAATTTTGACGTGGACGACGGCCAATGGGAGGAGAGATGCCAGTTCGCCCAGGACACCGATGACGACTTTGATTGGAGGATCAATCACTGCAGCGAAACAGCGGGAGCTGGACCGACATCTGACCACAGTCCAGGTTGGCGGACCCTCTAGAGGGGCTCTAATTTCAGTACTGAACCAACTGTGCTATAAATACTGTATAATATTTCAATTCTCAGCTACTGCCAATGTGCAAGCTGATTAAATACTTACAATTCATACCCCTGTGGACTGCCGTTGTGTGCGGCCTCTGATTGGACAGCTGAATTTATTGACTGAATGTGTCATTGACTGATGACGTCACAGGGCAGCGGATCGATAACGTTTTCAACATGAGAGAGGTCACACATACGTGACCAACCGCACTCACTGACTGAGAGACAAGCATCCATATAAAGCAATCAGCCTCAAGTCTTATATGTAATCTAAATTGAAGGAATTCAGTGTGTTTAAAATATCCAAAAGGTCTTCCAACCAAAGAATCCACTGCTACATCATGGACCATTAATTATTGTACCTAGCTAGCTAGCTACCTACTTGCGTTTTAGCTTTTAGCTAGCTACCGACCTACCTAGTTAGAAGTTAATGAGGTTGTTAGGTCTCTCAATAAAGAAGGTATAATTCGATAGGTAGGTAGGTTTGTAGGTAGATCGATTAGCTACCGGTACCTACCTACCCTACCTACCTTAATAACTTCTTTAATTAATCGACCAACCTACCTACAGTACCTACAAATTGTTCAGACTGTTCTCCAGCTCTGTCCTTCTCCCCAACTTTCAACTAAATGATAATTGTACAATGTGCCATGCTGCATTTCTCTCACAAAGGTGGCGGCGGGAATTTCCTCTACATCCACTCAGCCGCTCAGCGAGAGGGTGACGTTGCCAGGGTGACCACCATTAGTGCCTTTCCAGCCAGCGTGGGCCTGTGTCACCTGCGTTTCTGGTTCTACATGCACGGCTCAGACAGGATGGGAACACTGAAGGTGGCTGCGATTCCATAAATAATGCCATTTTGCTGTCATTTTGAAGCAGAAGACTCCACTTTTAGCAATCGAATCGTACCCGCAGGGAAGAATGAAAGACAGTGGCAGGAAATAATTGATCAAAGCATCCTCATTTTCATCTATTCGTGTCTTTTTTCGGGTGTCTTTGGGACTGAGTTAAAATAATGAACCAAAAAATCCTGCTTTGATTGACACAACAAGATATGTGCAGTGTTCAACCGTCATATCGCTGTTCACCTTTTTGCGGACCCGTCAAATGGTGGATTATTTTGTGGAACATATCTACTTGTCTGCCATGGAAATCTGCTCTATATTGTGGAAATCTGTGATTCATAGCAGTCATGTTTTATGCGTTTGTACAGTAATAGTACTCTAATGTCCTTGTATGTGAGCAAGGAGAGCCAAACAATCAAACACCCAACGAGCTGCTGTAGGCCATAACTCATGTCCAGATGTCCACACATAGATGAAACTGCCAAGTTGAGCCAACCCGACTCCTGCTCCTGACATCACCCATAATTAGTCATTTAAACGTCATTAACAAGTTTATTTCCTTACATTTACATTTTTATAAGTGCATTTTTCTTGATCAAAATCAAGAAAGTATTGCAACCATATATTTGAAAACATACGGTTGTAGTTTTGGCTCTAAAGATTGCATCAATTCTTTCTGCGTTTGTAGGTGTTCACAGTCGGACCGAGCGGCACCCCGCTGCTGATGTGGGCCTTGGCCGGAAACCAAGCCGAGGGGTGGACGTACGCCAACGTCATCCTGTCCAACTCGGCGCCTTTTCGAGTGAGCTTCCAGGCGGAGGTGGGCGGAGACATGTGGACCGATGTGGCCCTGGACGACATCACGTACACGGCAGAGTGCGTGGGCGGAGGTGAAGGCTTTTCCTCTTGACTTGCTGTATTCAGAAACTACATCGACCTACTGCGCTCATTAAATTATTTAACTAACCTGTCTACTTGTGTATCTCAAAGACTTTCTTAATTTATCTACACCCTAACTCTGTTTATTTCACTAATATTTCTCATTTACTTCCTTAACAAATGGACTGACCAAATTAACTAGATAACCTACCTACCTAGCTACCTACTTATCTCATTAACATTCTCAATTCTTAACATTAACATTTCCTAGCTAGCTAGCTTTCTACCTTCCTTTCCTTCTCCCTAACTATCTTACTACCTACCTACCTTTCTCATTAACCGTAATTAATCTACAAAGCTACCAACCTGCCAACCTTTCCTTTCATCGACCTACCTACCTATTCATTAACTTCCTTACGTAAGCTAGCTAGCTACCTTCCTTTCCATCTATCTACCTACCTAACCCAGCCTCCCACCCATCCGTCCGCAGAACCGGTGACTCCACAGCCTCTCACCTGCAGTTCGGACCACTTCCAGTGTGTCTACACCTTCCAGTGCATCCCCAGGAGCTGGCAGTGCGACGATGAGTTCGACTGCTTCGACCAGTCGGACGAAGAGCGTTGTCCCACGGCCATACCGGGCACCCTCCCTCCACAGGGCGGCTGCCCCGCCGGCCACTACCGGTGTTCCAATGACGTCTGCCTCCCGGCCATACTGCGCTGCGACGGTGTCCCCGACTGTCCTGATGGCGAGGACGAGCACGGCTGCCGTACGCGTCACAAATGAAAATGAATCATATTTGTGATACAAACAGTCTTGGAATTGCGCTGCCTTTTTTTTGTCCCTCCAGCCTTGCTGCAGTGCGAGCTGGGAGAACTACTGTGTGACACTTTAGCCGCTTGTGTTCCTCTTGAGAAGCGCTGCGACCGCTTTGCAGACTGTCTGCCTTTCCTCGCAGATGAGTCCAGTTGTGACGGTAATGTCCCAAACACCTTTGACAGATGGAGACATCAACCTAAAGGAGACATCTATCCATTATTTTTGTTATCCAGTAATACCCTGCATATTCACTTTTCACATTCAGTGTTACCTTACCCCATTTATGAGTTTCAAATTGAGGATGTGTCTTGAAGTAGCTTCATCCGTACTTTAGTTTTTCTGTTGACATGTAAGAGAAGCTGTGCCAAACGGACCCTCACACTTTGGGTGCTTGTTAGTGAGCATATCTTCAGAATCTGGCAGATTTCTTTTTCCCCTTTTCTGGTCTCTACCTGCGGCACTGACATTTGACATTGATGCTTAAAATCGGTTCATCTCCGTAGAGCAAACCTCCAATTAACTGTGTCACTATGTGCCAATTTGACCTTAAAATAACTACATTTGAATGATTGTGATGACTGCACCAGCATTTCTGTTGTTGCCAAGGCACTTAGCCATGACACTCTCGGGTTGTGTTTAGTCCATTTCGCAAGTCTAAGGGGCGCCCTGGAGTTTGAATTAAACAAAAGAAAAAGAAGAATGTTCCTTACTGCTACTTTAAATGTGATGCAAGAGACCTGTTATTCATAGTGATGTTTGCAAAATCAGAGAAATGAATCGCCAACTTTTTAATATACATGCAAATGCAATGCTGTTTCCGTGGCAACGGCAAATGCATACTTGCCTCTCATTATTACGGAGAGGGTTACGGGGGAAAAAAGTCATTTTAGAGAGACGGGCTTGGTACGGTAATAACAAACATGTGAATTATTAATATTACCAGATTGTCACTCTCACTTTTGTATTATGTATTTATTTTTACTTTTTATTATGCAGATTGCCCTCCCATGTACTGCCTGGGTCGAGGGCCGTGCCACGTGGAGAAGCATGGGCCTGTTTGCATGTAATATATATACACGCACACACGCCACGCACGCACACATTCAACAACTCAACTTTATCTCGCACGGTGAGACGCCAGACATAAAAATTCCATCTGTCTCGCTCCGTGAAACATGTTGGAACCTGTAAATTCCACTCTTTCTTCCTCTGCCAACTTGAGCGGCTTCTCACTTTTATATATCCCAACGGTGCCGCTACGAAATTGTTGATAGATCCTGCTGGTCAATATTTGAACACGACGCACCCACCTGGTTGTGTCGCTCTAACTTTTCAGTTAAAATTCAGAAAGACAGTGATTCTATATGGCTGCATTCAGCTTGGGATGCCTTTATCATAGTTCCCAATATACAGCAAATTAGACACACGTTCAATTTGTAATTTGAGCCACTGTAAGAACTGTATCACAAATTCGGCCTTCACCCCCTTCAATATTGTGACAGAATTAGCGCATTAGAGAGGGTGCCAAAAAGGCATGAGAAGTTCTCAAATTAACATTACAGGTCCACGTCAGTTGTTAGCATGGTAGATGGTAGCATCGTAACAATGTCCATTATGTCCGGGTCGTTACATTGCACCGCAGATGTTATCCAGGCTGGACCGGCAACCGTTGCCATGTGAGGGCGAAGCCGTCACTCTCCACTCCGACGCCACATGGGCTGGAGGACACGCAGCTGGGTGACGTTTCAACATTTCCCACCTCCACATACATTACGGTCCAATTAGTAACTAACAAATCCACTTGTGACTGACCATCTCTCTCAGACGCGGTATACGCCGGCATTGGCATCGGGCTGCTGCTGCTGGTGGCCGGCGTGGCCGTCTGCATCCTGGCTCTGTGCAGTAAGCGATGCCGTGCGACGTGAGTTGTGTCACCGATAATGACGGCCGTATTTTCTTTTACTCTGCTGATAATGATGATGAGCTCATTTTTATGCCTCCGCCGCAGGAAGCGCAGCCGGACGGACTACGGGATGATGGATCGCCTCGCCTTAGACTGGAAGGCAGAGGTAACGTCTGATCCATCATTAGACAATTCTTTGGGGGCATCCTTAGTGTCCACAGTCTTACAAATTGTAATACAGTAATCCCTGGCTATTCGTTATCCCAGCTAATGGTTACAATGGGCTGTATAATTTATACTGTAAACATAACACAAAAAATATGACTCCCAAAACACTTTAATATTTTAAATTCATCTTACAACATTAACATTAAAATTAATGCCTTATAGATTTGAGTTATCAAAAAAAAATGTGCATGTATTGACACGTGCGGAAAAGATGCTAACAACCTAGGCCTAATTTATTTTTCATGGGCTGTTACATTCAATTTAATTTGAAACATTTGGTTTTACCTCTCCCCATCAAGTTATCATCAACACTTAAGTCCTTTTTTTCCTTTTTTTTCATGCATGATTTCAGTTTCGCCGCCGCATGACCAGCCGCAGCAACAACGGCGGCGGTCTCTCCATCAGCGTGTACCCTTGGAGGAGGGAGACGGAGGTGACTCCGATTTTTTTTTTTTTTTCTCTTTTCTTCTTTTTTTGTAGCCCTTCTCTCTAAGTAGCAGATGTCAAATGGACGTGCCTCGTCTTCTTCACTCGACAGAGCTCGTCCTGGAGCGACGCCAGGCTGTCCTTTGCCAACCCGCTTTACAATCATCATCATCATCATCATCATCATCATCTGAAACCCGATGAATGTCGGAGCTCCCAGGCGTAAGCTAAAACAAGATAGACTGTGCATATGGACCCTTGCTGTGAATCAGTATGCAAACATACTTAGATTTTTTTTCCTCAGGTAAAGTGAACGGATACTGTGCATGCAGTGACAATCAAAATTGGAAATATTAACATAGATGGGTAGAATTCCGCAGTTTATTTTTCTTGGTCATTTGTTGCGATTCAGAATTCTCAGTGCTTACCCGTAACTGCTCAAAGGCCTATGAAAAAATGTTGCATGTGCGCTAATCATTTTAACTGATGACTTCTTGAGGCTGGAGGAATGGCAACAGAAGATAGTTAGGTAAACAAAATTGCTCAGGTTTTTTTTCCTGGTCAATAGTTGCTAGGCAGAATTTGCAGAGCTCATTCAACCGGCCAGTGAAAGCATTGCGATGCTACACTGTTAATCCAATTAATTTCCTGTTTATTTTCTAATTGTCATATTGTTATAACAATGTAGCATTGCATATGCTTTGCGCGAGCAAATTGGCCATTAATTGTAATTTTATGATAAACGTATTTAATATGTAATTTGACGTATAAAAATTAACATATGTCACTTTGTTTTGATCCTGATCTGATTCTGGTTCTCTCAAAGTGAAACTAGTGCAACTGGACAAGATAGCTTAAATGCATGGTGGGTTGGCAACAGGTAGGAAAAAATTCCCAACGCCCCAAAAAAAGACAAACTCAGCTCAGTTCTCGTGACATCAACCCAGTGACACTCGAACTGACGGCCTTTGCTCAAAACAATAGCACTTTATGCACCTTTATGCCAAGTTTGCACACTCGCGGGCAGAGATTACGAAGCCGTCATTGTTTTTGGTTTGTTTTTGTGTGTCTCTGGTAGCTTCGGCTTTCATGCCGCTGAATGGCACGTAGCGCCAGCACAAGCTCTTTGTGGAAGTTGTTTTTGTGTTGTCGGTGGGATCAGCTCACCCTAATGGGGGAGGCTTTATCCCCCCTGTTCAACCAATTAGAACCAGTTGGGAAGTGTTCACCTTCCCCAGCTGTCAAGTGAAAGAGTTACTTTGCAAGATATCGCTACAGCAACCTGCTTTATTTAGTTGGACACTAGATGGTTTTTTTTGTTCATTTGGAAAAGATGTTTTACCATTGTTGGGAAATATGTAATTTATATTTTCCCCCACCCCCCCATCCCAGCAACTACTAAACACGGTATTCTGATTAATATTGCGTTTGTGGAATATGAATTAAGCAGCAAAATCCAACTGTTTTTAACCATCTCAGGGCGAGGCCATTGTGTGTCTTGCTGTCGACTGAAAATGACATCACAAGTGCCTCAGGGCTGAGGGAACAACCAATCACGACTCACCAGTTTTCTGGGCTTGGACGTGACATTTGCAAGCTGCGCCCTCACGCACCGTGATGTCATTTTTTTAGTTGAGAGCTAGTGGCAAATTGGCCGCCTCTTGAGATGGATGAAAATATGTGGCTTTTGCTGCTTAATTCATATTTCTGAAACGTACTATTAATAGTAATACAGTGTTTAGACTAGTGGAGCCATATAGAACAAGCATGTTATTTTGAAGAAATTTCTTTACTTCACTTCCCCTTTAACAGTCACATAGAAATTGCATGTAAGCGGGACCTGGATGCTATAAAAATATAAATGACTATTTCACTTCAGTGTCATTCCTGCTAGCTTGAATCTAAATACAGCGAGCGGACGACCTTGTACAAGTGGTCGCTTGCGGCTAAATGAGCTCAAGTGCACTTTGGGCTCTGATTGCCTCAATAGACGAAGATGAATTGACCATGATTGGACGAGATGGGAATGCTGAGATGAAATGGATTGCAGGAAAGACAAAAGAAGCTTTCCATTGAGTGATGAGCTGTTCCTGTGAGGTAAATACTTCACACACTTTGCCTTCATTGTTCTCGGCGCAGATATGTTTTTGTCACGAGGTGGGCTGGGTGGGATAAAATTTTGCTGCAAGATTTTACGCAAGAAAGCGGATGATGAAAACCCCCCGCAGACTCGAGAAGGTCACACTGCAAATGCTGCGTAAAACTTAACTCACTTTAATGACAATGATGAACAAACTGAAGTGTCACGTTCCAAGTGTAGCTTTTTTCCGCCATACAGGGTTTTAGTTTTTTCTAAGCCTTTTTTGCCTATGTGAATGAATAACAATCAAATTTGCTTGAGTATATTTATTCAATGCCACACAAAAAGTGACAAAAAATGTCTTATTGAAAATAACATTTTTGATGCCACGTTAAGCTTAACATAGACTTATGCAATCCTTTTTTAACATTTACATTTGGACTAAAATGAACATGTCTAACTCCATCCGTCATATCCATCTGGTCATGGCGCAACTTTTCCCCCAATTAACTCATGCAGAAACATTTCAAATGTTTAACTATTGAAATGCCAAGTGTGTCATTTTTTTTTTTATCTTGAATAATAATTTGTTTGTGAACATTTTCAATATTGTCGATGGTTTTGGGGGGGCGCGCTGGTCTGGTGTATTGCCCAGCAAAAGACATCTTCCCATGAACTACTGTTGTTGAGGTGGGTGGAATGCCATGGGGCCCCATTGTCCCCACTTTGTTAATCAAAAACATTTTTCTTTGATGTTAATTGTATATTTGTCCACCACATTACTTTCAGAACAGCAAAATTCCGCACCTTTTACCATTTTCTGAACTGATAGGTGTGTGTCACAAGGGTATATGTAAAAAGAAGGTTTGTGTTGCTTTTAATTTTTCCTATTTTTTAATACTGTACATATCTTAATACACGACATGGCACTCATTTCTCCCCATTCAAAGCATGCAGCAGAATTCCACATATTTTACTGTTTCAGCTAAATGCCTTGCTGTTGATTTTATTTGTAATTCTTTGGACTTAATTCAGTAGTAAAGTGTGATTAATGTTTATGTATTATTCAGGATAAAGTAAGTTTGACTTATTTAAAGAGTAAAAAAAAAAAGATTATAAAATATTTTGTAGCTGTTTTGGGGGAAGATGTATATGAATGAGGATATTTTAGGACCCTCTCAAGTGTTAATATTTGATGGCACAGCCGAGTGATTCATAAAAGCACTCCTTCATTTTCTCAGCTTTTCCGTGTACGGTCCAGAAATTCCCACAGCGGGTGGCATCTTAATTGTTAAATCCTCCTCCCCGTATGGATGGCAAAGGGAATGCCACGGCAGGGGAAAGCGGGGCCGGGGGGACACCAGACTACTGCCACCCTCCCTTCCATGTCTGGCCGCCTGTGAGGAAAACACAGCACATGATGGTGATGTCATGGTGTCAACACTGGAGCACTTGTACCTACTTAAAGGTAAGCATAACTTATGCGAGACGTCAAGAATGTCCAAAATAAGAAAATGTTTGTTGTATTTCTTTATAGCACTTTTACACCAAGGTAATACTGGGATCTATCAGATTTAGCTTTCTTTCTCTTTCTAATAGCTGAGATAATTTGCCAACAATTAGCCCTTCCACTTCAGGATATACTGGCCCATATTGAGATGTCACCCACAAAGCGCAATCAACATCATTTCAACATCATTTTAGAAATAAAAGCTGTATTGGTAAGTATAATTTCAGAACGACATTAAATGTAATTTATCTTACCATTGCACAAAGGTAGCTAGCTAAACAGACACTTAGCTAGTTTTGCAATTTCCAATACTTTGTCACTTCTCCACTGTATTTCTAAGGTAAATAATATTCGGTATATCTTGATATCTTTGATGTGAATGTGTGTATATATATATATATATATATGTATATATATATATATATATATATGTGTGTGTGCGTGTGTTTTTACAGTATCTTTGTTGTTGCTGCCATAATTAGTGAGCTTTGCAATATATATTTAGATGGATACAGACAAATAGATGGAAATGGTCTTTCTGACATGTTTGGACATTTTCCTTAATTAGTAATTTCTCTCGCATAGTTAGCTATCTTAGCGCGAGCTGAATCCACGAATGGCGATAAAACGTTCGTCTTACAGGTTCTCGCAACATCCAAAAAGACGCCATCTCATTGGCTGCAGGGGCTCGGTGACGTCACACGCGCACTTTCTTTTTCTCCAGGAGCGCAACATTGGACCTCACACACACACATACACCGAAGCACACCGGGAGAGAATCGATTCGTTCAACTTTTCCCTCTTATCACATTTGAATATTACATCCCGATCATTTTGTTGTTCTTGTTGGTTCGCTTTGGAGGCAGGGGACGCGCAATTGTGTGGGAGAAGAAAGCACCTCCGCGTGGAAGACAAAGCAGGTTTTTTCCCCCCTCTGGGAAGACGAACGAGAGAGTTGCGGGGTTCCGCCGCCTCGGAGGAGTGGAGCGGCGGATAGTGGGGGGCTTGGAAGACGACCACCTCACGGATATCTGTGGACATGGCGCTGGACAGGAGACTGGACCTGCTCCTCGGACTTTTCCTGCTTGTGCAGTGTGTTTACGACGTCGGAGCCCAGACCGGTAAGAATAACTACCATCCCAACTACCCACTACTATCATTTTCTTTCTCTTGCACTTTTGTTGACTTAAAACAACGTGTGGGTGGAAAAAGGAGGTTGTCATAACCGCACATGCGGTCTGTCACGTTATTATTTTTTCAAGCTATTACAGCCCATATTTGAGTGTGCAGTATATTAACCCCTCTTTATGGTCTGGTTAAATATTTAAAAACAAACACAATATGGAGCCAAGTTAGGTGTGAGAAATATAGTGGGGGGGGGGAGCAAAAATATGGCTGCGATAATCATAACATCATAATCACCCTAAGCGAGCGCTAAGCAATTAACTGGCTTGGTACTCCGTGGGCTGAATTCATAAAAACATTTTAATTACTACTGTATATGTGTTATGAGGATTCGAGGCAGCACGGCGGATTGTGTTTGGCATGACAGCATCGCAGTGGAGAGGTACAAATTTTGAATCCTTTCTTGCTGTCACCTTTCAAAAACATGCTCACTGACTCCTCTGAATTGTCCATAGGTTTGTATGTGATTTATGCAATTATTGTGTATTATGAGCATTTGTGGCAGTGTTGTAGTGTTTGGCCCGTCTGCCTCGCGTAGAAGTTCTGGGTTTGACTCTCTCCTTTGTGGAGTTTGCATGTTCTCCCGCTGCTCATCCAAAAAGTCAGCTGAGATAAGACTAAAAAATGGATTGGTGTTTATTTTACTTTATTTATTGTTTGGGGGATCTTTTTTTTTTTTTTTATAACAGTTCTTTGGAGGTTTTATTTCCACCCAAAAGTGCATCCAACAACACTGCAGCTCCGCATAGGCTACGGCTTTGATGTGATAGTGCTCCTGTGTAGTACTGCAGCATCCGATAACACTGTGACTCTGCAATTAAAAGATCACTGCCCCATAATATGTCCTAGGATCCTTTCCTGGAGTGCAATCATTCGCCTTGTGTGGTAAATGAGTCCACCTCCTCCTGTGCTGTACTTGAGACAGAGAGCTCACGTCAGTTGTAGTCCGCGGAGAAAAGTCGTCATCCCAACATCAGCACACGACACCACATGTCAGCCTCGTCCTCGCTCCTCTCCCCCCTCCCTCCTGGAGCGTTTATTGCTGCCAGTGCATTTTCACCAGACAGCGGTTCAGTGAATATGTTCAGCTGCTGACAGTGACTGTAAATTAAAGCAGTGTGTGTTTTGTGTGCGAGCCTCCCGACCCACCCCTTGCTTTTCTGTGAGTGATGCTATCGGGTGGCACGTGGGTTGGATTCATGCGCCAGCGTGGTTTTGACAGTTCAGTCAGTCTGCATGTGGACCACATTTTAACGTCCATGCGGGAGAGAAATGGACTGACTTAAACAAAAGCACTCCTGACTGTTTTTTTTTCTCCTGTGACTTGTCCTTGTTTGTATGTAGGACAATATTTTTACATAACCAGCTGAGTTGCTTCCTCACACCTGGAGTGGCACGCCCTGTGCCTTCCCGTGTTGTTTTTTTAATGGAGAGGTGCACTAGTCGTCCCTCTTTAAGACCCTGTTAGGTAAATTCAGAGATTTGTTTCTATAATGCGTAATACATGCTAATTGTTGTAATTGCCTGAGAACTATGTAGTACCCATTTGCAAAGTAGTTACTGCAAACTGTTTTTTACCATTTCAGTTTTCCTGATTTTTTTCGGATGGGGGGGCATGGCTAAAATGAGGGCCAGAATCGCACTTCCTGCATTATATAACAACTTGAGTGCCTTCGGTCATATCAGCGGTTATCCAGACGCAATTGCGGCGTGCAGTTAGCTTGCTAGCTATGCCTACACCCTGAAAAGGCATCTTTCCTTTGAATAGTCTACTGGTGTGGTCACTTCAGAGTGCCTCGTTGTCGCCCATGAGTGTGCGCACATCACACAGAATGGTGGGAAAGTGAGCATAGGAGATGAAAAAAAAAAAGTAAAAAATTGAGCGTCATGCAAAAGCTCCGTGAAAATATATATATATATATATATTCCCTACTTCCACTAACAACCCAGGCTAAACATATCTCCTCCCCACAAAGATACTCATCGATCAGTCGAGATGCATCACTTCACCATACTTTCTTGAACCAGTTACTACTCTTTAAGATTTGGCGCCATCTTGTGCTATCTTCTAGCATTACTGAAAGAGCACAAAGATCTCAACTGACCAACTGAAATCTCAAGCGCAGTTGACTTTATCTGCCTTGCTATCCACAGCGGTTGAAAAATATGTCTTGCTATCCACAGCGGTTGAAAACGTCAGGTGTAGAACGTCCTGTACATATTGGAGGTAAAAGTAAAAAGTGGTCAGAAAAAACAATAAAGTGAAGAACAGATACCTGAAAAATCGACTTATTATTTGTCCAGGTCAAAACTTTGAAACAGAATTGTATCCAAGTTTTGGCCAATCAACCAACTCAAGTAGTACATTACACCACCTTTTTATGTGCCATACCATTGAGTTTGGTGCCCAAACGAAAGGCTGTCAAGCTTTGTACCATGGGAAAACAAAAGCATCGTATCAAACAGTACCTCGCGGTGGAATGGTGCTGAACATCTGGGCGGAATTACACAACATCCTGCAAGCATAGCTGTTCTCTTTTTTTCAAAGATGTGATTCTCGGCAGTGGCACACAAAATTGGGGCTGATTTCTGAGATAATTTGCGCCCGAGTGGAAAAAGAGATGTTCCTCTCAGGCCTGGAATGCACCGGCATATGCAGCGAGCGTGAGAGCAGCGATGGCATTCTCGAGAGAGAGGGAGAGAGTGGCCGGTGTAATGATGTGGTTTTCTTTAAATGCCTGCGCTCAAGGCTGTTAATGTGCTAAGATTGTGGCGGCGTGTGGAGCGCACCCGGATACCGTGTCGCCGGCATACTTTGACCGACCACTGACCAAGTAGCTGCGCAAAAGTCGGGTCCGTATCGAAAACCAATTTCAGGCTGTCAAGTGCATGCCAAAAGCGACTGGATGTGCTATTAGACTCGTTTTAATCAAATGGAAGCTTGAAGAAAAGGCACTGGTCAAATAAGTTCGCCTGTTAGAGAGCATTGTGACATTTTTTACCCCAAATTTTGTTTTTGTGTATAGTGTACTTTTGAAAACAGACATGGCCAGAGCCCGCTTCTTTATTGCGGCTCTGAATGACCAGCTGAAAGGCTCCACCACGGGGGTTGGGTGCTTTGAGAGTGGGGGGATGCACGGACAGGACAGGGGAGGGAGCGCTTCTTTGTGCTGCCCTCCACGGCAGCCACGGCGGGCTTCGCCATATAAGCCAGAAGCGGGGTCGTCACCCGTACCAGCATGCAACAGCAGCACCAGGCCGGCGCATTAGTCACGCCCTGGAACCTCGACGCTCCCTTCCACGCCCACTTCGGGCCGCTGTGGGAAGAATCTCAGACGGGGGCGGCTTTAGAGCTCAGGAGTGGCGCGCTGGGGTTCAATAGGCGCCTGAGACAAAGAGCCAAGAGGCCACTAGTTAATGAAACACGGCCAAGTTAAGCCGCTCTTCAAGCTTGCATCATTGTCTTTTCACGTGGGCCTGCAAGATCCTCATTTCCCTGCCGTTGCGGGATGTGCCCAGCGCTGCAGTCCGCAAAAGGTCACATACAGGGAGACTTGTGATGGATAAGAGTTCAGTGAGAGATGACAAGCAATTTCCACCACTGATAAACATCTTTCCCCCCCCCCCCCCCCCCCCCCTCACAAATAATTGGAAAGCGGCCGCCTTGCCCGCAGTCAGGCTGCTGCAGCTTGAGATATTTCATCACGGTTGGAGAAGAATAGCAGTCAAATTTGGGGGGAAGGATACAGCCTACTTAATTGGGGTACACACATAATATCTTAATGTCCACCTCAAACAAAAATGGAAGACTTCCTGTATATTTACAGGTATTAGTTGGGGACTTTTATGCGGGTCTACCTGACACCTGACAGACATGCCTATTTATTTACTTTTCAGGCATTGGTTCCTGAGCCTTTTTTGTGGTTCTATTCCTGATAGACATGCCTGTTAAATGTCATGTTGCTAGGGAAACAGACTTCTAGGGACGATTTTTCTTGAATGGCCCCTTGATATAAGACAAAATGACCCGAAAATGGCTGCTTCAAACCTAAATGCCAGACTTGCTGTGTGATTGCACACATGGGTTTTCAGACTTTTTTTGTGTGTTTAGTGATATAAAATATGTTGCTCAACGAAATTGGCTTGTGGGGCTGAATCTTCTCTGAAAAACACATGGAAAATGACCCTTGAATGGCTGTTTTAAAGTGACAGAGTTCTGTCAGACATGGGTTTTTGAGACTTTTTTGGGTTTTGTGTCTCGTCCTAATAGACATGCCTATAAAATGTCATGTTGAAAACGGAAACTCCTGCGGCTGAATTTTTATTAAGTGACCTTTAGAAATAGCCAACATTACAATAACACTAAAATGACCTCTTCGAATCAAAATGCCAGATTTCAAGTGTCTTTTTGGACATCGGTTTTTTTTAGACATCTTTTGTGCGTCTGTTCATGACAGACATGCCCGCCAAATATTGTGTGAAGTGAAAATAATTTCAAGGCCTCATGTTGCACGGGTTTTGATTGGATGTCATCAGACCTAATGTGACCCGCTGAGGCTAGAATTGTAACCTCAGTCCGAGGTCATTTTGAATAGAATGCGATGCTGAATGTAACCCTATTGAGAGGATAACAAGTGAAGGGTTAATCTTCTTAATAGATTTAGCTCAAATCCGGACTAATTAAATATAAAAACCCCAAAGCACCGAGTGGATCCGACAAAGGTGATGCTCCCATGTAGCGTTATGCCTCACTTCACTCAGCAGTGAAAGCAGTTATAAACAAACGGTGAACTTTCACACGAACTTGCTGCACAGGCATGTCGTGGCATGCCGTAAACCTCGCGGCCGACAATTTGCTTTGTGGATAGACCCGAGTGGCCCCCCTCCTGCCGAGTTCAGGATATGAAGTCTGGATGAGGGGAGCTGGGGGAATCTCGGCTATCCGGCGGGGTGCGTTATCTTCTTTCAGCATGCCTCCGTTTCATGGCAACAAGGCATGTAGCACTTGGTTCCCCTTCATCGAGCGGCTTCTTCAAGCCTAGTGTGGAGGAGGAGGATTATTTCCACATTAAGAGATGCTTTGAGCTATAACGTGCATGCACGGGATTTTCTAAATAGAATTGTCTAGAATGTCTTTGATCAGGTTCGGGGTTCGAAATGCAAGTTTGCACTTTCCCCCCCGTGCTGGCGTGGGTTTTGTCCAGGTACGCTGGCTTCTTACCACATTCCCAAAACTTGCATGGTTAGGACTTTACATTGTCCATTGGTGTGAATGTCAGTCTGAATTCTTGTTTCTCCTGCGCCCTGTGATTGACTGGCAACCAGTCCAGGGTGCACTCCACCTCTCGGAGGAGGTGCAGTCAGAGAATAAAGCGCAGAGGGTGGTCTTAGTTGGTCATTATTCACACACTTAATGTTGACAGGTTCCTTAAACTACTCGAGTCATTTTATTCATAGCCTCACACCCACTTCATTTGAAATATAAAAATCATCCCAATTAAATGAGAGAGTTCATTTTCACAATTAGGGTGATTTCTTCTAATGCCGGCCCTAAAGTTAGCCTGCCACGACTCACTTTTTAACGTCTGCAAATCATTTGTGAAATCCCAACCTTCTCGCTCTCACTCCCATTAGACATAAAATACTTGGCACGGCGTATCTGCGACAGGTCGAGCGAGTATCAAGCGTGAGATCACTCCATCTGCATTTCGCATCATTGCCTCTTACTTGAGATGTTCGAGCAGGTTTCCGCCAGACGTCCGCGGCCTGGGTCGCCCCGTTGTTTATTATATTTACTCATAAAAGACGGGAGCCAGACATATACGCTACAGAAATCCCAGCTATTTACTGCCGCGTGTTGCTTGAGCCTGCCAATGTTTAACCCCTTTGACAGTCCATTGCGGTTGAGACGCCTGAAATTCAGTGTCATAAAGAGTGATGTGGACATCAGTCTGTTTAATAGCATTTAGATTTGTCAGCTATCAACAAGCAAAGGAGAGGAATGTTGTCTTCTGTAATCCACAAAAAGTTGAAGGATCGAAACTGGACTCTTATTGGTTGTTGAAGACATTTCACCTCTTACCCAAAATGATTCTATAGTTCTAAATCTAAGATGTAGGGTTGACCAATTCATGTCTCTGGTGGGTGTGTCCACAGGGCGTCACATTTTTATTTCAAAGGAGACCGAGTGCAGAAAGAGAAAGGACCGCTGCAGCAAAGCGGAGACTTTGGAGTGTAATACTGCAGCGCTGAGCTGAGGCACAGCAAGGCGTCTTTATTATTGTCATTTCTATGACCCCACGATAACCAATATGTTCGTCCAGTCAGCGACTATGGCTACTAACTCGTACCAATAGGAGGCCCCAGGGCACATCATTCCTGGGATCCCCTTAGTTGTCCTTTCAGGTAATTGAGAGGCACTGAGACTCTGGATTAGCTTTTGCAGCGAAGTAGTGAATATAAAACAATCACACGAGTACGGCGGTAGCTGAATGTTGCCTTGTGGATCGTATTCTTATTTCTGCTGCACCGGTTGTAACTTTGAAATGTGTATGTCGATACTGTCATAAACCAAGTTCCCCCCTTGATTTCTTTACGATTGTTTCTCACTTCTTAACCCCACGGGCGACCAATCCAGGATTTACTCCGCCATTCGACAAAAGTCAACTGTGATAGGCTCCACCTCACCAACAACCATAACCAGGAAAAGTTCTGCAGAAAATGGATAGATGGATGTTTCTCAGCTCACAGAAGAGCATCTTAGTTGACCTCGGTGGGTTCAATCACAATGGAAGCGCCTCGATGGATATGCCCTTATTCGGTAAAGGATTTTAGCCATCACTTTTAACTGTAATGGTCTCAAGTATGACGGATAATATGATCTGTTATGGCAACTCCAGCATCTTAAATATATCTTTGATGCAGCCTGTGATGACCAGCACATGCTAACTGTTTTAACTTGAGAGCATTTCTCAAGAATGCAACACTGTCTACTGGGCCGCGTGCCACGGAAAGAAACAGCTCAGATTCATGGGTCCCGCATCCCCCGAGGGAATTTAGCCATGGACATCATCTGTCATTTTATGCGTTTGTAAAGAGAATGCCAACATTGTTGTGTGACTCCAGTCCATGGATGAGTTATGAAGATTGAACATCTGCGAGGCTCGGCCTGTTCATCGCCTCACCCTTGTGGATGACGGGCTACCAGGGAGGGGCCGATTAAGGATGAATCCCAGAGGCCCGGCAGAAGATTGCCAGGGGTCAGGAGTTTTTTCTTTTTCTCTTTTGTGCGGAACAAGCTTGACCACGTGTCCGCTAAGTGAGAGCTGCAGCTGCAAAGAGCAGAACTTTGGCAGCTCGCTTTCATCCTGTTTACCACAGAATCAAGCAACCTTGACAACTCAAGTCCAAGCGTGTTAAAGACGGGCAAACAACGGATTCTTCTTTTGGTCGATGTTGAGGTTTCCGTCTTTAAACAAAGAGCATCTTTGAGTTATTTTGCTCTGCTGCAAGGTGCAACTTAAGCTTTCTCATAAAGACTTTGAATGCACGTCTTCTCCGCGCAGGTTACAGACGAAGCTCAGACTTGAGTATTCCCGGTGGGTGTGTTGCCACACGAGTCCATGTTGTTTCTTAGTGCTAGGTGAAATGATTGGAGGCCCGGGAGTGGTAGCAGTCATTCAGGAGGCTCACATCATTTTAATGAACTCCATAGATCACATCTGCGGTCTGGCACGGTGGAGTTGTAATTTGGCAAGTCCGCAAGCCTGGGCCTGGCTGCATGTGGCATCTCCAGCAACGGCAACCATTAGCTATGAAATATTGGGCTGGGTAACATTCAGTGCACAATCATTCTGCTCTAACGCCCACTCACCAATGACTCACCTTAATTCTCATTTTGAGAAAGTCTTACCAGTTCAATTCATCCATTTTTTGGGGAGCAGTGGAGCCCATCCTAAATGACTAATGGAAAATGTCAGACAACACTCTGTCTGCATTGGTGTTAAATCAATTTTAATTAAGAAGAGACTCTTGTTAGGAAGAGAACAGACCACTGTAGCAAAGTGGAGACTAAGGAGTGTAGTAGTGCAGTGGACGCACCATGCCTGGACTGGTCTTCATTTTTGTCCAAGAGGAGTCTGTGGGTAGAAGAAAACTGACTACTGTAGAAAAGTGGAAACTGTGGCGTCTGAAACTGTAGTGGGAAGACCCTGCGTGGATTGGGCAATTGCGAATGGAGCATTGACAGACAGTGGATCCTATATGTCAGCTACTATGTGAACCACTACACCACCAAAGTGTTTTACCAGTCTTGAAATATGTACCGCTTTACAGAGCAGTCATATATCCCCGATTGTTTTGAAAAAGCTCAGTATTGCCCCTGTTTATCCTTCACTTTGTCCCGACTCTTTCACCCAGATGCACTAAATTTGCTTTTGGCGTTTGCAAAAGCATTTTAATAACACTCAAGTATCACTATATCTTGTTCAGTTCCTTTTTTTTTTTTTTGCCTTATACGAACAAGTCAGGGTGAACAAAACATTTTTGTTATCAACTTCAGGGCATCGAATGAAAATTTCACCCCATGTTTTTTTCTTGTGAAAATGATGAACCACGCGGCGTAATGTGACGAATTGCCTTCGTTAGTGATGCAATTGTATATTTGCGGTCATGAAGAGGCATTTCATTGAGTGCCCGTCAGCTGCTGAGAGGATTATAAACTACAAATTGACTCCCGTTTGAAGGCCTACGCCGCCCATGTGCCTATCGCTCTTACTCGGACAGCAAACAAAATTAGCGAGAGCTGTTTAATTATCCATCCATCTATCCATTTTCTATACCGCTTATCCTCATTAGCGTGTATGGATAAAGGTCCTTCAGTTAAAGGCCAGGGTGTGAATGCCAGCATGAGAAATTGTAGCGGGCTTATGAATCATTGATGACAGTGTATGAAACATTTTTTTACAGGCTCATTTTGGAAGAGATAAAGGAGGGGTTTAATTTCGCTGGTGTCCCCCACCCACCCTAGCGGTCGAAAGCAGGCATGTGGAACTATCGATTAAATGTCTTGCCAGCTTACTATTCACCCAAAAGGCCTCTGGCACTCTGCATCATCACATTAGGAGCTTGCTCACTGCCGATTGTGCTGAATCCAAACATAAATAAACATTCACTGGATCTAATTTGACACCTGCGATGCAATAAACTTACTTCTGTTGAGTTTTAGCCATCCAGGTTCTATACCACTTGTCCTCGTTAGGGTCGCCAGTGAAGCGGTCGCCACATATACAGTGGACACCATTCATCCATCCATTTAACTACTGTATAGCGCTTGTCTTCCTTAGGGTGGTGGGTGAGCTGGAGTCAACCTGAGTTGACTTTGGGCAAGGTGCGCAGCAACCTTGAACTGGTCACCGCATAAATGCAGAATACCATCCATCCATTATTTTCGAAAGGACTTGTCCTCTCTAGGGCCGTGGGTAAACTGGAGCCTATCCCAGCTAATTTTAGAGGGGTCCTGAGTACATCCTAGACTGGTCACTAGTCAACCACAGGGACGCAAAAAACGTGCACACTCAGATTTACATTTAGAATCTAGAACCTAATTAACCATCCACAAAGGAGGGCCCAAACCGAGATGGTGATACAAAGTCAATTTTTCGAATTTTACTTGACTTTTTACTCGAATTGGCTGGCAGACATTCGGATTTTTCTACCCTGGTCATTATTAATCTGTAATTTAAAGTCAAATCTGTGGTGAATTGAACTTTACTTGATATTGATAAAAGAATATCTAGCGCTACACTATAGCCCCCTGGGAAGGCTTCCCTTAAATGTTAAGAGCAATTATTATTAACGATAGAACCAGCTCTGACCTCCTCCTGCCGTACTGCTGCATGCTCGTGCGTACACGAGGGCGATAAAAACATTGACTCGGGGCGGTGTCGGCCGGCGGCCAACAACAGCACTTGCCAGGGAGCCTTGGACAAACAGTGCAGCTAGTGTGCAAACACAAAGATAGGCACGGGCCAATAAGGGGGTCCTAATGGAACCGAAATCACAACTGAATGGGCTCCTGACATTTCCACCTCATAGTTCAGCAATATAGGCTCATGAGTGTGAAGACGAATTCTGTCACACATCACCATTGCTTCACTGTAAGATCGCTAAATATGACTGAACACAGGCAATATTTGTGCTTCTACTGGTGGGCATTTCCAACTGCCATGATTGTTAACCCTAGACAAAAGTAATTGGATACTAGCAGAGTGTTTTGTGCTTAGATTGTGTGATTTTTCTTCTCTTACCCCACCCCGTAAAAGCACCACAAAAAGCCAATTGAACAATAAAACACACAGATTTAGATGAGATGCTTTAGTGTGATGCTGGCTCAAATGAGGTCTACTGGGGTGCTCTGAAGACATTTGAACGTCAATATACTACTGTTGTCTAGATTTAAACCGATGGCCAAAGCTCTGTGCACGAGCACGTTTTGCCCCCCAGGGTGTGTCAGGCTGCCATACAGTCGTCTAAATCATCTGTGCTACGGCTGACTCATGAAGTGATTCCAGTGTGGGTTCAAACGTCATCTGGCAGATTTGCAGTGACAGGATTGTTGTGCAGATATGACAGGTAGCACGTCTCACTCGCGATGAGGCTACAGGCATGTTTGATAGGCAGGCGATGAAAGGCTCACCCAACCTTATTAGACCCTCTCGGTGCAGCTGGGATGAGCAATGAGCATTGGGGCTAGTCTCCAAGTACCTGTAGCATATTTCTTCACAACAAGACCTGACTAAATTCAAACTCATCTTAATGTCATGCGATTAATTGACCTTTTGCTAATGAGGACCGGCCAATCGCAGCACGGAACATACATTTTGTAAAACTCCAAATTAACCTCTGTATAAAGATACATGATGCTACAAATTATCATTTAAATCCATCAAAAATCGAATGCTCCAACATTAGCAATCTCCTGTATGTACATTTCTGTAGGATATATTTGTTTACGGAGTTAGTTTTAGGGGGTCGTCTTTGAGACTCAAATAATATATACATTTTCACAAGGATGAAAGCATGTGCAAAAATGGCGAGCTCTGTACAGTAGGCCTTCATCTTTTATTTCTTTCAGTTTGATATATGGTGCATGTAACCTTCAAACGAAAACAGCATAGCCTTCTTCCTGCCTCTGTTGAAAAATATCACCATTGATTAGCTTTGACTGCATTTTGTATCAACTATTTGAGCTTTTAGAAAAATGAAACACTTGCTAGAGATTGGCTTTCCATCGCACGTATTGTCCGCTTTCTAATTTCTGGCCCGCTTGGAAAGAACGGAATGAGAGGAATGAGGGATGGGAATACCATATGGGACTTCACATCTGTCCTGAAGACATAAACAGGTCCGGCCTTGTCAAAAAGACAATGCACAAAAGGGGATCATGGAGAGCGACTGACTGCCAGGTGATACAGCTGGAGTTTCGATAACAACAGGAGCCGCTAACTTTGCAAACGCAACGAGATTGTAGCCGTTAATCCAACAAAGAATTTGAGCACCTTACATCCACACACAGCCTACAAATTTTTAACATCTGAACAATTTCTCATTTAATATGTGAGACCCCACAGGGGAAAAGGGAACAAATTGGCATGTGTATTTTACTGTTCTTTTATGTCGATTGAAAAATCATGATATGCCACATGCTACCATCATACACAGCTGGCTTTTTTGACTACGGCTCAAGCAGCTGGATCTATTTGATCACTTGGTCCCTCCGCAAGCGGACTGTAAAGGCAAAAAGTGAAAATCTTCAGTCACAAAACAGGTAATGGGTTTCTCCTCCTTACTTAATCTCTCTAGCTAACTAACCATTAAATATGAACTCTTGCCATTCACTTATTTCAATACTCATCTGAGGTAATATCACACATCTGCACATCTATTATGGGTTGTGAGTTTTTAAAGGTCAAAGTTAATCGTCAAGCTGTGTAGAGATTGTTATTGCATATAAATCTGCTCGCGGGCAACAATCAACATTTATCATGTGTCAGCGGCGTCTTGTTAAAAAAAAAAAAAAGAAAAGATGATCGCATGCATGCTTATCCCTTCTCCTTTTCTTGTCCTGATGGGAATTGCGGGCTTTTGTTAGTCCAGATTTTTTTTTCTTGGATCGTATCAGTCACCTCTGCCGTTTATGGTTGTATTGAGTAGTGCAGATGGTGTTTCATTATAGATAAGGTGCTTTTTGGGGCTGGAGGGAGTTCTTATTCAAGACAAAGTCAAATAAACAATATATCTACTCTCAGCTAGTCGTATATAATTCTAATTATTCTTTTCAATGTGAAACCAATATTCATCTTGAAAATGAAGCATATTCCTTTTCATTCTGTCGTCTTAAAGATATTATAGGTATATTTTTTCCTTGCAAAGTGGGTCAGTGTTTGGTGACTGGCAGCCACTGAATCGCACAGCGTCTGTTGTCTCCTGCGCATATATATGCTCGTTAGGTGCGTCGTCAGTGAATTATTTGGCTTACATGTATGTCTGCCAATTACCTTGCAAGGACAGAGTGTCACAACACCTAAGAGTCTGGCATCTACGGGTGTCTGTGTCCATCATCGACTGTATATCAGACTTGATTTATGAGAGCCAATGCAAGGTTGTCACTCAAATCGAGAGTGAAACATCTTGTACGCGATCGAGCGAGTTTGCTGGTCAAGGGCATCTAGTTGGGTGACAAGATCAAGGAGCCGGGCATGTTTGGGCGGGTTTTTACGATGAGCCCTGGCAGACAGCGTCATAAACACGCCGAGGTAGAGATTGATTAGAGGGAACGACGGCGGAACACACGACTCAAGTGTCTTCACAGACTCCACCAAAGGAGCCGGGGTTGTTATTTAACACTGTTTTTTTGCTGCGTCGCTCACTAAGTGTGGCAGGGACATTTGTCTCACATTGCTTTCTGTTAAGAAGGTTGTCAGACTCGTTTTATTTTTATCATAGGCCACATCGGGGTTGCGGTTGCATCCCCGCATTCGATTATGATCAGTTTTTACCAACAAACGGATAGCTATCTTTCAACAAGCAAGAATCAGTCTAGTTCTCTCGATTCAAGCTTTACAGATTCCCATGACTTGAATGACTAAAATTCTACACAGAGTGCTGTCTTGTTTTTAACAAGATTTGAATAAAGGAAACTGACTTCTTCTTCTACCTTCCATATTGGAAAAAAATGTAATTGACTTCAAACTTTAACACAGACGAGCGACATGGGGGGGAAAAAGCTGGAGTGGACTGTGTGACATTTTAAACGGGCCTCTAATAGAAGTTCCCAAACTGGTACATTTGTAGGTTGACTTCGACCCATAGCCATTAAAATGTCACAGTGTCCCCCACTGTTTTGCAGTTCATTGTTTTTGTTTTACTTTTATGATCCAATGGCTTGTCATTGGGCAGTACTCTCAAGAGTTCATGCCTATTGTACCTTTTGTACAGAGGTACATATTGGGACCCTTGCATGAGGTTGGTGTCGATGAAATTCTATTTGAAATTTTCAAATAGACAGGGAAGCTTGATAGGGAATCAGTTGGAGAACGAGACTGCATCACAAACTTGAGCACCAGCCTTGTTGGTCTGCTGTCTGCTTGCCAGACGGTAATCGACAGCTCTGTGTGCTTTATGTTGTGGGTTTATGTTTGCGTATTTTCATGAAGAATGCATTAGTACATTTGCTGTAGACAGAACACCTCTCATCTTCTTCCTTTACAGTTATTTTATTGTTGTCTCTAGTATTTGCTCTAAATATATCCGACTCAGTCTAAATTCTGCCACATTTTTCCTTTGGCTGTCTTTCGCCTGCAGGGCCCCTGAGTTTGATCAATGTAAGCCCGGAGAGGAAGAACTTGAGGGGGCCCCTGGGTGCCGGTGGCAGGCTGCCCAGAGGCATGACAGTGACAGTGGGGAGGGACGTAACCAAAGTCCCCAACACACTATGCTGAAAGCCAAAGTGAGTGAAGGCTTAGGCACTCTGGACGAAGATCTATTGAGTTGATGTAGGTTGAGTAGAAGCAAGAAACCCCTACAGGACATTTGCTATCAAAGCTATTTTCTTATATTCTTTGGTCGGAACCAGGAAAGCCTCAACTACACGTGAGTATGAATCTTTAACAGGCTGATTAAGGGGGCCTTGTTGACTCAGAGCCAATGCAAAGGCAGCCATAGTCTTCAGCCTTTCGTCATCCTCCCCCTGGGAAAATCTGGCTGGTTTGTAAGTGGAGGCTGAGACTGCCAACCAGCATCAATCCCCCTACGCCAAAGCCAACAAAGCTTGCTCCTCTTCCCCTCCTTCATCATCACCGGCAGAGGGACCAGCTAACACTCATCTGTGCTGACTGTCTGCAGAGTATGAAGGGGATAAACAAAAAAGGCAAGTAGTGTTTTTGAGAACAAGCTCTTTTGCATTCCAGCCCGGTGTCTCATATGTTGTTTATCAGAGAGCCCGTCAGCCGTCACTTTCCATTAAAGACTCTGCACGGCCATGTTCAGCCCCCATCAGGGAGTTCTGTGCCCTCATCATTAGATGACATTTTTTGCATATTTGCAAAAGGAATAGTCAACCCGACAGCACGATGGAATTGTGTTTAGCAAGTCTGCCTCACTGTTCTGTGACTTGGAGTTACAATCTTAGCTTATTCCTGTGAGTTTCCATGTTCTGCCCATGCTAGCATGCGTTTTTTACAGGTAGTCTGGCTTCCCCCAACTTTCCAAAAACTATCTTGTGACTGTCAATGGTTGTTTGTCTTTAAGTGCCCTCTGGTTGGCTGGCAACCTAGTCCAGGGTGTACAGCCCCCCTCGCCCAAAGTCAGCTGATATAGGCCCCAACTAACCTGTCACCTCAATGAGAATAATAGATAGATGGATAATCAACACCAGACTTGTTCCCCCTCCTACCTTTTAAGGCCTGGGTACTACATTGATCTGTGAACTTAATCTTCTCACCACTAAAACGGACACGCTTGTCTATGGTGAGTAGAGGATATACAACACTTTAGGGAAATTGTGTCTGTAGTGAGTGACCAAGCCGTGTCTAATACCGCGGCAGTCTTATATGGAGTTGAAATTCAATGCTTTAAACTCTCAGAACAACTAATGTATTATTGTGGATTGTACCTTGAAGGACAAAATGGACTCCTACTGTTTCAGTGCAGGGAAGTTTCTGTCAGAAATATGTATAAGATATGACTTATATTATGTGGCTTACTTTCCCCCTTGGCTGCATCCCAGAATGCAAAGCACACCTGGCGAGGAGGTGATTATATACAGTGCACCTGGTTGTTGGGTTGGATTAATGTTGACTGAGGCCGTCTGCTCTGAAGGCCCATGGGCCCTGTTCCCACCTGGCTTTTGAATGCTTCTCCAGTGACCACAAGTGAGAGCCCCTCACTGTGTTTGTACTTTGGTTGTGACATGGTAATGGCAGAAACGACTTGACCCCTGGGAAAGTAGCTGGACCGTCTGAGTGTGTTCCGCTCGACTTGACGACACACTGCCGTGTGGACATGTTTGGCAGGCTGGAGAGCTAAGAGACTGCACGCTGCTGATGGATATCCCCCCTTAAACCCCCCCAAAAGTAGAAGTGCCATAAAGACCAGTTAATACACCGTCTAGTCAATCAATCTCCACCTACTGGACAAGAACAAGCTTGTCCGCACAGCAGGGAAAAGGCATCCTCTGAAACACCGCTCATATTGATTCCTTTTAAAGGGGCACATATGTAAAAGTGCTCGATCGAATACAAGTACCGAAGTCTGAGTCGTTGATTGCCTTGATAGCCTTGTGTTTTTGCCACCAGGCTGCGAAAAGGTTACCCCATTCAGGAGTAAACATATGGTTGCTGTCCAATGATAGGTTATGGTTTGTTTTTCGGGAGCAGTCTACAACTACAGTCTTACTGTTATTAGATGTGCAATGCGGTGGACGAGTGCTTAGCACATGTTAGAGGCTTTTATCTTTCTCTCAGTTCTGGTCTTCCAGTGCAGAGTTCACTAATTGTCTCCATGCTCGCATGGATTTTCCCCGGGTCCTACTACGTTCCAAAAACAGTTCCTGAAGACTCGAGATTGTCCGTAGGTCTGAATAGGGAGAATGTTTAAGGGAGTGAGGGGTTGTTTGTCCATATGTGTCCTGCGATGGGCTAGAGTGCCCATCTTTCACCCAAAGTCAGCTGGGATAGGCCCCAGCTCACCTGTGACACTAATCAGTGGAGGAAAAAAGGATGGCTGGGTGGATGAGCAATAACAAGACAGTTTTAGTATTAGGAGCATAGATCTATAACTGTCCTTTAGTTGCCATCACCCTATGTGTACATTTAATGTTTTGAAATGTTCCAGTTTAGGAACATCTTCCACCGTCGCTTTCACAATGAAATATTAGCAACACAAAATGTCCTTTTGGCCTTCCTCAGTGCTTCACTAACCAATCACTCACATAAGTCATAGTTTAGTGACAGTTTCAAGGAAGATAGAGTTGTATTGTCAATCACCTGCTCATGACCGTATGGTCATAATCCGCAGTAGTTGGCACTTGGTTCACTAAGACAAAGTAGCGGCAATCAGATGATTGATGTTGAGTATCCGGGGTCATAGTGCAAGCCTTTGTACTGTTTATCCAAAAGAAACATCCTCCAGACCATTTCCAATTTTCAGCTCTGTTGAGCAAGGCTCTAAGCAGACTGTGGGAACGGTGAACGCACAGATGTGTGACTGTGTGGCTGTGTGTGTGTTCATGGCGAGACTTGAGTCAGAATGAGCTACAGCCACCCCTGTCCTGTCCTAATGCCATTTTGGTGCTCAGTTAGCCTGTGACCTTCGAGAAAAGAGTAATATGGCCACCAGTTTTGTGGGCAGCCGAAAGAATAATCTCTTACAGAGCAAGCGCAGTGTCCAATGATGCATTGCTCAGGCACCTTGACGCCGAATTGTACGGCTCAGAGTAGAAAAATGGAGCCGAGCCAACTGTAACGCTTCATGGTCCTACAGTCAATCACTCAATCTTCTGAAATGGGAGAAAGACGGTGTGCCTGACTGGAATCCTAAATTCCTAGAAGCCTGTGTCATCAAGGACATGAACACCTCCTCCATTTTGCGCTTTTTTTTGGTGTCTCCCCGAACATTTTCAGCTTGCTGCACTGACCAAGTGGCTAACCACCAATTACACGAGCAAAGCCGCAGTGGTGACAGCGGGCTCCATGTCCGCCCCGCCAAAGCCCGTGTTTTGGGTTTCTCTCACCCACGTGCCTGGTGCAGTTTGTAGCCAGCATATTGGCTTGTTTTAGCAAACTGCTTGACATTGTCATAAATTATGCAGCTGACAAAGAAATCCTTTGTGATTTATTACAAAGCTTCACGACTGGAATACATTTGTTGAGCATTTGTTGATAATTCTTTTTCCTGGTCACGATTTGAGGTCAAACGAATATTTGCATCTTACCCCGTTTATGTTTTGTGTGTCTTCCACTCAACTAGTTTTGAGTGTTTTTCTAATGCTCTTTCTGCAATGCCATAAGATTCAACCAAAACCATGGCTAATAGGAAAGTGTCAAGAAAGTGTATTGATGTGATGCATCTCGACTGTGTTAAGACCTTTGGATGTCAGGGAGGTTGTTAGCAGGAACAGGAAGCAGGAAAGACACACGCTCAGGAAAACAGCATTATAAGAATTATGAAAACAGTTTTGATATCAGTTAAATCACCTTTTTTTTTAATACAGTATTGTACTTCAATATAAAAGAATATTATGAATGTGTTAGGGCTAATGGCTGTAATGCAGCATCCCCATTATTTGGAAATGAGGCACTTCTTTTGCTGTTTCATCGTCATGACTCAAGCCAGAGTCATAATTAGAAATCACTGGATCGGAGTTTTATAGCAGTGGTGCTCTCCAAATTTACGCGCCAATACCCATTTACATTCTTGCCCATTAATCTCTCAAAAGTCTGTTAGAGTTTAGCAGAAGCCACTTCGTCGGATCATACTATATATATATATATATATATATATATATATATATATATATATATATTTTTTTTTTATTATTATTATTTTTTTTAATATTACCAAGGGTTTCTCTTTGCAGCAGGGATTATAATAGCAAGGTACTGTGAAGGCACCCTTTTGAAAATTGTGCATGCCCAATGTAGTGTAATTAACATTTTCCAAGCTGATGAATGTTCCTCTATTTCCTTGCTCATTTTTTCCAATATGGTTGGTGTTACGCCAGAGGGAGCACAGTGCTATTTAATCAAAAGGTCAGATTATTATGTTGTTTACATTTAATGTATGATCCTGATTGTGTTGGCAAGTGTTTAGGTAAGCAGTTTTGTTTACACGGAGTTCTTCATGGCTCTATTGAGGCAGAGGTGTTCTGATCATTTGTAGTGGTGCGGTACTGGCTCATTGGCTCGATGTATTTTATTTTTACTTCACTTTTTCTTGGCCAAAATTAGGCAGAGGGAAGCGCCTCCAAATTTTATATGCAAGAAAAACCGTTTACATGCCATTCTCTTTACTTTCGGTCTTGTCTTCAACCTCGTTTTGGCTGTGGCTGTTGCACAAATGTCATTTTTCCTCTGTGATATCCACCACAAGTGTGTTCCTCTGTGGGAGAAAGCAGCAGCCTTTATCCGTAGCTCCAATCTGAAGCCCCGAGGAGGTCTGTGGCGGAGTGTTTTGACTGGAACAAAACGTGACTAATCATCCATGAAAACAGAAACGATGGTGTAGAGACCACCAGGAATTTAAAGTGCCTGTGCGTTCAGTGAGTAAAGTGGGGAATTCAAATGTATTTGTTAGGATGTAGTTGACCCTAAGAAACATACAACTTCAGCGCAATCATTTTCAATTTGTTTTCCTTATGACAAGAAAGGAGTCCTTTTCACTGTTCATTGGTTTCGATTTTTTTCACTCGATATGCTTGTAGAATTTAGTCTTATGTGCTGTTAATATCGAGTCATTGTTTGGTTGCATTGTAATTGCTGTGAATGCTGCCATCATCTGCATGACTGCTGTCGATGTTCAGTCGTTTTGGGCCTTGTGCAGGTGCCACCTCACTCCTCACCTGCTCTTTAACTTTCCCTTTATGTGCTTGCCTAATGATAGAGTAGGCTTTTATGCGTGCAAGTATGTTATAAAAGCAAGCTACGGCATGTTATCAAAGCCCGCCTTTGCGACATTTGTCCATCAGCGGTGTCTCCGCTCACTTCATAAATGCACTTAAAAGCTCCCTCGTTTACTTATATACCTGGGAATGGTCTTGAATTGAGGAGAAAAAAACCCATTAATTTTCCCAAAGTCAATTTAAGGTGCCATGACTCCCGTCAAAACCTTGAACAGGCTAAGTGGTGTAGAAAATGGCAGAGTGGTGGAGGACTCGAGTCACACGACTTGACTCCAGTTAAAATTCAGTCATCAATTTTAGGACTTGGAACTTGCCCGACTAAAACTTAAGATAAGATCGCCTACAGCCTTTTTTTTTTTAATTTGATTGTTTTATTTGTAAAGTGCTTTGTTACAGCTCTAGCTGTTATGAAATGCGCTATATAAATACAATTGTATTGTATTGTATTGTATTGTATTGACTTTGATTTGGTATTTGTGAGACTCAACTTGACTTCAACTTGAACTACCCGAACATTGTCTCGTCAGTCCCCTTTTGTCCATGGTGGCGTGATATGTGATGGTTCATATGTGAACTATGGATCTCTAAAACCGCTGACGATAAAAGTGAAAATGTAACATTAAAATATTCCTGACAATATGAGCGGTATTCCGTACGTACTTTTGCGATGTGTATATATAACTTAACTGGAAAATGGATGGATAGAATTTCATCATAGAAAGCATCAGAATATTCAGTGCAGAGAACAAAAGAGTCAAAGAAGAAGAAGCAGCAAAAGCAACACTTACATCAGCCTCATTTGTATTTTGTTGCTGAGAAAAGCTCTTTTCTCTTTCGATGCAATGCAGCAACAGCGTTCCTTTCTTATTTCTCGTGTGTCAGAGGCGGTGAGTCAGGTGGGAAACGAGCAGAGAAAAGGAGGGCGGGGGGGGGGCGCGGGCAAGAACTTCATTCTGCTGCTTTATGACCTGCTAAATGTCCTTGAAAGGTTTTAGGTGCAACAAAATTACGGTGGGCCGCCGCATTGCGTGAATCAGTCGCGTTGACAGCCGAGGGTCTGGCCAATAAGGCTGCCAAGCTGCGCGGAGGCCCTGAAAGGCAACATAAGAAGGGGAAAGATTTGCTTTCACGCTGGAGCTGAGGAGTAACACACCGGGGCGACACTTCATCCCCTCCAGGGGGTCCGTCTTAGATGTCCCTCGGTGGTCTTACAGACCTGACAAATGACACAGACTCTGTAATAATAGAGAGTGTGAGTAAATCAAAGAGAAGAGAAACACACGTTGTCCTTTTTTTGTCAAGGGCGTGACTCATTGGCGACCACTCTGAATGACTTGCTGTGAAAAAGGTTGTCATTTAATCAAAGCCACTACAGTATAGTGATGTTTTTGTAGTATCTGCGGTTTGCCAGCTTTCCATCATACACTGACTAAGTGGCGATGATCCTTCAATCAAACCATTTTTTTCATGCCCAGGCCATTTCATTTTGTATGAAGTCCTCCGAGGGCCAGATTCAATTTAGGAAAACAAATAAATGGATATGAAGTGAACTTCCACCTTTTCATACTTAAGTATGCACAAAGTCACACTCATATTTTATTTTTATAAAGTGTCATTTCAGATTGGTTTAATGTGTTTGTTATTTAACGTGTCTGTATATGTGCGGTTGAAAACTCTTAATGTGCATGGGGGAAAAAATGCAAACATGCTAACCACTTTGCTCACCGTGCTGCCCCTAGTGGAATAAGGCAATTTACTTTTTAAAATGAAATTTTACTTTTTGCTGTACTTTTAAAGGTGAAGTCAAACCAATCATCTATTTTTTTCAAGAATATGTTCTATGCAAGCCCACAAGTTGAAACAAGGCGTTCTGATAAATATTGCGTTTGTGGAATAAGAGTTAATCCACTCGTTTTTAACCATCTCTGGGGGCGGCCATTTTGTCACTTCTGGCGACTGAAAATGACATCACAACTACTCAGGGCTCAGGTAACGACCAATCGCGACTGACCTGTTTTCTGAAGATGAGCCGCGAATGGTCGTTAATTGAGCCCTGAGTAGTTGTGATGTCATTTTCAGTCGACAGAAGTGACAAAATGGCCGGCCCCTGAGCTAGCTAAAAACAGGTGGATTTTGCTGCTTAACTCATTTTCCACAAACGCAATATTAATCAGAATGCCGTTTCAACTAGTGGGCCTGCTGGGAATATATTCTTGAAAAAAATGTTTGGATTGATTTCCCTTTAAGTGGCACTTCATGAAACATTTGGTGGTATTGTGTTAGAATGTTGATCATGTTATGAAATGCGCTATATAAATAAAATTGTATATTATTGTATTGTGCATGGATTAGTTTAAGGAACTGAGAAAAACACTTTCAATGAGTTATCACTTTGGGCTGGGTTTAATAGAGCAGCACTTTGTGGTGCATGACATGCATGGAGACATATGGATGTTGTAATGCATATGTAAAGCATATTAACGTCCCGGGGCTCACTTCCAACGAGGGCTTTATCATTTTAGGATATGGGGAAAGATGTAAATTAATGACAGGGCAACTGACCTTTCATTTCATGGTCTTGTCATGACTGTTTTGTCATCTCGTCGTAATCTGTCTGTTGTTAAATGTGCCGGGATTTATGGTTATGTCTGCGGTCCTGGCGCAAGTTTGTTCATCAATCATCGCTGTCTCTCTTTCGTCTGGTCTCTATCGACTTCATCTATACGCATCATCTACAGCAGCTGATTGGCGTTAGTCTGCTCCATGCTTATCATTAGGGTAACCATGCCAGGCAGTCGTTCTCAAACTGACCCAATGGTCAATGAGCCATTTTAAAAACCTCAGTCAATACATATGGGAACCATCACGCCAGTAAAATAAATCTGCTAAACCAATTACTGTTCCCTAGCTTTGGGCCAATTAAAAGCCGTGATTTGATTGTCTCATCTCACATAAATCTGACATCTCCGCATGCATGCAACTTTTCTAGCTCTATTGCAGTCTTTTTTCATGAAGAGTTGTATGGCAAACTCTGCAAAATATTTTTGACTTAAAACAACAAACCTCGGGCAAAAGTTTCCAAGGTGGATAAATCTGCTTTTGCCACACACGCAGCAAAAATGGGCCACCATGTCTTTGGCAATGTTCAGCACGGTTGACTCTGACTGCACTTCCACAGGGCTCTTTTCTCAGCATGTGGAAAACAATGTGAAAATGTTTCCGCTTGTGTTGTACGTTTCTGGGAGGAATTGAAGTCCCTTTTTTTTTGAAAAGTTGTTGCTCGGGGTTTTGGAAAATGTTGGCAACACTGAGTGTGCTTTTGCCAACCAGCTCTCCGTTAGCAGCCTTGTTGTCAATGTAGGCAGTGCTCGCCAGCGCAGACGCACTTTGAACTTCCCAAAATAAAACAATGGATTTTTTTTCCTGATAAGTAAACTCAATTGAATTGATGGAATCAATTAATTGTTCCATCCTACTAACATTAACTGCTATCTTTCTTGCCTCCTCCTCAGGGGTCCAATACTCCTACGTGCATGGTGGGCAAGCGGTGGATGAGGACGTGGTCGTGGACACGAAGACGCACGCACACCGCTGGAGGAGATGGCTTCCGAACAGCCCGCGTAACATGGACAGTAACAGGGCCAGTCAGGAGCAGGAACGCGAGGAGGAGGCGGCGGCACAGGAGGAGGAAGAGGCCGAGCGCTTCCCAGGCCTGATGTCAGCCGAGGACACTGGCAACAGCTCACAAATTGAGGTGAATGTCCGCATGTGTTTGATTTGATGTGATTCTTCCAAGGACAATTCTACATTTATGAAAAAATATGATTTTTAACCCAAACCCTTGTAAATAATTGCTTAGTAATATTGTCATTTGTTTCTGACGAACAAATAATTTACAGTTAAGTCACCACTGGACTAAAAGAACATCCACTCTGCAAACACAGGAAAACTCTTTCTATGGACTTTAACGATTGTTCTCTCGTAGAGCAACCTCCATTAAAAACCGCACTGCCTGGCGCAGTGCTCATTTATAGAAAATTAATCCATAAAGTCCTCTGCGAAAAGCACTTTCCGTTTGCAGTAGCAGCAGCAACTATGAATCGCTCCAGGCGATTAGATGTTTGCAAATGAAGTGCATGGATTAATATTGTTTACCAAATTAAGATTAGGGACCCTCATTTGTTTGCCCACCTTATGGAGGGGGTGGGTTTCTAAATTGGAACCAGACAGCAGAGCAGGAAATTAACCCAGTGAGGCACGAGAAGTTGTTGAAGCTACTTGAGAATAATGGCCGGGGTCTGTTTATGGGACTATGTAAATTAAAGGTAGCAGGGCCATGTACGCTCCGCTGTGGCGCCACGGTCTGCACGCGGCACCGACGCGTTCTGCCCGTAATGACGCCGGCCTCCCCCGGGTGGGTCGAGGCAGCTCGTTATTTTATTTTATTTTTTTTTCTTCCCTCAACGGCTTCTAATCTTGATGGGTTCACAAGCCCGTGTCCCCCACCGAGGGAGGGAGGGAGGAAGAGGGACCTTTGATCGTCAGCTGTAAACGTCTAAACGCACTCACACACCCAGACAAGCAAACACAGTCATTTAAACACACATTTATACTGTACGCACACACCCTCTACTTAAAAGAAGGGTTAAATGCCAGATGGAAAAACTGTAAAACAGTTAATCACATACTTTGTTTAAGTAATTTGGGCAGGGAGTGCAAACACATATTTGGTCGCTGACGCGTGGTTTGCATATTTTAGTAACTGAAGTGGGCATTCAAAATGACATACGCATGCATGTCAACTGAGAGGTCTTTCCATGTTGGGGAGGGGCTAAGTTTAGCCTGGGTTGGTAGTGGAAGTTATTGAGAGTCTTAGCTGCATGTAAGCCATTTAAGATTAACGTTGGTACATGAGTTTGAATTGACATTCAAATATTTTGGTATCATAGTTTGTGGTGTATTAACAGTTCAAACTATTAACATATATGTAATTATAAACAGCCGGAAAGTCCAGACAGCTCTTACACGTACACTTGCCGGCGAAATGACAAGAGAGTACCCACAAAGCTAATCGCTATTAGCAACGCTCAGGTGCTGCTCCAGGTCGTCATGGTAACAAGAGCTGGGCTCACCATAGGCTTGCTTGCATGAGACAGCACCCAACACAGAGTTAAAGTTTGTTTGGGCCTGCTGAATTGCTGTTAACCATCACTTTTTTTTACTTTTCCCCTCCATCACCTTTATGGCCACTTTACACCACTGAAGAAATCCCTCCATCTTTTTTATGGACTATGAGCTGTGGTGGGCTGTGTTTGGGTTAACTGGTGCCACCCAGCCAGCTTTGGATCCCTCTCACCTGGAAAGGCGGGTTTATAACAGCGGCGGCACCGTGACGGCAGACGGTGTGGCGCCTGCGGCCTGTGAATCACTCGCTCTCCAGCTCATTAAGCCTGATTGAAGTTGTTGGCAAGATGGCATAGATAGGAACAAAAGAGCGAGAAGAATAAATTGTGGGCCTGAGTCATCAAGATTCAATTGCGGAGTGATAGCATCCGTGGTGCGATTTGCTGAGACGAATATTCTGGTACGGCTGCTGGCAGCCGTGTTGGTCAACAGCGGCCCAGAAATACACTGGCCGTTCTGGAAAAATCTCATATTTTCCCGAAATTCCCGATGGCCACCCGGTCTGCACACCGTACATATAACGCGAGCTATATATTGTAAATGGGCTACGCCATAAACGAATACAGTGCAGCTCAGCCTCTGGATTGCTGACATCATAGCATAATTACTTTTTTATATTTTATTGTACATATAGTTGTTCATTGTATTCACAGTTTTTACGTTTACATTTAAAGTTGTATCTTTTGAATTTTGTACGTAATAAACCGAGATTATGGGTGCACCCAAAGTAAATATAAAAATGTAAAAGTGTTACAATGAGTATAATATCAACAAGTTTGGGCTGGCTGGCCAACTATTTTACAGCTTGAACCTCTGCTTGCGTCCATAATGAGGAGCCGACGTGGAGTGCTGACCTCGGGCCTGGCGATCTGTTTGAAAAAGCCGCCTCGCAGCTGTCAGTCATCATTTGGGGGTCTGCTCCGCGAGCGACGTAAATACACAAGCAGGCAGACGAGCAGAGCGCATGCCGCGGCCCACTCCCTGCTGAATGTTACATTCTACACCCTCCTCCTTTTCCAAATACTGCATCATATGTCAACGCTGCCGGTCGACACCGCTTAGGAGGGCCCAGACAGACATATTCCTCCCAAAGCACTCGCGTGCATTCCGCGGCCTCATTTTCACACCCTGCTCATGCTCATATTTACACTACGTGCGGCCTGTCTTGAGGCTTTAACCGATGTCAGACGTGACGGTCTGCCAGGAAAAGCAAAGTGGAGCATGTGGGGTCCGACCAGGGACCTGATTGTGTGGCTGGTTCTAATGTGCGGTAATGGGGGGGTGGGTGCTTTATGGTGGCGAGGTTTCATGTCTGCGGCCACTCATACAGAGGCTCTTTTGAGGGGGGAATTCCCACAGCTCGGATTCCCAGTGCTACTCTTACCTTCAGAGGCCGGGAATGCAAGGTGGTACTAGCAGGAGATGAAGTGGAGTGATGGATTGGGGACGCATTCAACGAGCAGGGGTTGTGCAACCATGCTACATTTCCAGTGGTCCAACTACTTAGTCATGAATTAAGCATTTTTTAAAATTTATTACTCAGTTCACAACCCTACCAAAACAATCCAAACATGTTGTTTTGATAGAATAAATTCAACTCCGTCTCAACTCAACTTTATTTATATAGTGCATTTACAACAGCCACAGCTGTAACAAAGCTCTGTACACAAATGTAATAATAACAATAATACATTGATAAATTCCCAACAAAATCTTCTCCAATCAAAATACATCACAACTCACTTCATGTCACGTCATGGCAGATGTACCGTGTCTTTTTCGGGTTAGGGTTCTTGAGAATTTTTTTTGTGGTGCTACACACGATAGACCGGCACACCAAAAACAAAGCAATTTCAAGAGCCCTTCGCAAAGCAAGGGAGAAAAAAAAATGCCATTTAGGGATTGTCTCCTAACAGAGAAACATTGGAACAGTGCTTGTAAAAAAAACACTTTTTGCTTTTATTGTTTCCTGTACAAAATTAGGAAGAGGTGCTTGTGTCATGGGGCTTCCTGTTGTTTGCCTCCTCCATCGCTGCAGGTCTGATAAGATGCCTCACAGCTGCACCTTTTCGCTCAAAAACCTTGTTAAAAACTTGCTGTTTCAGGGACTAGACTTTGAAATGGGAAGCCATTTATTGGAACTCTCACGGCGTAGATATTTGGACACGTGGAGAGTGCTTGTTCAGAGATAGCGTGCTTAGTTTGACAAAAGGCCAGTAGACAAACGTTAATTAAAGCAAAAACCTTGCTTAGATAAGTCAGTGATTTATCTTCCCTTTCAAGAATATGTAACACGCCTCTACATAATATTAGCCTTGGAATATGAGACTCGAGATGAGAAATATCTCATTCCAAGCGGGTGTTTCTCTCAGTGATGTGATTTAAGCCAACACAGCCAGGCGCCTTTCATCAGCTCTCACGCAGACAAATCAAGTCAGAAGAAGAAAAACCCCAAGGGGCAGCCTGAGTCGGCGCTTTTTCCAAGAGAGAAGTCGTAAAGCGGTTCGAGCATCCAGATGATCAGCACAGGATGGTTTTTGGAGATGGTCTTGGATGGACACCTGGTGACCTGGGGCCAGAGACGATTGGTGGGTGGGAGGGGCTGTCATCCAGTTGGGGGCGTGACCAGTCTGCTACTCAAAACCGCATTCTGGCCTTAAATAAATTCTAATAATACTAATATGTGTATCCAGAAAAAAATATCCATGCAGCTCTGCTTATCTTTTGTCTTATAGAGGGATGGTTTCTGCATGACAGTAACTGCATGATCGTGCTTCAGACAGCCGTCACTTGAAAGTGGCTGTGGACCTTCATCCAGGCTAGCTGATCATGTCAAGGGATGAGAAATTCTGTGTGGAGGGCAGTTATGTAAATTAGCTACAGTGAGGTGGAAGTAGTACTGCTGACTCAGACACATTTTCCGAAAGGGGCAGACAACAAAAGATTTACTTGGTTGTTTAATTTCACCCTTGATGGGTGGGGAGGCACTCCAGAGACATCGTTAATTGTAAATAAGGCATTAAAACATCAATTTTCCATTTGTACCGTTTAACTAGACAGACAGAAAATATGAATTTGAGTATAATTTTAGACTACATCACTGCGTGTCGGCGGATTAAGACAGCAAAGTCGGACGGCTCGCCATAAAACATCTGTTTTATGTTTTATGGCAAGTCCTCCGTCTGGCACTCCTCCAACAGATGCGGGGATCTAAACCACTTGATGCACGGATTGCATCTCGAATCTAAAAAAGAAATGCTAGAAATTAGACGTGGAATGCTGCAGCATTTGTTTCCAATTGGGTGTTTATATTGCAGACACAAGCAGGGTTGTGTTGTTTCTGCCCACACGCAGGAGGACACAGATCACAACTACTACACATCCAAAACGTACAGCCCGCCGGATCCGACAAGCAAGGGCTTGTGGGTAAACATCGAGCAGATGGACAAGGAGAAAGTCAAGATCCACGGGATTCTGTCCAACACGCACAGACAAGCAGCGGTAAGTCAACCGACGACATCGGTGGATTTTTTTGCATAAACGAGTCACATGTTAATTGATTTTGCTACGCTTGGATCTTTGGTTTTGATATCTGGATAAAAGAAAAGTTTGGGTCCTGGACAGGGGAAAAAAAGCAATTTGAGGACAGTTTGTCTTTTGGAGAAGTCTCATTTGGTCAATAAAGTAACAAACTAACCCGTAGCTGGAAATAATCTTCGCTTTCAGTCCTACTTTCCATCTGTGCCCTGCAGTTAAACTATGATTTAGGTTTACGAAGTGAAAGAAGTCATCATTAATGCAATTTGGTGTTTGTGGTGGAATGCTAATATCAAATTACCCTGCTAAAATCTCAACGGAAACTCGAGTCACTCATAAGCTGCTGTATGGACGCGACTGAAGAACAAATATACAGTGCCTGTTTGATCGGATTGCATCACAAAAGCAATTTCTGTACTCGCAGCAGGGCGTTAGAAATAAACAATGAGCCCCATGCTGCTTCACCATGTCTGTCAAAGACGTTACTCCACGATCTCATGTCGCAGCCTTTTTTGGGAAATTTCCATGACATGCTGCCCAGTGATATTAGAGTAAAAAAAGCCATGAAATAGTTGTGCATTGTGCATTCTACTCGTTTTCCTTCATCTGGTGATGGATTGAGCCTCGACTTGGTACAATGGGGCCTGGCTTTGAGCTGATTCTCTTCCCTAGAGAAAAGTGGGGTCTGACTTTGGCTTTTGTCCTGGGAGAAAATCGATAAGCGCATCTGGCCCGGGCCCTGAGATGAAGTGAAACTATACGTGCCTCCATTCGGCAGCGGTGTTGCATTTCAAATTAACCGACTTTCTAAGGCTGGTTTTAAAGATCCAATTGCGATTGAATGTCTAGATCTATATCCATTTGCATTTCACGTGACACATATCCTCGTCTTCATGGCTGTTTATTGCCACTCCGAGTTCAAATTTATATTCGAACTAAACATAAAATAAATAGAATTGCATGTGTATTTAAAACAACCGCTTAGCCCTATGCTAACAGACAAACCAAAATGCGATCGACAATTGAGTGTTTTTAATGTCTTTATTGGTGTTTGTTGGACAAACGCAGCTGTGTATATTTCAACGATCAATGTATTTCGGTGATCTCTGATGAGGTTTATTCTAGACTTTTTTGCTCACTCGCGTTGGCAAATATCTGATAAGCATCACATTTTTATCCCTTGAATCCGATATGAAGATATTCAATCGTGTGCGTTTTTTTTCTATTTCCACTACCACGATGCATATCGTCACTTAAGAGCAAAAAAATCGTAATTGCGTCACCCCGAAACATAAAACTCAAGGACATTGCCTCCATCCACATCCCGTCATCACTGATATTCTGATCTAACTTTATTTAATGCCTTTTCTTTTCTGCTTATTTCCTCACAGAGAGTCAACCTTTCCTTCGATTTCCCTTTCTATGGACATTTTCTGCGTGAGATCACCGTGGCAACTGGCGGTAAGTCAACAAAAGTCAATAGTTCACTATTTGATATTGTTATTGGATATGCTGTCTATGCTACCAGGGTGCGCGCAGACACATTTTACAGCGCTGTGGTTTGGTGGAGGAATGTGGTCGGGATTCATAAAGTGCCAAGGCATTTAAGAAATGTACAGCATTGTGTATATGTGTTTGCCATTATTGTGTCTTTTTAGCATGTGGCTGTGGTACAGCAGCATCACAGGCCCGTAGCACTGAAAAGCCTCCAACAGCAAATGCGTTCCTGACAGGTTGCAAAGTAAATCTCATAAAATTTGGACCTCAGAAGACTCCAAAAGCTCTCCCAAGTCGTTGTTCTGACACATGACCATTTGCAGTTCTCACCTCGATGGGAACGTCTGCTCGGAAAAGTAGATAAAAAACAAACTCCCCTCGCCTACATGCGCCAAACTGAACTGGAGGGGAAAGCAAGCGTTGGGTTTGGACTGGAAACAAGAGCGGGTCTGCCAAGTGGCTTCGCCGTCATTGATAAGACGGCGGCGGTATCAGAAGCCGGGTGTGTATGTGTGTCTAAGAGTTGACACGGCCGCATGGGAATTTTTTTTTTTTTCCGTTCATGCAAACTTAGAAAAGTAGCTGAAACTGGTGGAATACACATGCTAGGCTAGTAGTTAGCAATGACACTTTGGAAAGTAACACTAAATAGGATTTTTCTCACAGGTCTTTTGCCATCTCACTTTTTGTCAACTCAAGCACTTTTGTCCACATGTGGAACACCTGTCGTTCCTGTTCAAGGCTCGAGGCCAAATTTTGTCAGCTACTTGAGGGACGCCTTCAGGGCTGGTTCCCTGGTTTCCCTCAACTGCAGGAATGAGTGGGCACAGACTTGGTTGTGGCTTTCACCTTAGTTTCACCTTTTTGCGGGGGGATGTTGTGCAACAAACACAGAGAATGAGGTTGCAGTCAAATACTGCAGTCGCAACCTCATGCAAGTGTGAATATCTCCTGCTGTGACTGTATCCGGAAGGAAGTCCTCAGAAGTCTTCAATAACACTGAAAGTCGTAATATTTTGTCTGTAGGTGCCTTTTAAAAAAAGTTTCTGGAGTTGGCAATTCTGACAAGGATAATTACAATTCCTCCCGACATACAAATGTATCACTGGAACATACGTCCTTGACACCAAATAACACTTTCCTATTATTCAGGGCTTTGGAGATATCTTTTTTATCTTAGGATATTGCAGGAACAAAAAGCCAGAGGATAGTGTCCAGAAAAAAAATTGCAAATAGCTCAATTCGTGAATTGAAACCCGTAAATCAGCGTTGGTTCTCTTTACTTAATGATGTGTCCAGTGAGCCGCACGGTTCTTACCAGATAGCTTAAGGACGTACAGAAAACGGATATGAGCCGGAACGATAGGAAAGAGGTTAGAAAATAGGACTGAATGGAGCCAAAAGGTCAGGATGTGTGGGAGAGACAAATAATTTTCCCCTCCACAAGCTGTGTTTACGCACGCCGTCCTGAGTACTGCTTTTTGGGAACGTCCAAAGAAAACATCACGCGGGAATTAGCGCGCCCGCTTGACTGGAGCTTCACTTTATTGGTGTTTACACAAGCTCTTTTTGTTCTTCTCTGCCTCATACTCGGCGTCGATCGCATCTGCTCAGGGTCGCCAGAGAGTGATCGCACGCATGTCCAAGAGTTTTTGTTTGCTCAAGCTGTCTTTCATTACTAATTGATAGAAAAGCCATAGAGTCCATTAAGTGCTTTCCAGAGGACGTGTGCACACATCTGTAAGTGATGGACCACATTAAGTGGGCCATAATAATAATAATATACCATTTTATAGCCAGAAAGACCTCATCACCTTGTAGACCTTTATATAACCACAGTAGCATTTATCACCCAGCCATTACCGGGTCAGCACAAGTGCTTAACGAATGTATTTGACCAACATCCAAATATCACATGGAATAGACAATAATTGCCTAGAAGTATTGTTATATTCTCGGTCTACATGCCAAATAGTAGTTGCTTCATGGGTTAGAACAACCACATCATTGATGTTGGTTTTCTTGGCCAGTCTGTGGCCTTTTTCATTGTCTCCATCAACTCATAATTTATTTCAATTTCAATTTCACTTGTGATTTGAGTTACCGCTGTATTGACCTGCATTCCTAAACAAATGTACTAAACTACTAACAAACAGCGGGGAAGTGATTTCCCATCTTTGAGAAGGAGAAGACATTAATAAACATATACAGGCATTGGTGACAGTCAGGACAAATGCTAAACTGAAACGGAGGGAAGGAAGTGAGAAGTCAAAGTCTGAGAGGGCCTGCAGGCGGAAGATAGCTGCCTCCACCTCCTTTTCTTCTTCACTCTCCTCCTTCCATCTCTGTCTGGGGGAATGCAGTCTTATCAGCTCGCCACCACCCAAATGCTTTTTTCAAGATGCCACCTTGACATTGCCATTGGGGAAGGAACACAGGGAGTGATGATCATGATAAGAGATGCGTGAGATATATATATTTTTTTTTTTTTTTTTTGTCATTCCGCTCACATTTAACGGAGCATCTCTGGAATATTTGGTCAAGAGTTGTCTTTGATGTGATAATAGCTGGCTGGGCGGTTGTGGTTTTCGCCGTCAAGACTCGAGTGGAAAAATGCCGGCTGCCTGTCTTCTAATTTCCAGATCCTCACTCCCCCCTGACACTCTCCACAAACACACACAAGCACTTGGTACAAGCAGCTGGTTACATTACTATGAACAGAAAACGGTTGAAAACAGTGCTCCAGCTGTTTCTTTAAAGCAGATTCCCAAACTTTATTAAACATTTTAGACACGGGTGCGTGTCAGTCACGGGATGTTACGGTACTATACATACTGTAGTATTGGTGTGGTGAATCTGTGCCTTTGTTGGTGGTGGATGGGTGTGAGTTGGGGCCTACAGCAGCTCCTTTCAAGTATTGCAATGTCGTATTTGTGTTTGGCTGTTTGTCCCATTCGAAAAAACGGCTGATAATGTGAAACCGTGGCTCTCCATTTTTTTCCCTACTACACTTGATTGGTGGCATATCTCAAGATCGTTTGTAACTCAGATTTTGGCTGGAATCACAAAGCAAAATAAATTGATCAAGCGACGGCTCAGACTGGAAAAATTAAGTAAAGTTTACATTGTATACAGCAATATATCTTACTAGGACCAGCATAATACAAGATGGATGGATGGGTGGGTGGTTAGCTTGCAGGTGTGGCAGATGTGAAATAAATACTTTGAATACCTTGTATCATTTAAGAATTGTCATGTTTTATAAACTTTTAAATTGTTTATGCTGCGGAAGCACACATTTGGGCCAACACTGGATTCAGAGTAAGTGAATGGAAATGTATCCTGCTAGTGGCACTTGGCTAAACTCTATTGACATCCTAAACGGCACATAGTTGGGATTATTGCTGAGGTTCCTAACTGAATCCTGGCAATTAAACCAGAATCTCGATTCCTCAAATGTGCAGCTTTTGCAGTTCTTCCTTGATTTATGCTCCACTGGTTGGATAGAAACACTCGAATGATCTCGCCGTCTGCTTTCATTTGCATTCAAGGGCTGGATTTCTTTTCCAGAAGCCGCGTTTGTCGCTGTTCATTTGTGTGATTTGCTGAAATGTTAAATACACAACTTTTGGGAGGGAGGTGGGAATACAAATGTAAGTGAATCGGGAGGGTTTGACACCACTAAATAAAGTCACATGGTCCTCACCCCCCCAGCCCTCTCATGTACCGTGTGCTGACTGTGCACAATATGGAGTCTTCCTTGCAGGGAGGTCTTAAGGGAAAGATTGATTCCCCTCACGGCATGTTCTGCTCCCTCTTCTCCCTGTGATCGATGTGTGTTTGGAGGCCTCCCTGCTGCATGACGTGAAATAAGAGTCTCCAGCCTTAGTCTCAATGAGATTCTCCCCCCTCCAGGTTTTCATCAACCAGATATGCTTCAATGTTATATACGCTTGTTCGCTGGTGTGACACTTTAATCTTCTTTAGACAGTAAAATGTAAAAAACACAATCAAAGCTGCATGCATCGAAAATATGGAGCCAGACGGCGTATACAGTGTACACCGACCACGCACTTGAGCTGAAGCAACCTGGAAACGTGACGAAGGAACATTATACTTGGCTAATACATTTATCACTGGGATACATTCCAGACCCGCCCACAACAGGTGAAAATCTGCGATACTGGCCATTCAAATTTTCTCTCATTGAGTTTTCATTTCTCTACCATAAGCCATCCCAAAAGCCTTTCAGAGAACTTGGCAGTAGATCCAAGCGGCCTCCACATCCACAAACATCACCTCCCAAGATTGTTCCACACAAGCCAAGGACACAGTCAACAACCTGATTAACTCAATGTGTTGCAGCATCACATCTTAGAGTGGCCTTTTAGTGTGGACAGCCAAAGGCACACCTGATATGTCACACCTGTGAAGGGCGGGCTCACCAACAGATTTAGACACATTTGTGAACAATGTTTGAGAGGAATAGGCCAATTGAAAACGTCTTAGATCTGAGCTCATGAAAAATGGGATTGATGAAAAATGTACATTTTTTACCACTGTATAATGCGAAACGCTAAATATAAACTTTCAAACAACTGCTACTGTAACACATGAGCAGCAACACATACAACCAGAGCAAACAACAATACAGACATATAATGTAGTCTCTCGGCTCTGTGGGAACAATGAACATAATTGTCTGTATCCAGGATATACCAAGGGCGCGAACGAAATAGAAATAATCACAACAACGACAAATAATCCAGACTCCGGGAAGACTGGCGTAGTTCGAGCCAAGGCTAAAACTTTTAGCCATTTTAATCAGTGCTAAATTCCGCACTCAGAGGCTGCTCCTTTGCGATGAATGATGGGTGTTTTCTCCGTTGTGCTGGAGTCCATTAATAAGCGTGTTTACAGGTCGCTAAGTGGTGTAGATCTGGTTTGTGTCGAGCTCAGGGAACGCGTGAGGAGAAATCCATTTGCGTGCCGCTCAGAGGACGGCAGAAGTTGCCATGTGCTTGTTTTGCACTCAACGTGTGTTCATCTTGCCCATGACCTCGTGGTGATACATGAGTCACTTGGCGTATATTTGCTCAAGGCCCCTTGCAATTCGCTCCTTCTGTTTCTGATAGAGGATGCTACCACTAATTAAAACCATCACTAAAGCAGCCTGAAGCCGCACCCTGTGTCTTTTTAGGCACAAAGCAACCGTTAAAACAAGGAGGCTCTCCAGAGATGTAGTCTCAGTTTGCTCACCCAAGAACGAGGATGTACATTTTAGCAATGCCGGAAGCTACCACAAAACATTCATCCATCAATTTTCTATATTGCTTGTCCTCATTCGGGTGGGATGGATGGTTTGTTCATTAGTTCGTTAAGTCCGTAATCCATCCATCCATTGTCTACCGCTTATCCGAGGTCTGGTCGCGGAGGCAGCAGCTTCAGCAGGGAAGTCCAGACTTCCCTCTCCCCAGCAGGTCCGTAGTTACTTAGTTATTTTACTCGAAAAGGTGCAACTTCTGGGGTGTTCAGATTTTAGGTAACAGGTATAACTGTATTAATTCCTATGTTTTTGATCTCCCTCAGGGTTCATCTACACAGGCGATGTGGTGCACAGGATGCTAACTGCCACGCAGTACATAGCCCCTCTTATGGCCAACTTCGACCCCAGCGTGTCCAGAAATTCAACAGTCATCTATTTTGACAACGGTAACACCCTCTTGTTTGTTTTTTGACGCTTCAGTTTCACCACGATATGTTACCTCATCACAGAGCTTTAAACAAATAGCTCTTCTTTATGGCAAGGTGTGAAACCCTCTCGAAACTCATAATGCTCCCATAAATTTTCACTTCACGCTGAATGAATGCTGTCAGGCTCTGGTTATCCATCACATTCGTCATCATCTCATTCTGGGCCAGACTGTGTGACCTTCTGAAGCGGAGCTCACCCGACTAGGACAACACTAATCCATTCTCAGCGCGTCGCCAATATCGACAAAGAGTTTTACGGTCAGTTAGTGAGAGACACTAGATGTGAAAGTGCAAAGCTGAGGGCTAAGGGGCATAGTTGGGATTAGCATTGATATCAGTAGTTTGTTCTTTGTGCTTAAAGTTACCAGTGGAGTATATGGCACAAGGAGAATATATTACAAGCAGGGTTACTGCTTGTGTGTACACTATTAGCAATGTAGTGAAATGTAGTGGTGTTTCAGTTTAATTCACGAGTGTATTGTTAAATTTCTTGTTGCACTCTGGCGGCATGTTAAAGTGGATTCGTTAAAAAAAAACTTGGGTGAAGGATGCGATTGTCTTCCATGCATTTGTAGTTGTGATAAGGCATACAAAGACACCGAAATGATTTGTAGAAGAATCCTGAAGTAGAGGAAAGTGAGAGGGGGATTTGTGTCTGCTTAGTAAGCTGATGTCATTTAAACACTAAAGCCTTGGCCATGGATAATTTAACTAAAATGAGGTTGCGGTAGTGCAATTTGTAGTTTGTGGATTCGCTTTTGTTTGTTTGGAGCTTGCGCAGCCTGCTGAGCTGGTAAGTGGAAATAGAAACAAGGCCAGCATGTGCTCTCCCCCCCCACCCCACTCGGCCCAGTTTGCACGGCGGCCCTCCTCCGCCGAACGGGACTTGGATCAGGTCTAAGTCGCTGACAGACCTCTTCCTCGTTGTGGAGGTGCAAACAGCCGGCGCCACACTGGAGCCCGTTTTTTAACCGTCTTGACCTCGTCCTTTAGGGCTCGCAGTCCCCCGTTCCGCACATGTAAATCATTACCGGCTTTCCTGCCCCGCTGCTCTCCAGAGCTGTCAGCAGAAAGCTTGCTTTTACGTTAGATAGAAGCCCTCCGGCTGTAAAAATTGATGAGAGTGTTGGCAAACCTTGGCGCTTGCTCCTTGGGGAAGAATGGCTGTCACACCAATAGGTTGCCCACAGTCCGCTGTAAAACTAAATAGCGTCAAAGATAATGCCCGAGGGTCCTAGTACCGTAAATCCCTCATGAGCCTGTTTCTAATGGTGCTATATTATTAGACTTCTTATTCACAGGGAGTCACTTATGAGCTTGTTGATTATTTTCATGTCTGTTCATTAGCTAGCTAGTTCGTTCTTCTTCATTTAGTTACTTTTTTACTAGTGTGTTAGTTTGTTTTTTTCTTAGCTAGTTGTTGAATCCATTAGTTCATATCTGACATCTACAGGACTGGAATGAAACAGGGTCACCACGGAACATCATGAATTTTCAGTCAGACATATTTGGCCCGGTTGGGGGTCCGTTTATTTTAGTGTTACGTGTGTATGAAACTGGACCAAAATCAGATCATCCTGTAATCCATGTTAAAAGGGGCAATATACTCAAATAATAATAATCGTTCTAAGATTTTGTCTGACTAGTGTGTCGGTGAAAATATTAGGTGTTCTTTTCCCAACATAAGAAAAAACATTCACAGCAATGTCATTCGGTCCGATTTCAAACTTGCCAGAGCTACATAATCCATCATCATCATAACCGCCTTGCCTTCATTCGCTCCCCCACGGCTCGCTGTTTTTATTGCACCGGTGCTGGGCTTTCATATCAGCTCACATGCTTTTTTTAAAGCCAATCAGCTCAAACTTGCAGCAGAGGCCCGAGGTGTCTGCCAGGAAAAAAAAAAACGATTGTTCCTCTGCATGTGAAGGTTATGAGCACCGGGTGTTGTGTTTTTGACCCCTTCAGGTACCGCTCTGGTGGTGCAGTGGGACCACGTCCATCTGCAGGACAACTACAACCTGGGCAGTTTCACATTCCAGGCCACCTTGCACGATACCGGTCGCATCGTCTTTGCTTACAAAGAGGTACATCCAATTAGCTTCAATTGTGTACTAAGACTGCATTACTCACACGAGGAAAACCTTGGGCCCACTTCCAGTTCTACTACTTTTGTCGAGTATGAGTGCTCTGATGCGTACTCAACTTTGGTAGACTTTCCTTTGTCTGGCACGCTTGGAAGAAGTGGGCTGGACAGGTTATATAGTTACTGTATCGATCGTCCCTGAAATGTGCCAGTTATTTGTAATAACTGCCATTTTAAGAAAAAGAAATATACTGAATGAGAATAACTCATCCAGAGTGTAAAAAAAAAAAGCCCAAGGCACACTAGGTCCTGCTGTTCCATTTGCCTTCCTTGTCTTTCAGATTCCCGTTGAACTGTCGCAAATTAGCCCGGTTAACCACCCGGTGAAGGTGGGTCTCTCAGACGCTTTTGTGGTGGTCCACAAAATCCAGCAGATACCCAGTGAGTCTTCATCTGTAATCACAGTTTCTTTTCTTTTATGGAGCCATCACACTTTGTAGATTTTTTTTCTTCCTTATCTCTTAAACGGCATCGCTTTGGTCTTGTGAGAAGATATTTGGAGCCAGAATCATTTTCGTCAAGCATAGAAAATTATTGCAGGCGGAAGCTGATTCACTTAAAGACATGAAAAGCACAAAAAAGAAGAAATTATGCATGCCAGCAGCCAGGGTGACGTGTCGAGCCTCTAAGATTTTTTGTACAGGGGACAATTAGCCTTGTTCAGCTGCCATTTTGAAGCGCTGCGGCAACAAGGACAGATGCTTTTAAAGCTTTGCTAAGCGTTGTGTTTGTCAATGCTTGCAGTTATTGCCATTTGTTACTGAGTGAAACGTCAAAGGCAACATTCTCCACGTCCTCCTACACACTGAAAGTCGGGGTAATTGTGAAGGAATCCATTCATGTGAAGGCGTAATTACTATTTAAAAACAGGCAAAAATGTGTTTTCTCACAAAGAAAGGTACCCTAAAGCGTATTGAATTGAGCAAACTCTCTATTAGGCATGGGCAGTCCACTAAACGTCCTTGATGTTTTATGTATGTTGTTTCGAATGATAATTGCCCATAGGAGTTGTGCCGGGTTATCACTTTCCACCGCTGATGTCATGTTTTGTACTTTTTTCTACAGCAAACTCATCGATACTAGTTTGAATGTTTTCGGCACAGTTCTTGTATTGGATCCCATTAGAATCTGCAGAAATGCCAAATGTTGTCTCCAACATATGGAATAACGTGTCATTTGCTGAGCTTTAAACCTGTCATTGGTGGGTTTTCAACATATGGATCTTTTTTTCATAATTTGTTATTTATACACCTGTTCCATCAGTATTTCTACAGAAAAAAAGATACTTATACCATTTTTATATGCCACATAGGCATTACACTTTACTGTAATTATTCGTGGCTCAATTTCCCTCATGTTGAAAGTCTATTTGTAATTTGTTCCACGCCTTTTATGCACAGCTGGATCAGAATAGAATGGATTAGAATAGGTTAGTGAGCCTGTATGGCCCGTCCCAGCTTCCATAGAAATTTGGGGACCATCCTACACTCTAAAAACAGTTGGGTTAAAAATAACACCATTTTGGGTCAAAAATGGACCGAACCACAAATTGGGTCAACTTGACCCACTTTCTTGCATTGTGTACAAAACAGCCCATTTTTTGGTCAAACTGACCCAAGTAGTGGGTCTGTCCATTTCTGACCCCAAATGGTGTTATTTTCAACCCAACTGTTTTTAGAGTGTAGGGACAGAATCTTGCCCAAAAACGAGGACCACCTGTACACTCGCACCGAGTGCTGTCTGGCGCACCTCCCAAACTTTGGACACCAATGACGACAATGAGGTGCCATTCATCTCTAAGTAATTTGTGATGAATTTCCACTTGCCTGGCCTCCTTTTAATTTGTGATGCCTTTAAAGTCAATAGAATCAATCCGCTAAAAGTGTTCTCCCGGGCTTTGTGCGTTTTAACATAACAAATGATCCATTCCATCCGTTTCCTCCTCCTCTGGCTGTGGCAAACATGCACCGCCAGCAAAAAAAAAGGAGACCCCGTTTTATACACCGTCCTGAGCTTGTGAGTTATTAGGGCCGAAAAGCAATGAGAGTCGGTGATGGATCGCGTGCGTCCCTCCGTCTTCGACCGGCTTATGACTGACTCCTCACTGTTAGTGTGAATGCCCGTCAACAGCCTCTGATTTATACGGCAGAAAATTGCCGCCTCCAGTTGGCGAAGCGCACAAAGAAAGAGAGAGAGAGACATAAAGTGCAAAAAATGGGCCTCCCCCATTTGACCTCATTCTGCCTCATGCTATCTTCCCCTCTTTCTCTGGGGGCTGTTTGTCCCACTTTTTTTTTTTTTTGTATCCCCTTTTCCTCTCTCACTTCTTCGTCTTTCTCCAAAATGTAGACGTGAGGCGGCGGACCATCTACGAGTACCACCGTGTGGAGCTGACCAAGACGAGGATCACCAACTCCTCTGCCGTGGAATTTACACCATTGCCCAGTAAGAGACATTCGCTGATCAATTGCTCTCTCTTATCTGTCCATGTCTTGGATTTGAGTGAGCGTTTCCCCTCTCCAGCGTGTCTCCAGTTCACCTCTTGTGGGACGTGCATCTCCTCCCAGGTTAACTTCAACTGCAGCTGGTGCCATCGACTCAACAGGTTGGTTGAGCTACACATCTCAAGATTTGTCTGAAAATAACTCAAGACAGAGAGAAATGTCCTCGGTTTAGCTGAACGGGCCTTCAAAAGATGGGATAAGATCTATTTAACTTTTTAAGCATCACGATGCATTTTAGTGATATCCTTGAACGTGATCATAAAATACGATATTCCGTTTTTACGGAATATGATATTACGGATGATCTGCTCTGGCAGGATGTTGAACAAAGTGCATTTACTGGGACGCCCATTTATTAGTATTGATGTTTTACTTGCCTTTTATGGCTCTTTTGTGTAAATACATATGGCACATGCACTCGTAAAAAGGGGCACACTGTCCACAAATCATCCTGCTCGTACATCCTGGTAATGATCTGTAAAAGACATTACTTCCTCTAGACGGTATAACGGTCTGGCATTCCTCTTTCCGCAAATTATTCAAATGTCGAAAAATTGCAATGTCTGACATTCGTTGGATTGCTACTTTGGTTCCAACTGACCACAGCACCTTCTCCCAAGCCTCAAATCATTGAAATGTTCAAACTTAAGGCATACCTGTGCCTTCTTAAGCAGGGATCGCCGCAGGATTCCAGTCATTTACGGTGGTGTGTGACCAAATGTTTTCCTTGATGATTGAGGTCCCAATTGCCTTCAGATCATTAAAGGGAAAATCAACCCAAACATATTTTTTCCAGGAATATGTTCCCAGCAGGCCCACTAGTTGAGACATGGCATTCTGATTAATATTGCCTTTGTGGAATATGAGTTAAGCAGCAAAAACCACCTCTTTTTAGCCATCTCAGGGGGCGGTCATTTTGTCACTTATGTCGACTGAAAATGACATCGCAACTGCTCAGGACTCAGGCAACGACCAATCACGGCTAAGCTTCAGAAAACAGGTGAGCCATGATTGGTCATTACCTGAGCCCTGAGCAGTTGTGAGGTCATTTTCAGTCGACAGAATTGACAAAATGGCCGCCCCCAGAGATGGCTAAAAACGGTTGGATTAATTCTTATTCCACAAACGCAATATTTATCAGAATGCCTTGTTTCAACTAGTGGGCTTGCATAGAACATATTCTTGCAAAAAAATATCTTTGGGTTGACTTCTACATTAACACGTTCCTGCTGTGTACATTGAGACCGCTACTTGATAACTTTTGACAGCTCTTTAGACTTGAGTCAAGGTTTGAAAGAGATTGGAAGGTAAGATAATATCAAGATAAGTTGATAAGATAAGTCTGTCTCGTGCACTTTGAATGCCTTCTGTATGAAATATTAATCTTTTATTTTGTACTTAATTACGTGACCGGCTCCCACGGGCTTGGTTATTTAGGACTCACCCCGGGACTCGCTTTTTAAACAGAAACAAAGTCATTCGCGTAAAAAATATATATATAATGTGGGTAATTTATGGAGGGATGCTGTTCGCCTGTAGCTGCCATCTTATTAAGCCGCATTTTAATTAGCTATCCAAGTGTGTTTAAACAACGGCTCGGCACGCTTCAGCCCCTTTGTATCCGTCTGCTCGCTTCCTCTGCAGGTTACGCTAATTAAAAAGCACGCCCGGCCTCCTGGGGCTGCGCGGTTAATGCGAGGCGCTGACATTTTAAAGAGAACGAACCGAACGAACACGAGGCACACAGCTCGTGCAGGTCAAGGCTGGAGCAGCGCCATGGAAAAAAAAATAGGCCAGATGCCTTCAGTGAATTCATTGGGGCTACTGTGGGTCGGAAGTGCCGGCCAACATTCGGGGGGCATATTGACTTGAAACACTCAGCTGTGACACCTCACAAATGACTGAAAAGAGAAATAATGACTTTCCAAAAGCCACTTTTTTCCACGTTAAAGCGACGCCATAACAGCGATCCCAAATCGGGAAAAGGCAGCTGTATTTAAAATGAAAATACAGCACATATTCTGCCTAACGACGCTTGTCATCACCGCCTATTATTGCAGTCTGTTCTAACTTCAGCACATTTGGTTGAGTTTCATCACATCAGTGCTTTCTTCACGTCAACCGCTCTCCAGCCGCACCTCGTCCCAAATTAGTTATTGATATTGGAATGAATGACAGCACGGCCCATTTTTGGCGGTGCCGTTCAGACGTAACAAAAAGCTGCTCACACCACACCTGCTGTGCTCTATTTCATGCGATCTCACAGTCTGGGGAAACGTGTGGGGATTAAGAGGAGGATTCTGTCTTGCCCGATTGAGCTGATGAGGTTGATTATGTTCACAATCGAGGGAGGGATAAAAGGAGCGGCATGATTAAAGCTGAAGGAAACTTCTTCCGTGGTGATATGGCGACGAAGGGAATCAAGCATGCTGGATGTGTGCTAAAGTTCTGTCGGACTGTGCATCGTGTAACAAGGGGGATGGGCTGTCAGCAGGGTTCACCACAGGGGGGAATTACATTTGAACCACTGGAGGATTTGAAGCCGCCGCCTCAAATACTGTCTGACTTTTGAAGGTTTTTTTTTTTTAAGTCAAAGTCACGCAATCCACCCGAGACCACCTTCATCCCAACCCCCACGGCCCGCTGCGCTCCCTTCCTCGGAAAGATTCCTTTCCCTGACGGTCCCGGGGGATGACGGAGGCAGGAAAACTGGTTTCTTGAAGCAAATAGAGGATTGCTTGATTTAAAGTGAAAGTCAACCCAAACATATATTTTTTTCAAGAATATGTTCTAGTTGAAACAAGGCATTATGATCAATATTGCGTTTGTGGAATAAGAGTTCGTCCACCCGTTTTTAGCCATCTCTGGGGGTGGCCATTTTGTCATTTCTGTCGACTGAAAATGACATCACAACTACTCAGGGCTCAGGTAACGACCAATCACGGCTGACCTGTTTTCTGAAGCTGAGCCGTGATTGGTCGTTATCTGAGCCCTGAGCTTCTGTCGACAGATGTGACAAAATGGCCACCCCCTGAGATAGCTAAAAATGAGTGGATTTTGCTGCTTAACTCATATTCCCACAAACGCAATATTAATCAGAATGCCGTGTTTCAACTAGTGGGCCTGCTGGGAATATATTCTTGAAAAAAATATGTTTGGGTTGATTTCCCCCCTTTAAAACAGTAAAAAAAAACAAAAAAAGATCCAGGTTCCCGTTCAGCTCAGTTTGCTGCATGGCTCTCTATTGATCGATCGATCAGTTAAGTGGATTTTCACTGATTGATTGTCGTCTTCACTCAGATGCTCCAGTGGATTTGACCGTCATCGGCAGGACTGGGTGGACAACAGCTGCCCGGATGAGGTCAGAGATCAGAATCAATATTTGAGTTGTCAAAACAATACTCAAGTAGTCTGGACCAATACTCGGGTAGTCAGCCGCAATATACTGCTACTTAGCAGCGATAGCCAAGCAATCGGGAACTCCGATGCCCTGCTTGTAAGGAAAACATTAGGACCCATCAAACATAAACTTTTTTTTGACTTCTTTTTCCAGACAAAGGACAAGCTGTGTGACATCATTGACACCACGTATCTCTACCCCTTCACCACATCTGTTGGCGCCAAGACCACGCCCAGAAGCAAAGAAGTCCCAGCATCCACCTCACAGCCCCCAACCAGCGCCCCAACCGAAGGTGAAGTGCAGAACACCACTTTTGCCTTGTCACGGCAAACAGCTGATGGATGATCGGATCTCACATCTTCTCTTCTTAAAACTCCTGCTTGTCCCTCTGAGGGAGTTTTGCATGAAAGGCTGCGGGGTCACACTTTGATATTGCAGCATTAAGCCCGAGCACATGATCCGCCGCACCCCGGCGGGAGGCCAAACGCAGGATGTTCTCTCTCATGCAAATCCAGTGTGAAAGTCACATTCTTTTGCTGACGATAGCAGAATGGACAAGGTGTCCTTCAAACTTTGTTTACTCCTTTGTTCTTCGTTTTTTTTTTTATTTCTATGCCCATAGAAGTTCAGGTAAATAATCATGCCGACCTTTCAGCTCTTTTGAATTATTTTAATGACGGTGTCAGAAGTAACCGTTAAAGTGATCTTGAAGGGATGTTTATAAGCAGCTCATCCGAAACAATGCGTAAAAATGTCTTGTATTTTTCATTATAGTCACTTTTCGTTTTGACTTTTGTTTTTGGAATTCAGTTAGTTTTAATTCGTTTGTAGAGCTGGTTTATTCTTTTTTGAAAAGCTTCTGTTAATTTTAGTATTATTTATTGTATTTTTTTTTTAATATGGAGTATTTTTCAAGTGCACAATATTAAAAACATTTTTTTTTTCTCCACACAATACTTACTGTGTGGAAATGAACAGAAGTTATTAATTTGGTCCCTCATGGCTCCTGTCTCGTTCCACTGACGTTGCTGATCCATATGCATGATTGCTTTGGATTGCCTTTAATTAGCTGCTTGTTTGCATTTGCCCATCTGATTTTCAAACTTCAGACACACCAAAGCGTGTCTGTAAATTTACATGAAAGATCCTTTTGAATTAATTTGTCCAGTGAAACACGTCTGGTGGTGCCTCATTTGCATATGGTGAATCCTTGTGTGTTTTATGTGTCTGCGTGAAGAAGTGGGTCACGCTACATTTCCATACCTCACACGTACATTTAACCCTACAGTCTGCTCTAAATCTCTGAATTATACATGTATACGTGCCCGGATCGCTCTGTTGTACATTATCGTTGAAGAATGCATTTTTAATCCAGTGTTAAAAATTACAAGTTGAAAATAAAACCTTGAAGGAGCAATTAATTTGGTTTGCAGCTGGCCATAAACAAACTACAGAGAGAAATATTGATTATTTTGTCTGACTGATTTGTTTGTGCCCTCGCAGATGATACCAAGATTGCGCTGCATCTCAGAGAAAATCAAGGTATGTGCGTCATGTTGTCACCACAGTGTTTATGGAGGCTTTGTTTTTATCGTAGTCAGCAGTTAGTTTTTTCCTGAAGGATGCCACTCTGGCAGGCTGCTGAGGAGCCGTTTTGAACATTCTCACTTAAATACTCAAGTAGTTAGGAACTATACTTGAAATAGTGGTCAGGAAATGTATTTTTTTAGGACTCCTAGCCTTCGTATTATATAATACTCAGGTAGCGCCACATCATCACAGGCGATGTGCAGTAGTTATGACCTTCAGACGCCTGAGTTGGAGTTGTTCATGGAATCCCGTCGGTCACATATGAAGAAGGCTCATCTTTAAAACATGGCGGCGCTGCACAACAGCGCACTGCTTTTATTGTATTCATTTGAGTACACCAGCATTCACTGTGTCTTCAGGCTCAAGGCCGCTTGAGACTCACATCAGGGCGAAATTAATCTGCCAGCATTTTAAGAGGACGTCTCTGAAGCTTTACAAGCGCAAACGTATGATGTGCGTGTGCAGCAAGTGTGTCTCATCAAAGTTTTCACAGCACCGTTTTTGTGATGTGAATAATGTCATGTTTTGCATTAGAAAATGAAAGAAATTACATTTTTTTTTTAAACGTATTTTTCGAAAGTTATAGTCATTATGGGCGATGGTGTGTAATCTGAAGGATTTTTAAAAATCAATTTATGAATTAAGGCGATAACAAAATGTGTAAAAAAAGAGAAGTGCTGCGACTACTTTCCATCGTCTTCCAACATGTTGCTTTGTAATAATAAAGCGAGGCTCCACTTTGCGCTGCTCGGCGTCAGTCTTCGCAGATGTCAAGGTCCCGCAATGGGAACCAGTATAAATCTGCTCGTTTAAAGGAAGCAGAGCCGCGGCATTTACCTCCTGCAGGTTCTACAGCTGCTCCGTCGTTGGAATCTCATCAGCTCTACCAGGCTGCTAACAGCCTGTAGCATCACGCCGGGCTTTTAAATTTCCCAGCGTGTGAATGCCATTTAAGAGCCTGTTGTACAGGTTTGATTGTTATGCGTGCTGGAAATCAATGAGAGCGAGCAATCCAAGGGAGATGCTGATATAATGGCGAGCTCGGCGCAGGCTATACTATGCTGCTAATTAAAAGCACAATAGGAGGAGATACATTTAGAGAAAATGGCGTGGAAATGTTCCATACTGTTTGCTTTGAAAATGATTGACTCGCTTTTCTGAGATGTGCACGCCAATGCCGTTTTTGTTGCTGTTCCTCATAAACAGTCACAATCATCAATACCGTTTCCGGGAGGGCATTCAAAAAGCCAGGACGGCCTACAAGGCTGAATGGAGAATAAATGGATTAGCGCTGGCTTTCCAGTGATCTTTGTCAGCATCCAGGGGACCAACACCTCTTGCTCCCTTTGTATGGAATGTATAGCGTTGACCTTGACTTGACTTGCCATCAATTTTTGCTTATACGTTCTGAAGCGCTGCAGCTCATGAATGGCTAAAAAGAGAACCTCTTTGCTTTAAGCCAAGCATCCTCTGTGACCTTTTTTAAACAAACCATCCCAAAGAGGACATACAGGCCACTGCGACCTTCGATCCAATCACCGCAAATGACTTTGAATTTGTTTTTAATGAGCTCAAATCATGTTTATTATTCAAACTATAGCACTTGTCCACTTCCTGACATGGTATTTGGGCTTTACAAGACAAGTAAGGCTGGATGTTGAGCGCCTCCAGCTGGCTGACAGGAGAACAGCAAAACACAGAACTCCATATCCCTTTTTTTTTTTTTTTTTTTTTTTTTTTTTACAGATTTTTCCAATGAAATTATGAAATAAAATACATTAGTATGACTGCTACTTTTTTGTTACTACTAATATAGCAATAATAATAGTATGCAGCAACCTGCCTAAAGGATGTCATGATTCCTCGTGTGTGTTTGCAGTGATGCCAGCAGACAGCGCGGCGGACCGCACGACGGGTGCACACCCCCTGCACACGGGTTTGATCCTGGGCGTCCTGCTGGTGATGCTCATCATGGTGGCGGGCGTGATGCTCACCGTCTACATCTACCATCACCCAATGTCAGCCGCCAGCCTCTTCCTGATCGAGGTGAGCCATGCACTTGAAAGCTGCAGAGTGAAACATCCGGTGCATTAATATTTATTGCTAAATATGTAGATTAGGGCTGCAATGATTGCAAGCAAAACGACAAATTGTTCAGACCTTGTTCTAACTAGCGATGGTAGGCTAAATTAAATGAGCTAACGTTGTGTTGGCAGTCGTAGACTTTTCTTTGAAATCGAGTTATTCGAATTGCAAAATCGATTGGCTGCAGCAGTGGCAGAAATAGTCAGCAGCATTGTACGTTTGTAAGTACCGGTAATATCATTTATGTGCCGTGTTTTCCCGTGCGTCACCCACCGTCTGTCCTCAGAGACGGCCGAGCAGATGGCCGGCCATGAAGTTCCGCCGTGGCTCGGGCCACCCGTCTTACGCCGAGGTGGAGCCGGCGGGCCACGAGAAGGAGGGCTTCATCGTGTCCGAGCAATGCTGAGGGCCAAATTCCCAGCCGGCGAGAGACGTCGTCGCCGGGATCATCCTGGATCTGGAGAACGGACTCGTTATGCCGAGCAACTGAGGAGGTGGACGCCACGGAAGGACAACATGGCTGCCTTGACTGCATCCTGTATGGCATCAGGAGAGAATGACATCATATATACATGTTTTCCAAAACAATGTGTGAATGGATTTAATCTTTATTGTTGCTGGGGTTCTACAATATAGGCTTTGAATGTCCATCCTCTTCTGTCTTACTTTGCTTTTTCTTTGCACGGCATGTTTTCACAGGCCTTTATTTTTTCAAACAACACCCTCAACTGCTTTTCCACAGTGTTGATGTGCACACCGAACCTGCACAAGTCCACATCATCTTTCACAGCAAAGTCCAGAGAATTGTGGTTTCATTGATGTTAAGGATAAAGTGGTAATATTACAATAACTTCAAAAGTCACATTTTCTCTATAAAAATTCAGTATATGAGAATGAAGTCCTCTTTTTCAGGGGAAATGTGTAGAGTAAAAAAAATAATATTTTACATTTCTTTGCTACCGTGCCGTTATGTGTCAGAGAAGTTTGCACTTTTTTTTTTTTTTTTTACATGTGCTACTAATGCAAAATGACAAGACAGGCGCTTGTGAGTGTGTATGACCAATCTATTTTCTTATTATGTGTGTGAATGGAAAAACAAATGGACAAAAAACAAGTGTCTTTAGTTGTAGTTGGATTTTCACCAGCTGGATGTGCACATATGGATTGTTCATTGATTAGTCAAATCAACACACTGGTCCTGCTTTTGATCCTGTTTTGATTGGACAGTGTGTTGCTTTCTCTTTCTTTTTTTTCTTTTTTTTTTTGACTGGGTAGAGTGTTAGTTTCCATTGTTCTGATTGGACTGTGTGTTGCCAGCGTGAACCCAGTACTGCCTCACACATGAAATATACAGTACAATACAATAATAATACACCATGGCCAAAACATTTGCAGATTCAGGTAAATTGTGGCTAACATTTGCAGTATGGCTGCAAAGTACAGAGAAAAATATTTTTATAAGTGTCCTTTTCTACTGCAAACTGAAACTATTCCAGTCTTTATTTTCACACATCAGCATATATGTATATATTTTTAACACACATTTCAGAAATTAGCCCAACGCTAAGCTGAAATTCTACTGAAAAATTTATGTGCAATGTAACACTTTTCAATGTTCAAATTAAAGATTCATCCTTTTTTTTGAAAATGTTCTTTTGCCATGGCCAAAGACCATCTTGTGCGTAGTTCAACCTGTCGTACCTCACATACTTTAACCATTGTCTATTAAATAGCTTTACATGGGCTATCACGCGTAAATGCAAGAGTTTGTTGCATAATTAAACATTTAAATTTTTCCTTTCACAATCAAGGTGCTCAAAAGGTAGGCAGGGTCATTAGCATGCGTGGCTAACTATCCTAGGAACCAAGGTAACTAATTATAATAACAACATTAATTCTCCGCGTTTGTAGTTTTTTTATTGCATAGTCTTTATGTATATGCGTACTGAAAATGCATAATTGGATTTTGAATACAGTATTCATAAATATGAGACATGGTATTGGCCAATTTAAGACAAGCTAGCATTAGCGTGCTTCTCACTCATGCTAAGAAATTAGCAGTAGCACGGCCCGGGCTGTCGCTATGCTGCCCCTAGAGGTGCGCAATGTAACAACACGTGGAAAACAACGGTCTTTCGTATTTGAATGTGATCATTGAATATTTATTTTAAAGGTTTCGCAGAGAGTAGCAGATTACCCGAATGTAATAGCATTTCAAAAGAAAACAAATATACTGACGCCTGAAACTGCAAGTGTTTGTGGACCGACTCAATTCTTTCCACTCGTTCAATGGTGATAACTGGCTGACTGTTATTAATTTCTGCTTCAGATTGGATTTTTTTCCTCCTGTCTTATTCCGCACCAATCTCAATCTTGTAATTATATTTTGGGATTGAATACATTGAATAAAAACAATGGTTTAAAAAACAAATACCCTGGTTTTATGATCGTAAAGGCCGATTGTTTTCAGTAGTGCTGGTACGGTATACCTAATGAGGTGGTCCATAATTCTCCGCCGCCCTCTTGTGGTGACGAGAAATAGCACACGAAATATTTAACAATACAGTATTGTACATGTAATAAATAGCTTCGAATATATATTTTTTGTTATTATTAAGGGACCTAAAACCTCCCCTTCGCTAAATGGCATTACAAGGAATTGTGACGTGAAAAGCACAGTGGTGGTCCGGTGAGAGTGGAAACAATTTGAAAACAATTTGTCGACAGGCGGATGCGGATAGAACTTTTATCATTCTCGCCCGTGTGGTAACGTTAAATAAATAAATGTGGTTTTGTGTTTGCTTGTTTTTTGGTAATTTTATTTGCTGCCTTTCTACTGCTCCACACTCCAGTCCGTTAAGCGGCGGTAATGCATCAAAAGTTGGTTTGCCAACTGCCACAGAAAATTCAAGAGAGGAGGAAGAAGAAGAAGGTTGGCATTGATTGGTGGACATCAGTCGTGCAGGTCAATTGGAGACAGGTGTGCACAAGGGGATTCATCAAGTGCAGTGGCAAGATGGCGACTGAGTGCGTGTTCTTTTCTCAGCTAAGTGAGTACACGAGTAAACGTTTGTCGTCTGTTGCCCTTTCAAACAATGACATTTTGATGTTGGTTCTGAGTGTCTCGGCCATTGGGTTCAAAAGTTGTGGTCAAAAAACGTCCTCCACTTAGAAATGAGTTCGGTGTGTCGTACTACTTGTCCCCAGCAGAGAGAGTGCTTCCCGTATGGTTGAGGTTCGTACAGTACTGTATTTGGTTTCAGTCATTTGATATTTTGTCATTTTCAAAGGAAAATTGCGTGTTTAAAAAAAGAAACGTCATTTGATGGCGAATCATTAAAGCCGCCAAGGAAATACCCTGTAGTTTGCAACCGTGGAGGACGCGTCACTTTCCACTTGACAACAGGCTTGTTAATCGATGGCCTCGATCAATTGGTTCATCCGTATCGATTCCTTTAGAATTATGATTAAATATAATTAATAAATGATAACAGAAGTATATCATGAATCTTGTTTCGTCTCATTACGTCCAAAATGTTGAACATATTGTCAAATTAATACCGTTTACAATGAAAGTCAAGCAGTTCAAGTCCAGTGATTAGTAACAGTGTAAGTTTGCGTTTCCTTCAAATGACCGTTAGATGGTGCTCTTTTTCAATTTATTTAAGCTTGAGCTTTATTCGAAGGGGATGAACAGACACGTTCAAGCGCATGATCCCCTGTGCATGTTTTGGGAATGTTCATTCCCACCCCAGAGTAAGCGTCGGAGCCGTGAGCCTCTGCAGCTTAGTCGCTGCAACCAGAGGAATGGCTTCTAAGGGCTCCCCGTGAGGGTTATGGGTCACCAGCGGCGTCCATGTGAAGCAACCGCACCGCCTTTCCCTTTCCATTTGGACGCTCGGAACAAGGAGACATGTCCAGAGACAGCATGACGGCCGTGCGAGGAGCCCACGGTGCGAGCACCAGCACCACCGCGGCGGCGTCGCCCAAAGAGAACGGCCATGCCGCACCGAGTCCCGCTGCGCCCGGCGCCCGCTTCCATCGCCCCTCTGCGGGGAATACGCCCGGCGATGACAGCCCGGTGTCGGCCACCAGCGAGCTGACGCAGACGTGGGTGCAATTCGCCAAGACCTTTGTGCTCATTTTCCCCATTTACGCGCTGGGCTACTTTGAGTTCAGCTTCAGCTGGATGCTGATCGGACTCGTGGTTTATTTCTGGTGGAAGAGAAATGCCGGAGGGAAGCGGAGCCGCTTGAGTCGGGCTTTGGCATTCTTTGAGCGGGAGGAGAGGAGCCTCGCGACGGGTCTGACCACCTCGGACCTACCGCCGTGGGTAAGACGCCCGGTCTACCACCTGTACTACTATAACTTTGCCTGTCAGCTGACTGGAGGTGTAAAGCTGTGACTGGCGACCAGCTGTCCATTCTCACCCCCACGTAAGGCGGTGACGTTAGACCTCGGCCTGAGCTAAATACAGCAAGCCGGGTACAATGGTAAACCAGACACCCTGTTATTTTGGGATGGAGCCTACTCACGTCTCTCTTTTAGTCACTTTTTATCAGTGTAACAGGTAGTGTTAAAGATTTGGTATCAGTTTGATACCAAGTAAATACAGAGCCTGTATTTCTAACACTATCAGTTTTGGTGATACTCGTTATGATTTATCCCATAAAGGACTAAAAACAGATGTTGATATTTTGGACTCTAGAATGTACACTATTTTTTTTTTAGTTACTTTTTGTCAATGTTGCATCAGCTAGTGAAGTGTTATACTGCAAGATTTGGTATCCAAATAAACTGAGGTGGGCATTGTCTGTTTTCCTCACTTTTAACAGGGTAACAGATACTTGTATGCAACAGCACGATTCGGTATAGGTACCAAATACAGTAACACATTGCCAGTTTTGCTGATACCAATACTTGTATTGACAATACTTCTGATAATTATACCAGATTTTAATATTTAGTCTGTGATCTGTTTCTGATTCATCTCTTTAGTCACTTTTTAGCATTAGCTGGTCAAGCTGTGCCATACTGGCAGACTTGTTCTCTAGTCGATACCAGGTAAACACCGGTCCAGTATCGCTGATACTCTAATTGATATCTAGGGATCTTGTCTGTGTTATAGTCTATTTTTATTTTTTTTTAAACATCAGTACGTATTGGTATGGGTACTGCAAGATTTGGCATCGGCCCAATACCAAGTTTATACAATTCCACAATCACCAATTTGTAATGCCAGACTCTCACAAAATGTGCCACTGCATTTTTTTTTTTTTTTTGGTGTTATTTGCTACAGTCAACAGTTTTCTCTCCAAATGACTGTCGTGAAAGTACCGTTCACAGCTGCCTGTCCAGACATTATCCTGACGTGGCCTCATCTCACAGTCACCGCTTGCTTGCAATCCCTCATAAAATAAATGAACAAATAAAATAAAGTTGCAAGCTGACTTTTTGCTGACTCGGACCTGAGGATGCACAATAGTGCTGCTTAGCGCAAAGAGCATCCCACTTACAGGGAAAAGAAAGCATGGTGCAACCGCAGTGTCTGCAGCTTTAATTGAAGAAACAGACAGTGAGGCGCTACTACGTGTTTATCAGTTATGTCACGTGGGAGTATCTACAATGAACATGATTGGTCGTTGGACAGCTCTCCTCACCCCTTGGCTACCTAAAGTTTAAAATAAACAACTAACGCGGTCGCTTGTGTCACATCACAGGTGACAATTCCGGTTGTTGGACTTCTCTCCTCACCGCTTGCCTGCCTCACAAACACCCAGTCGCTCCACTTATAAAGCAGCTCTGTTAAAAAAAAACATTTGATTGGCTGAGTTGTGTCATAGTATTTATCAATGTGTATCAGTCTCCCGTGTGCATAAATTTACTGTTATCGCTACTGGAAATAACCGAATGACAAGATTTGTTAAAAAGGCATCTGGTTCTGAGGAATTCTGAATTACAAGACATCGCAATCTGTGGGTCTCAATACTACCTCTCTGTCTCAAAGATTCTTCAATCTCCATCAGCATCCATTTTCCACACGAGGTGAAATTTTGCAGTGCCTTTACCTGCGCTTGCACTGCCAAATCAATAAAGCGCACTTGCTTCCTTTTTTTTCCGCCCCAACCGCTGCAGCTTGGGGTGTCAGTGTCCCTCACAATTCTATCCACAGCCTCCTCATCCACGCTGTTGCTGCCTTAACCCTGTCCCGACTTCTCACTTTTGTCTTTGTTGCTGTTGAGCTCATAACAAGACGACTCAATACGTCGCTCTAAGTAGGACTTCATGTTCCTGTCGCCACTTCATCCCCGCGATGTCATAAACGCCGCATAAGTACTTTGGCAGGGGGCTCCGGTGGGAATGGCACCGTGTTCTGACTGCTTGACTGCGTGCCATAACTCACACTGCTGCATTTTGGGGGGTGGAGTTGCGGGGGGGGGGGTGTCTGTGTAGTAGCATTGACTGGATGGCGAGGCATCTCCTTTGGCCCGTTTTCAATCAATACCTCATTGACTGTTGGAGCCAAGCTAGCTAAGCGTCACTGTAGCGGAAAAAGCTGTGAGACTGTCAGCAATGTTGAGGATTACCTTGATGGATTGGATTTGTGCTCATTAACATCAATGAACTTTGCATTGTGACAGCGATATTGCTTTGATTTGAGTCTATACTGCTTCTTTGTCCTTACCACATTGCATTGTTGCGAAACAGTCAGACAAGGGAGTTGGTGTCCAATCCGATTGGGCTTAATTACATCTGCCGGCGCTGGGTTTATTTATGTGTTTGTTTGTGCGCAATGATCCGTCTCCAGGTTTTGATATACAGTGCCGTAGCTTTCTTGTTTTCATCAGCCTTTTCCACAGCTCGACATAATTGCAAACAGGAAGGATTGAGGCGTTTGCGGTGATTTCAGTAAGAGTTTTTTTAATTTTTTTTTTATTGTATTTCAGTTAGGGTTAGGGACCAAAATCTTGACTCATTCAAGGTTGAACCTTCCCATTGTTCTGGGTATTGGTTGATGCACTGTGTTCCTTTTTTATGCTCACCAGCAGCATTCCACCCTGATCACTAACAGGACTAGGCCTTGTCAAGATATTCGAGAGTCTTCACAGTGGTCAGCCAAGCATTTGGTACCCGGTCTTTCAGTGTGGACACTCAACTTAATCCACCTCTTGATACTACCAACTGTGCCCTGTAAATCATCCGAAGCAGTTGATAATCAATATTTTTCTCTTAACATAAGCAAAACATTAAATAATGCATCATACTAATGAGAGATAGTAAATGCATTAATGTGGGCAGAGTGCAACAGACGTGTTTTCCTAGTGAAAGTTGGCTTGCTCTGACCGACCAATCAGAGCATAGAGAAATGTTATTGTGGGCAAGCTTGCTGGCCCTATGAGGCAAATTTGAACCGGGTGCCGAATAAAAAAAAAAAAAAAAAAAACATTTTAAAAGGTAAGCGAAGCGCACACATGACGATCTGCTGTGTTCTTGTAGCGTGTGTTGTTTTTGAGATGATCAGCACACCCAGGGGCGGAGCCACAATGCGGCTGATGGGTGGGCCTTTAAAAATCAGGGTGGGCCTGAATATTTCTCTCACTGTCCCGACACATTGTATATAGTGTATAAGTAAAATGACAATCTGAATAATATGAAGTTCAGATCTTCCTTAGACAACCACAATTATACCATTCTTAATATTCAATATAATAAAAAAAACACAACCAAACACAAATTCAAAAATAATTTAATAATTGACTAAAAGTATATATTTTTTTCAAGAGTCTCACTGGTTGGGCAGTCTGTCAATGTGGGTGGGCCTGTGCACACCCAGGCTCACCCATGGCTCCGCCCCTGAGCACACCACAGACAATATCGCCATTGAGTGGAGTCGTTGTAGATATATATATCTGACCCGTACTTGTCATCCAGATTCAGAATTTCCTCAAAGTGTCCGTTCTTTTGTTGTTCAACTTAAATCCAGAACACTGCCGTAAAGTTTCAGCATTAGTTTAATAGAAAATGATGTTTACACTGAAAAAAAATCACCCCAAAAATTGCTCTGAAAAATAACATACAGGCATTAAAAATATGATATCATGTCTTATTCAAGGCCAGGATTCAGAGTTCCCCTTCATCTTTTTCTCTCCAGTGTTAGTGTTGATTTTTTTCACCTTCAGCGTTTTGAGTTTCACCTTTGACTGCTTGAAATTTTGCTGGCAGTGTTTTGGCATCAAGGTTAGGGGCTAATGCAAGGTGAGGCTCAGGAAGACCTGATAAATGGAATATGGAAAAATAAGAGAGAGACCACTTCAAAAAAGGATGCTGGGAGAATCTCAACATGGCTCTGAAAAATACATCATATCAAAATATCAAAATACAATACTGTAATTTTTTTTTTAATGTCTGTATTGTAGTTTTCAATGCAGTCTTTTGCCTGTGCCAATATGTATTTTCCCAATGTGATATTCAATGCCAAAATTTAATAGCCCCATAATAAATTGCTTGGCCGCAGTTCTTATGAACTTATTCTGTATTCTATCAAGCGTGGACACATATTTTTTGTGTGTGTCTGTGTCCTTGGACTTGACCTTTTCAAGACATTTTGACATTCATCAGGCTTACGGCCCAACTGTGGGATTTGTCTGCTCTGTTTTCCCTGCAGGTCCACTTCCCGGACGTGGAGCGAGTGGAGTGGCTAAACAAGGTAAAAGAAGCCAGCAGCCGTCTTTTCGAGTTATTCGCCTGAGCGAAGCCACGCCTGTACAGTACATTCCGAAGCTGTTCATAAATATTCATGCCCCGACTTTCATTTATTGCCGTGGGATTCTAACCTACCTAATATACTGCGGCAGTTACTGTACATAGCGATGGCCTTTTCGAATACTAATTTATAATCATTATGACTCTCATACTGGCAGACGGTGAAGCAGATGTGGCCCTACATCTGCAAGTATGTGGAGAAACTCTTCCGCGACACGGTGGAGCCGGCGGTTAAGGAGTCCAATGCCCACCTCAGCACCTTTCGCTTCAGCAGGATCGACATTGGAGACAAAGTGAGCATCCTTAATGGCTACAGTCATTGTATCATTGAGGCTGAGCTGTTTCTGTGCATAAACATGGGGGACTAGTAGTTAGCACGTCTGCCTTACAGTCAGAGGTTTTGGGTTTGAATCTCAGCACTGTTAAACGAAGTCAGTCTTGCAGATTTGTTCCAACACACGGCGTTAGCGCAAGCAGTCCAGACAGACACCGAAGCCACTGAAATGTGAAATGGAAGTTTCGCCCTGTGTGTTGCGGTGTAGCCACTGAGGGTGAACGGTGTGAAGGTTTACTCAGAGAACGTGGACCGACGACAGATTGTCATGGACCTACAAATCAGGTATGAGAATTAATAATTGCGACGAGTGTTTGTGTGGACTGCAATGAAAGGTCAAGTTAGCCAGCAAAGCTATTCCATTGGCAGAAACCTTAACAAATGGCATGTTCACTTGTTTGCCAGCTTTGTAGGTAATACGGAGATCGACGTGGATATCAAACGCTACTACTGCAAAGCAGGAATCAAGAGCATTCAGGTCAGTTTGGGTTTGGAACGCCTGTATGTCGTCCTCGCTCAATCAAAGTGTTTCGCGGCTCTCGTTTGACCTTCACGCGTCTCCTCGGAGATCTAGTTCTATTGCGTCTTTCCCACCTGGAATGTAACCAACAGAGACTCCATAGCTCATTAGCGGCGCTGTCAGGTTAGCCCCACGACAGCGGGCACGTGAGTTACTTCGATCAGACGACTTAGTAAGCAAGAGGGGTTTGTTTTTCTATTCGTTAGATCCTAATAAGGCTCATTTGTTTCACACTACTGCCAAGATACAATTTTTTAGCAGCAAAATTGCAATTGTATTATATGCTATTCACGCAAATGGTATTACCGCTAATAAATTACACCGGCTAATTTTATTACTAATTTACCGAAAAAACTCTTAAATAATGTGAATTGTCAAAGATTTGTGTCTGTTTGTTGGCATGATAGCTTTGCGATACATTTTTTTTCCACACTGGGCTTCAAAGTTACCGCATTTTACTCGGGTGATTATGGTTTTGTAGCCATTGCTACACATGCAAACAACATTAGTATGGTACTCTTACTCTATTTTAACCAAACTTTTCAGCATGAATGTAGAGTCATAAATGAATGACTTATGTTTTGAATTCTGCAAAAACATTGACTACATAATAAGTGTCAACAGGCTAGATTGTAGATCAGTTAGCATGCTCGCTTCAAAACACAAATGTCCAAATACAGTACGTCGTGATTAATTCATTTCCACTGGCAACCGTGCTATGCATGGTGTAAAATGTAGACTATTTTTGTCAATGATACCAATTTTTACTACTATAATTATGGTGTTCATGCAAACAATAGCATTAGATAATTTTAACCAAACTTTTACTAAGTATTGTATTGTACAAAGTGGTGAATGAATGAAAACCAACATATGAGCTCAATTTCCATATATTCAAATATGTTAGCATGCTAACATGGTAGCTGTAATTCATTAAATGTTTGAGTTGCCTATGTGATTCACACCCATGATTGCCACGTTGACGCCACGCCGCAGTATTTTTTTTTAACGTTTTTAAAATCCAAATACAGATTGAAACAGCAAGCATTTGTAGTTGCCTGGTGTCGATGACAGCAGCTGGCATCCTCGAACAAAACACCAGTCCTTTAATCCCCCGTAATTGTCTTAATATGTTATGAATGAGAAGGTGAAGGATGATAACGGGATTGAGTTTCCAACCTACAGGGGGAACGTCAGGGGGCCGGCTTTTTGTGTGTGTGTGAGTGTGAGCGTTTGTGTTAACGCGTTGCTGTTGTAATCTCTCAGATTCACGGCGTGTTGCGTGTGCTGATGGAGCCGTTGCTGGGCGACGTGCCTCTTGTTGGAGCACTTTCTCTCTTCTTCATCAAGAAGCCTGTAAGTTTTCTATATTATTGTATATTTAGAGGGGCAGCAGGGTGGATAGTGGGTAGCACATCTGCATCACACTTCTGAGGTTCTGGGGTCGAATCCCAAGCACTCCAGCTTTCTCCCCCATTCCAAAAACATGCATGAGGAAAATCCGTTGGCAATGGATGGATGGGTTGTAAAAAAAAATACGTATGAATTTTCCTTGATATTCAAACAAACCACAAAACTTGCTACCTTAATGCTAACGCACTGCAAAACACCATAAACAAGCTAATGAAACTAGCATGCATGTTGCGGTAGTTATAACCCTTTGAACAATGGATATTTGAACACAAACAGTGAAGCAATACATGTAGACAGACAGTACTCCAATACTCATAGTCATATATTCTTATTCTTATTCTCTGCAAAGGACAAATAGCATATTTATCTTAGAAGAGTCCATCATCATGTTTTATTTCTTTACATTCTATTTAACTTTATAATTACTTGTAGTAAAGTATAATACCGTAGACTGCTGTTTTTCTGAATAAAAACATGTTCCAAAATATTTGTTAGTATTTAGTGGGAGCATGAAAGGAGTAGTGGCATTTCCACTCATTTCAGCAGGGAACAGTAATTTTAGATACGAGTCTTTTGGGTCACAGAATGAATTAAACTAATAAATCAAGGCACCGCTGTTTTAATAAATAATAAAACAGAAATGTGTATTGCTTTTTAAATAATGCAATTAAATACTGAGTATTGTAACTTTTAATAATGATAAATAATGGATAATTTAAACATTATAATAGGATGAATAAATATTGTTTTTAAAGTGTCTTAAGACCCACCAGCCGCCCCCCAAAAAAAAAAATAAATTGGTTGAACTTCAAATCGTTCCACTTTTGGTGTGCTCCACTGTCTGCATGCACTAAGATTGTGCAGGTGCCCCTAATGAAGTGTCTGGGGAGTGGATGTGCCATAAAATATGGTAGTTCTGCCAATGCGTTATTATCCTGGAGCTCATTACTTTTTCTGTGCTGCTGATCCTTTTTTTTTTTTCCCCCCCTCACAACCACACATCCTAGTTTAATCTCTGTTCACTCTTCCGACACATCGTTAACCACTTCGCCCGTTATAAAAATCCACACTTTTGACCGATTTACAGCAAATGGGAGCACCCAGTGGAGCTGTATAGCAAAGCTTTTAATAGGCAGCCCTACTTCGTCGGCTTTGTCCTCACACCCGCGGCTCGAAATCACCAAATTACTTAAGCTTGCTCAACATTATGTATTTCAATCATACTTCGTCTATATGCCAGGAATGCCAGTCACGTAAAAAAGCAATGCGGCGGATGCTTCTTCACTGCAGCATGCCATAAAAGGTGTGAGCGACAAAAGGAATTTCCAGGCCTTAAGAGGTCTCATGGATCAGTGCGCTCAATATGTCTATGAAAAGAGATTTTTGCAGTGTTTGTTTACATAATGCTGTACAATAAATACAAATATAGGAAATCATATATCAGAATGAAGGGTCCCTAATCAAAAGCACCTAAAGTGGTACACGACCCAAATGTTCTGAAAAAATGTCGCAAAAGTCAAGTTTACTCATTGAAATTCTGAAGGGTGAAAGAATGAACTCCACTTTTGCTGTTTTTTTTATTTTTTTTTATTTCAATGTCATCCTGTTCTTGGGCTCGCATTGCAATTGTCACGGCTCACCCGTTTTCAAGGTGTTGTTGTGTTTTGTTCGCAATGCGAGCCCGAGGGCAGTTGTTACATGAATTTAGTCTGACAGAATGGGCGATATTGGCCAAAATGGCTGCCCTCTGAGATGGAGGAAGATGGATGTATTAATCTGCTTAATTCTTATTCAACGAATGCAATATTTATCCAGAATACCATATTTGGACCAGTGGTGGCATTTTTTTGTTCAGTTCCCCTTTAAAGGTTTTATACTGCAACATTCATGCTTTTTAGTAGCCCGTGTGTAGCGTTTCACAATGTGTGTTAGCATTAAGCTAGTGGACTTCTGCAAGATGAAGCTGATTACTGAAATGTATCTATTATGTATTCATTTGATGTTGTTTTTCAATTGGCCATGTCAATAAACGGCTTGAAGCAGACACTCTTTTTGAAGAACTGTTCGCTATCTGCCAAACTACACACTGTAAAGTGGTATCAAATGAAGTATGGTATCACCACAGCTAATTAAATACAATTCCCGGTTTTAGAGCATCATTTCTGCTAACGTTCAGTTTTCCTCCGTGTCATTTTTTTTTTTTTTTTTTAGTCCACAGAAAGGGAATCTTGCTTCCGCCACCCACAAAACATGTTGCAGTGCTTAATATCTGCTGCAGTGGAGGCATTATGTGGACGGGGAAAGTAGGGTGGGCTCATTAGGCAAATCGTGAAAACTGGTTCAAGTGTGAATACTGTATTGACATCATTCCGTTCGTATTTCTCCATCAGTCGCTGTTATTTTCTGCACGGCTCCACCCATGACGCCGACGTTCAATTAATTGCATTTTGCTCATTATAACCTAGCGTTTAATGTGTTAATGAGGCCCTGAGGAGGGCTGCTTCAGCTGTTATTAATAATTGAAACAGCTGTTTCCACGTGAGAATTTACGCCCACTGCCCCACTTGTGGCTATGGCTCATAAACTGCAGCCAAAGGATATCGCAGCAGTGTTGTGAACACTCACTGGATGCTTCATTAGGTACACCGTCGCAGTCTAGTAAGAGATCCAAATGTGTGTTAGAGTGATGCCTTGAGAAGCAAGTTCAATTTGCTGCGTCATCACGTTTGTAACGCAAAACATTCCCCATTGAAATGAATGGAAATGCACTTAACGCATTCACTGCCATTGACGAATTTACCTGTGTTTTCACAGTCCAGCCATTTAATCCCCGGAATTTATTTGTATTTTTTTCACATTTTTTTCAAACATTCGGTAAAAGAGTCAATGAGTTAAAGTGGGCCGGCCCGCCAGCAGCGAAAATCCAGCCTCCTCTCAAAAAACAACAACAAAATTGTGATTTAAAAAATAAATAGCACTTTGTAATATTGTAATTTATAAAACATACTGTAATGAAATAATTTTACATAGATGTAAATAAGTACACAAGTAAACTAGAGTGATCACTATACATTAAAGTAATGCTATTCTATGCAGCAAGAATAGTCAGTGGCATTATGTGACAACTTTATATGGATCAACAATGCTTTACGTACATGCAGAATAACAAACATGAATGATGAGTTAAGTAAACAGGAATGTAATTACTAACAAATATGGTCAATGTTAAAAAACACAATAATATCAAATAGATACATATGAACTCTCTGTGTACTACATCATTGTAGTAGTAATGCAGTGAAACACTTATTTAGATGTCTATGAACTGAGCAAGCTGAAATAAGTCCGACTTGTGCCCATTAATAATAAATGCATGCAGTCAATGAGCCATTGCAGCCAACTATCCACATAAGCCTTGATTTATCGATTTATGTTACGCTCTTCATTATACTGGATCTGCAGGGCTTGTTGGCTGGAGTGGGAGTCAAGTTGTGAATGGAAAAGCAAAGCAAGTGTGCAATTCAATTAAAAGGCTCTCCGTCTTGTTTTTATCGCAGCTTCTCGACATCAACTGGACGGGCCTCACTAACATACTGGACATTCCCGGGCTCACGTAAGTCGCTCTGCTTGTCACCTAAAATCGGCGAAATACAAGTGTTGTTTTTTTTTGTTGGTTTTTTTTGGGCGGAAAATGAGATAATAGCTGAACGAAGTCTCCCTTCTGCCAGTGGGAATGTCCGAGCTGATGGGGAAGTCAATGGATTGTAATTAAGGAGTCTAATGCAGTTACTCATTACGGTAACAGTAGTTTGCCAAAGCATGTAAGGAAAATTTAAAAATCTTTCTTTGAGGTCATAAACAAAGAACCTTGAATATTGTCTCTGAGGAAGACAGTATGAACCTAACCTTATTACACAGATATAATATTGAGCCAATATTTTCCATTCCTTGCGGTCACATTTATTGAATGAGAGTTCTTAAATTTGCCGTAAAAAGGCTCTTAAAAAGTTGGTCTTCCATAAACCTGAAGATAAATGTTTTTCCCCACCAGGCAATGGGCCCATTTTAGTCTCGAGAAAGCCCCTTGAAGACTGCACACAAAATGAAGAGGAAAGCAACAAATGCTGAGCCTATACTGTATTACGATGATATGCAAGTTAAATTTGTTTTTCCTAACAGTTCCAGTAAGAGTTGGAATCGTAACAGTCGAAATATTTAGTTATTGTACTTAAGTCCATTTTTTGGAAGTATCCGTATATTATTTTTCTGACCACTAATTTTTTTTTTTTTTTTTTTTTTTTTTATAACTCAAGTACAGCAGCTGAATTGGTACTTTTGTAGTATCTGTACTAGACTGCATGAGTACTTTTGCCACATCTGAGTGTGGCAGGAATGTTGGCACAAAACTACTTGCTGCCCTTTTGTGATGTCCTTTGTGGGGGTGAAAAAGATCAACGTAGCTTGTGCAATACAATACTCCTGTGTGTGTGTGTGTGTGTGTGCGCGTGCGTGCGTGCGTGTGCGTGTGTGTGTGTGTGTAGACGTGTTTGTTGTTGGGGTGGTCACGTGAAAGGCAGTGTTGGCCGGTGAAGGAGAGGTCGTGGTGGTGAAACTTGACAGACAGCATCAGCTGGCTGCACAGCGCGTGGCTGTAATGTTATTATGCAACACGTGCGCAATTAATAATGTAACAATGTGTTTATTACTGTGGCGGTGCAGTAGTTCTCCGTAATGTGCTAAGTTTTATTAGAATGAGATGGCCCATCCAGGGATGTTTTTTGGGGGGTGAAAAATACATACATACACAAAATACACACATAAAATACATTAAAAAAATATCTCAAAATATAAACAATTTCAACAATGAAAAAAAAAGATCAAAATGAAAAATTAAAAATTCCTTAGTCCCTCTGACATTCTAGACTAAATTGGTAACAAACCCGGCAAGAAACTGAGCATTCGCCTGTCACACTTTCTGTGCCGTTACCTTGGCGGCAGACGGGCGGAAAACGGTAATTGTAATTAAATGGAATCCATTGATATTCTGACCCTTTGTCCTTGAAACGTCACTTAGCCGTTAGTAAAGGCTAACAGTTGACATTTACGTGCTTCGACATTTAGACCGTTGCTGATTTGATCAAATCGATCAGAGACATGGGACATTATTAAGATCAATACAGTATTTGGATGAGGGCCCACTTTGCTCTTTTGGAGCTCTTAAGAGAAGAAGAAGAAGCTGCTGAAATAATAATGTTACCTCTCCTGTCAGCTTGATCTGACTGCATTTCCCCCCCGCCCCCCCCATTCGCTAATCCATCTGATTTCATTGTAAAACATTTCCTATATTTAATTAAGTGTGCTTGGAATGGCAAATTGGCCACTCAATGTTTGGGAACCAATACTCGTCTTTTTCTTAGCCTCTAGAGCATTCTTGAAGCGGCAAATTTATTGCAGTGATTAAAATCAGGCTAAGACGCCGCCCTCACTAGACGCCGCATTGAATCTGTCCCGACTGATATATTAGATGACTTGTCAATGCGTTGTTTTGTTGTTGTGCTCATTTTGTTTATTTGTTTTGGAGTCTTTTGGAGGTAATTACCGGCAGTTCTTCAGATGACTTTCATTAGATGGTACAGTGGATGGACAAGAGATTGTAACATCCGTCTTGAATGTGCTGTTTCTTCACCTGTGTAGACGTTTCCTACTTACAGAGCTTTGTTGGCATCATTTTTATGGCATTTCAGAAAGAGCGGAAAACCGTGAATTTACACTTATAGGGGTGGCGGACATGAACCCCTAAAATTGAGTCAGTAGCGCCATGCTGAATTTTGGAGACATTCCAGCCTCTGAAGCTAGTTTTATTTGGCAACATGGACATTTGTAGGCATGTTTATCGCGAGTAGATTTCACATGAAAGTCAACAAACCATGCTGGAAAAGACAACCGATGTCTTCCATTTTGGTTTGAAGAGGCCATTTCAGAATCATTTTGACCATTTCTAGGTGTCCTTCAAATACAAACTTTTTTTGGAATCTGAGTTTTGGTCATTGCGTGCGGTGGTCCAAGCACCCCGTTGGTAGCACTTTGTTCCCTATTTTTCGAAATTGGCAAAGCGCATATTGGTGAAAACCAGTATTTACGGATTTTAAGGGTCCCGGATGCATCCGACTGGCAGCAAATTTTGCTCACCTCCATAACAACCACACATCAACTTGGGACCTATGCTGCGACACATTCCAGATCAGCCATTTCAGCTGGAAGACATTTTTCTCAGGGTTACGATCCCTTGTAGATGGAGACCCGTCGGCGGGAGCCTTCATGCCCGAGCTAAAATGAGATTAGAGGAGAATATTTATAACCTGGGGGGGTTTACTTTTTGAACAGTCTTGTTCGTAAATAATACATGGCCTTCTGTTTGTATTGCTTTCCTCACAGCGGCCTGTCCGACAGTCTGATTCAAGACATCATCTCGTCCTATCTGGTCTTACCCAACCGGGTTACCATCCCGCTGGTTGGAGACGTGGAACTGGCCCAGCTTCGCTTCCCCATGCCGAAGGTACCGGAGGAATTCGGTTGTATTCCTGTGGTTGGTTTGGTGAAATAAAGCGCGGAGAGTCTCCGTCACTGAAATGCAGCGAAATGATGCAGAGGGTGAATGCGCCGATTGATCGTTGCCAACAGCTTCTCAAAATATCCCCAATCTCGCCTTAATTATGTTTCCTATCTTTGTGGCAGTCCGTTTCTTCCTTGACAACCATGCCATGTTTTTGTGGTTCAATAAAACAAATATTGTAAGTGGAGGTCTTGCAACCTGACACAGGGTTGCAATTTTTCTATTGCAGCATGACAGTAGATGGTCTACTTGAGTCGTATTTACTCGCCTCGCTCGGTGTGTGGTGGGCATGATTTAGAAGCTGGAAAACTGAATTGTGAACAGGGCTCTTGAATCCTGACGGGGCAAAGTGAAGAACCTAAATGTTTATGTACCAAACTGAACCACCAACACGGTGTGTCAAGGCCTCGTTCCCGTAACCATGACAACAAGTCGAACACTCACTGGCAACAACCTTGATTGAGACGCTTGAATATGTACGTCCCACTTCAATCATTAAATTCATTAGTGAAAATATCAACTCATTACCGCTCACTTAACTTATTCACTGCCAGACCCTGTGTTGCCCTAACGTTTGATAAAAATTGAAAATATAAATAAATTCCTGGGATTGAATGGCTGGACTGTGAAAAGACAAGTCAATTTGTCAACGGCAGTGAATGAGTTAAAAAGGAATAATGAAGCTAGGCTGTTGTAGGCCTTTGCTGGCATGAAAAGCCAAAGCAAGAAATGAAGTGAGCACTATAAAATTAGTCGATATATCGGAACAACCCTGGTGCAAAACAGCCCTGTGCAGTTCTGATGAGAAAGACTAAAGTTTGTGAATGCATTTTAAGAGAAACATTATGATGAAGTATTTGTTTGTACTTTGAAGATAGGGGTTAAAATTTGGCATAAGGTTCTTTGTTTTAGAGTTGAAACGATAGGATTACGGGATGAGGATTTTAGGTCTGCAGGTTTCGGGGTGAGGTCTGTGAGTTAGGATCAGAGCAGTAAGGGATTAGTTCATCTGTAATGTGTTCATCACGTCTTTTTAGGGTGTGCTTCGGATTCACTTCTTGGAAGCCCAGGATCTGGAGGGCAAGGATAAATTCTTGGGCGGGCTCATCAAGGGCAAGTCGGACCCGTACGGCATCCTGCAGATTGGCAATCAGCTCTTCCAGAGCAAGACCATCAAGGAGAGCCTTCACCCCAAGTGGAGCGAAGTTTACGAGGTGACAAATTGCGGATGTGCGTTTTTTATGAAGCTGCTCGTCGTCTGTTTGCATCGAGAGTCAACAATTATTGTCCCTGTCAGGCTTTGGTTTACGAGCACTCGGGTCAGCACCTCGAGATAGAGTTGTTCGACGAGGATCCAGACAAAGACGATTTCCTGGGAAGGTGCGTTTCCCCGGGAAGGGATCGGCATCATTTACCACGTCTCCAAATATCGCTGCCGTGCTGTGGCCAATTGCAAAGACTGATTTTCTGTCTTTGCCAATTTCCCCAATTTAGCATCGTGCTTCAAATTTGGTAGCAACCGGCCAAAATCTGTTACGCTCAATTTTTAAAGTACACATGGAAATAGTCAAATCGACCCTAAAAACGAAGACTGACTGGTCGCTTTTTTTTTTTTTTTTTTTGTCGTTCGCCCACAGTCTGATGATCGACATGACTGAGCTGCACAAAGAACAGAAGGTGGACGAGGTGAGCTTTGTTTTCCTTCTTCCCCCTCCTTTCATTTGTGTCTTTGAAAGGATCACTTTCACAACATCAGCAAATGTGTCGAGATATCGCCCTCGTGTGTGTCTCTGTTGAGTGAGCATTAAAGTCAAGCCAGTCGGCTTTGAATAGACAAGAGGGAATAATGAGGCAGCGACAGCTAAATCCACCTACAGCCTTTATTTTTTCTTTTTTAGTTTTTTTGGGAACTCAACTGTTTTGCCTGAAAATATCACAATGATGAAAAGTGCCTTAGCTGAGGTCAGGGGCAAATGGTTTGGAACTAAGTTGAGTTGCAAAGGAATGAGAGACGGTTTGGACATTTACACCAGTTTATGCATCACAGCAAATCGTAGCATTATTGTATTTCTGAACTAGGATTTTTTTTTATGTCTGCATCGCAGGAACCATTGTCAAAATTTAGTTCCAATGAACTTTATCAAGACCAAAAGAAGAACCTGCTCGGGTTCTTATACTTTTGAATACTTTTGAGAGGTCCAGGAACCTTTGGGGTGGAGTCTTCAGTAATGGACATATGTGATTGTTACCATTTAGTTCTAGAAATTACTCGTACCAAGAACTAGAAGTTCCTGGAACATTCTACCGATGATTTTGTCTTTGGTCCTCTGGTGGGAAAATCCAGATTTTTAGAATGCGTATTGGGAAAATGAGATGGGAGAATATCTCTCCGAATGTACTGGACGCCTTTTTCTTTTCAGGTACTTTAATTTATGATTTTAATTTGTTCCCTGAGCATGCTCATAACTGCAAAAATTGTACGTCATATTGTCTTTCCCCGTTGAAATTTATAGAAATGCCATTGAGCTATACAGTAATTAAATAGAATGAAAAGAAATAGTTTGTTTGTCACTTGTTTGTGTACCTTGATCACCACTAGGTAGCAAGATGAACACACTCACAACAGATCAATAAGCTGCATGAATTAGTCGTTTTTTGCAGAGGATAAAGAATATATTCCTGAGTATTGTGTGTTGCTGCACCGTTTCTATTCAAAGCTCCGTTGCTTTGTGCTGCAATGCTCGTAAGATACATCAAGGCACACGATACATCTGGACTCTTTGAACGTTGGGTTGGATTTAAGTTTAGCCTGGGTCGTTGGCAAGAGTCACGGAGAGCCTTCGCTGTGTGTCTTTGTTTAAATCACCTTGAAAATTGTTACAAGTCCAATGGTGGCCTTGGTGCTCATTAATGGGTCAGCCAAACGACTTGTTTAATCCCAAATATGTTTTTGTGTGTTCGGCAGTGGTTCGACCTCGAGGAGGCGCCAACCGGGAAGCTCCACTTGAAGCTGGAGTGGCTGTCCCTGCTGTCCACGCCCGAGAAGTTGGAGCAGGTACGCGAGCGGCTCCGTCCCGCGCCGTCAATTGCCCATTGTCTGACTGGGCCTGGTCTCGGACCAATCAGGTGCTGCGAAGCGTGCGAGCAGACAGGAGCCTGGCCAATGACGGCCTGTCGTCGGCACTGCTGGTCGTCTATTTGGACTCGGCGAAGAACCTGCCAGTAAGAAAAGTCATACATAAACACACACACACAACCAGTTGAGTAGGAAATGCCCACTTGTTCAAATAAAAGGCATGGGTCCGTGTTGCCACAAAGCTTAAGATTCCTCTCCCGTTTGCAGGCTGTGTTCTTTGGTTTCCGTGACGACTGAACTCCACCTGAACCCGCGTGTAGCAATCCGGTCTCCTTTCCTTTACGATCGGCCGCTTAATCGTATGGATGTACTTTTGCTTAAACCCGACCTTTTGAAAGCAGATTTAAGCTCGAGCTGTTTTCTTCTCGTTGAGCCACCGTTTGGAATGCTTGAGCACCGTTGAAAACAATCAGCCATAAATGGTAAACAGTAATATCCCAGCGTAGTTTATCGTGAGTGAACCAGTAAGTGTGTAACGCAATGGAAGTGTAATTACCTTTAGGCCAGTGTTTATCAAAGTGTGATTTGTGCAACTCAGTGTTTTTTCAAATTAGTGGTAAGCCTTAAAGGCGGGAAAAAGGTAAAAATATGATCGAGGTAAAATTTCAAAGCCCCAGACATGACATGATTGGGGAAAACAATCTAAATTGTGGATATAACGTGCAAACAAAATGCTGATTTGTGAACAGGTCACACTAATGGAAAACGTTTTGAAATGTTCTATTTTTTTTTTTTGTTTCCTTGTGTCACACCTCTTCATCCTCATGGTCTCTCCTCCGCCCCTCCCCCCAAGAGCATCTTCAGCGGCAGCTTAGGCTGCGGCAATTTAAGCGAGAGACGAGCGTCTGGCCTGGTGTTTTGCGAGAGCAACAGCTCCGAGTATCGCACCATCGGCGTGAGTGGTTTAGCATGTCGGTTGTGTTTTGGCTGCACGGCCTGGCGACTAATCGGTTGGCTTGGAGTGACCATAAACAGTTGCCATTAATATCGATCGTAATATGACAAGAAAATTGGGAATGTCTACTATATTTATTGTGATAATAAAGAGACCGTCTCGTTCAGTTATTCTCTAACTTTTTATACTTAGTGCCACCTTAAAAAAAAAAAAGTAACGCTCCAAATACCACGTTAAAAAAAAAAAAGGTTTGTTACACTCATTGTCATGGGTGATGCAATAAATAAGCCGATGATCTGACTAAGCAGGGTAATAGGTGTCAATGAATCTGATCTTTGTGGCTGACCAGTTCCTTCTGCACTGGAGCTTTCCAGCGATCCATTTTAAAACAATGGCTAAATCAAATTTGCAGTATCTATCGCTGCTGTTTTCATTCGTTACTGTCCCCAAAAACATCCAGATTTTCAATCTTGATCTGACATAATCCCGCACGGCTCCTGCACGTGAGGGACGAGGGCGAGTTTTACAACACTGCTTTGTCAGTGGAGCATTCATTAGTGTTGCTAGGTTCGTTCTCAAGATATTTTCAACACTTTGTTGATTAATGAAAATTTAAAAAAACATGACGTAGGGAAAGACTGAAGTATCAATTTGCATAAAAATATGAAATCGACCATATTTGGACATACGTTGTTTCTGCCCGATGGCACCAATGTGTAGTATTATTTGTTGCCACTGCAACATTATGCACAATTTGCAGATTGACACTTTGCCCATGTATAGGATTTTTAAAAAATGATTTAATTAAAATGTTTTCCTCATAAAGTTAAAAACAAAATGTAATTTACAGGTTACAAAACATATCGTTCTTAAAAATGAAATGCAACTGTATTGAACATAAAAGTGAAATACAACTGAACTGCACTGAGGCATCATTCTGTGGCATACCACTAGAGGGACTTTTATAATTGATTTAAGTTCTTCAAAAACCTTACATTCATATTTTTTAAATGCGGGATGCGATTCAAACACAGACCCTTTTGACTGTAAAGCAGATGCGCTAACCACTTATTGCCTGACTGGAACCATTACAGAACTGAATAGAATAAGCCGTTATTCGTGTCACACTGGGGGCATGGTGGCTAGAATTTAAATTAAGGACCCCCTGTTTTATGGTTCTTTATTATTAATTTTCAAGACTGATTTACACTACGTGATTCATAACAGGAAAGAGCTAGTGGCAGCTTGTTCTACTGGCTGCCAGCGAGACTAGCCTGTTAAAAACATTCATATCATTCATCTTTTTCGACACGTTGCCCAACTTCCATCCCGCTAACCGTTGGGTGTGATTTTTTCTATTTGTCTCCCCTCCAAATCTCCTCTTTGGCTTTAAAAGAACAACTTGTCCGATTTCACCTGTGACGGGTTGAAGCAGGTCTTTAAAGCCTTGAAGGTAACGTGGGATGGGAACACGCACACCACATGACGGGCACACGCGCTGCGCCACCGTCTTGAATCGTTCTGATATGCATGGGTGATGTCATCTTGCATGCTTTCAGCCTTTCAGCGCTTGCATGTTCAGCACTCTTATACTTTATCTACTTTGCTTGCATTGTATTCAAACTAGTTGGTTCTACACACTTATTTTTGTCGCATTTAGCTACTGTAGATATTATGTAAGGTAACTTCAATAATAGGATTGAAGCAACTAGGTGAATGTGGTCATGACGAATTTCAAATGGAATATACAATACAACTTTATTTATATAGTGCAGTTTGAATAACCAAAATATTTACAATACAAAAAATCACTGACCAAATATATTTAAACATATTTTGAAAATGCATATATGTCGTGCATCACAGTAAGTCCCTTAGCCTTTAGTACATTATCATTTGCATTAAGATAAGGCAGAATATATAATGCCTTAAGCTTGCTGAGCATATTTTATTCATGGCAAACCTCTCAGATCTTGCATGAAAATATGTGACTGTCGTCTTGCATGTGCAGTGGTGGTTGGTAGGTTCTAAGAAATGCAATACAATGTGTTGATATCGATCTCCTCTGATTCTTTCCGTAGTCGGCAAAGAAGAGCAGCAGCGAGCCGAGCCCTTACGTCCAATTAACCATCGGGCACAAGATGCAAGAGAGCAAGGTGGGTCTCGCCTTCGGCCCATTGTGTTTGAAACATTGATTATGTTCAATGTATGCTCGAGTGGATTGCTGAAGTTTTACAATAGCTCGGGCGGCTTTGAACTTGGAATCGATGCGGCGTGCCCGTAGGCGGCTAACATCCGTCGTCTGTCAAATTAGGAGAGAGCGATGACGTACAAATAACCTGCGTGAGGAAATGGTGAATTAGCTTTACTGACACAGCTTTCTATGGCTGCCGAACAACGGTGATTTTAAGAATGAATTATTTCACCAATCATCCCATTGATTACCTTGATAAAATTGTAATTAGCGTCATTGAATAGCAAAATGTGCATGTGAAGTGTAGTTATTATTGTTGCCCACTTGGGGTCGGAATCTTGACATTCAACCTTATAATATTTGTGACTTTGAATGTGTGTGGCTTTATAAGGTGGGGCCTGGCCTGGTGAGTGACGTGGGAGTCAGCGAATGAGATTGTAGAGTTGGCTGTTGTGAGCTCAGGTTAGCGGCTGGCTGTTAACTGGCTAACTGTTAGCCTAACTGCATGTCGAGTGTTTCATTGTGTGGTCCTGTGTCATTGTCTGATAACGTGTTGTCATATGTAGGGCTCAGCCAATTAATCGGACGGCCGATTTAATCGGCTGATACTATTTAAAAAAATAAATATAAGATAAAATGAATACATCTGCAGATTTTTTGGGGGGGCTGATTCGTTGTTCTTTTACATATTGTATTTACATATTTAAACATAATAATAATATGATGACATTCGAAAACCCTGAACCCCCATCCCCCACCCCCCCAGCCCCCCAAAACACACAGAATCCATATCGGTCGGGCCCTAGTCATATGTCTCCATGTGTCACGTGTCGCGTGTGATCATGTGTTGTCATCCGTGGTCATGTTTCATTGTGTGGCATTGTGTACATAGCTTCACATGTTGTGTGTGTGGTAGCGTGTCAAGCGTCCCTGGGATCTTTGAAAGGCCATTTACAATGTAAAAGTTGTCATTTTTTGTACAAATGGTATTGTTTGCGATCATGGGCTCCTTATTATTGTGAAGGCAGATTTCAGAAGTGTGGATCTTATCAGACTGTATAGGCTCGCCTGGCAAAGTGCTGATAGTCAGTGAGAAACTTTAATGAAGCTTTTCTAATGAACTGTGACAACTTTAAATTAGCAGCTCCACTGCACTTTTTAAGAAAACGACTTCCTGTCTGTTCTTAAAGATCCGCTACAAGACCAAGGAGCCATTGTGGGAAGATTCCTTCTCATTTCTGGTGCACAATCCAAGGAGACAGGAGCTCGAGGTGGAGGTAAGAAGAACCCGATTTTTGGAGTTTATAGCTATGCACCAATTTTTGAATGCGATTCTCTGACATCGTCTCCCTGCTGCTGCAGGTGAAAGACGACAAGACCAAGTGCACCTTGGGTAATCTGACCGTGCCTCTGAGCGGCCTCCTGGCCGAAGAGGACATGACGCTGACGCAGTGCTTCCCACTCAAGAACTCCGGTCCCAGCTCCAGCATCAGATTTAAAATGGCCTTGCGGGTAAAAGTGGTCCGGTACACATTCATTTTAAACAAACTATAGCCTTTAAAACAAGGCTGGGGGGGGGGGGGGGCATTTTGAGGACTTTCCTCTAATATGCATGTCGACATATTTTGATAATTCAGCCCCCGTTGCCTGGCCAGTGTTCCTTGGCAACATGAAATTACTGTTGGTAGGCATGTCTGTCACAAGCAGGACAACAAATAGGTTTGAAGAACCCATTCCTGAAATGAGACAGGAAGTCTGGCATTTAATTTTGAAGCGGCCATTTTAGGTTTCAGTTACCTATGGGCAAAGCATGGCGTCAAAGTCTAATGATCATTTGGAGGTTTGGTGATGAAAAAGGGGTTCATTGTTGTTTGCAGCTTCAATCTGTTTTTAGAATTCTCTCGAGGAATGGCCGTAGTTTGCCTGGCCTCGCGACAATAACATGGCAGTTTCTTCAGAAAAGTCTGAAAAATGCCTTTTTGTTGGTATTTGGTGTCAAGGAAGACTTTTATGTCAGGGAGGAGTTAAAAAGATACACAGTCCTTTGCTCGGTTGTGTGGCTATTGAGAAGACTCTTTAAGCCATTTTTAAGGGAAATGTTGTAAGATCAATTGGAAATGCACATTTTGGGAGCGGTTTGTCAGTTACTTGCGCTTTTCTCTATTGGCAACATGAACAGCGGGGATTTATTTTCATGCTGTTTCAAGGAATGAGTCATTGTACTGCTCCAGTGGCCTTTCTACCGCGTAATTACACATGACTCAAGAAAATCTTTGAAATACATTGCTGGGTGAAATGAAATTGCCCTTTCATGAGTGTAAAACAAACCTTTTAATATTGATTGAATCAATACTCCCATGTTTCATTTCTCCTCATTAGATCCTATCGCTGGAGAAGCAGGTCTCGTCAGACCAACCTTCCTCGGTCCGGGTGCGCAAGTCCAGTCTACCCCACCCGTCCGCCTCGACGAGAGCGTCCACCTTTGACTCGCCGCCGTCCCGTTCGCCCACCCCGCCGCCTCCTCCGCCCCCGCCCGCACACGCCTCCTCCCTCACGCTGCATCACCGGGACGGCGAGCCGTACGCCGCCAGCCCCCTGCGCAGCGTCTCCAGCCTGTGCGTGGGCATCTCGGCCTCCCAGAAGCACCTGGCCCACAACGAGTCCACGCCCAGCCTGGCCTCGGACATCTCTCTGCCCTTCGCCAGCCTGGAGCTCCAGCAGAGGCTACGACAGCTGCACAAGTAAAATGACTCATCTATTATTTATGTTTTATCAATTTGTTGACGTTTTTCTATATTGCCAAACAACTCTCTTTACTTTATTCCAATGTTATTACCTCCACCAAGGTGTCCATTGACATTTTTAGCAAGCAGATTTATGCACCCAAATGAGGACAATTCATTTATTTTTGTCATAGACAGATTTTTTATATATATATGTATATATATATATGTATATATATATATGTGTATATATATATATGTATATATATATATATGTATATACATACATTACATACAAAGGCCTTGGCTGTTGTCTGACTGACTGAGTTAATGCGTGGTGTGTTTACGTACAGCGGCTCTACCACCAGCCCGTTTCCCCTGGGTGAGGTCCATCTGACCGTTCGACACAGCGGCCAACGCAACAAGCTCATCGTGGTGGTTCACGCGTGCCGGTAAGCTTGCAAAGTGACGGCAAACGCTTAACGTTTGACTCTCATCCGGTGCGGCATCCGCTTAAGACCACGTAAGGCCTCGCTGTTCCCATTTTATTGTTCGCACAATGAGAACAGGTGAGCCCCATTTGAAGTCTGCTGCTAACCAAAACAGGAGCACTGACTCAATGCACATAAATTCAGCGTGGAATCTTTGCCAGTTCATACACTAAACTCTGTGTATGTGGCACATGGACACGCCACCATACACAATTTTTGTCTTGTGTGTGTGTGTTTTTCCTCAGAAATTTGATAGCCTTCTCGAAAGACGCCTCGGACCCCTTCATCCGCCTCTACTTGCTGCCCGACAAGAGCCGCACGGGCAGGAGGAAGACCGGCACCGTGAAAAGGAACCTCAACCCCGTTTACGATCAGACGTGAGTTTAGCATATTAGGACCACGTGTTAGCTTGTTTACAGCAGTTTGTTTTTGGTGGGTAGGCAAGAGATTTTTGGTTAGATGTTTTTATTTAGCGCGAACGGATTTGTGTGTGTACTTGCAGGTTTGAATTTAGCGTGTCAATCGTGGAGCTCCACAGGAGAACTCTGGATGTCGCCGTAAAGAACGGAGGGAACATCTTGTCCAAACACAAAGGCCTCTTGGGAAAAGTGATGAATGTTTCCTCTTTTGTATATGTGTGGCTGTTTATTTTTTTAGAATAAGAATCATCATAATTTCCAGAGCTGGGCATCGTCCCTCCGTCCCCGAGTTCCTGTCCTGCATATTTAATTGACCCACGTGGTCCCAGTCGGTACGAGTGAGCCAAACGGCATTAAGAATGGACCACGTCACATTCAGGTTCTGCACTCCTGACATGCGGCCAAGGAAAAAAATTTAAATAAAACACTTGTGTATCTTGCAGTTCCACAGACCTAATGACATGTCTCAAATTCGTTTTATTTATCGATCACCACACTGTGCGGTGTGTCAGTTGTTTTTGTTTAATAATTTTTTCTTTGTTTGGAGGCGTCTGCTCGTGCGGCGCCCGCGTGTGACGTGAAAATTACGTTCTCAACGCCGAATGGCTGTCGCCGACGAGGGACGGGCCGAGACCACACAGGTCGATTTTAATATGCACGAGGGGAACTCTGAGACGGAGGGATGATGCCCAGCTCTAATTATTTTTAGGCTGCCATGTAAAAGTTACCTATTACAATTGCAGGTGCTGGTCGATTTAAGTGGAGAAGATATCGCAAAAGGATGGACGCAATGGTAAAGTTGCATTTAATTGTATAGTTTAAAATCATATTTTATTATTTTATATCATCTGATTATGATTGGGCAACGTCAGTTTTAATGTTACAACGCCACATATACAGGACATAGTGTACAGGATTACATGGTCAAACGGTAAGAAAATAACAAAAACAAAAAAACAATTGTAAAAAAGTTCAAACCACCTTGTTGAAAAGATGACACCATTTAAAAACAATTTCAGAAAAATAAACCATTTTTTGTAAACACCTCAATCTAAACCTATATTTAATCTTAAATTTTAAATTAAATAGCATATTTTAATTTTACATTTTATATAATTCAATTTAAGTTTAAATTCAAAATTTAATTTTAAGTCTAAGTTTTGGGGGTTTATTTCCCCCCAAGTCCAATAAGTCATCATTTTTCTTGTAGGTATGAGCTGAGCGAAGATGGATTGTCATCGCAAAGAAGTATCCAAGACACAATCACATAGTGACTTGTGCTGATTTGAACCATTTCATTTCTGTACTGTAGATTTTTGACATAAAGAATAATTTCAGCATGCGTTTTCCCATGATTTTCCCATACTGACTGTTGTCGGCGCATACAAATATTGTAGCATATTGTAATCTTATTGAAAGGTCTTGTCGCCGTTTGTGATGTTGCTCGTACGTAACTTAGCAGGGCATTAAAAAAAAAAAAAAGTGACAAAATTCTTACCAAAGGAACAGAATGAATCCCGCAAGTCCGCCAAGTAGCAGTTGTTTATATTTTGTCCTGCAGTGGATGCTTTGCCTTTTATTTATATATATTTATTTTAATTTCAAACATGGAATGCACATCAAAGTGAATGCTTTGTCTATTTTTAGGTGGACTTTGTGCAATATTGTTTTGGACATGCATGGTCTCCATGGCGAGGACCTTTTGTGGGCATTTTATAGGGCTGTAAATGATGTAGAAAAAAAATATACATACTTGAATTTGGGGTTTGGAAGGGTTTCAGACCAGATGTGAGACAAGAAACAAGACTATAGAGACAACTGTTCATGTGTGTTTTTGAATATGCAGGGCTGCTAGCAAACTGTTAAGATATTAAAACAGAGGTTTGTATGTTTTTTTGCCATGCAGTTTTGACTGCTTGTGTTTATTGGAGCTTTTTAATCTATCCTGTGCCTTAAAAAAAAATGTAAAAACCTCACCACCGTGTAATTTTTGCCTTCTTAAAGTTATTGATTTCGAATGACGTGTGGCTTTTTGATGAATAAATGGTTTCCTTTGTGAAAAAGATGTGATTTATTTTTTAAGATAAAAAGAGTGCAATTAAAAAATAAAAAGCTAAAAAAATGATTGATGCAAATTAAATTTTGTGAGAATCCACACTAAATAGGCGGAAAGATTTCTTTTAATATATGTTTACAAAAAATACATAATTTTATGAGTAAAAATATAAATCGATGGTGTATGTTTAAATGTCTATGACTACTTTTTCGTTCAGCTGTTGTTTAGCTGTTCCTCGCTTTACGACAGGAACTCTTATTTCTTACACAACGATTAAGTCAAGATATAAATGTATTAAAATATATGATGAATAAAAATAAGGCTGGCCCGTAGAGAAGGAAACGTCCGTATGTCGGGGCCGTCGTAAACCGAGGTACTCACTCGCTCTCTGCTTTTAATATTCAATATACGAACATATGTTAGACTATGTCGCCATCAAGTGGCAGAAAATAGCAGCTGCGTGTTTTTAGACGTCATTGAGACGCGGTGTGCGTGATGACGTCACAGGTATGAATTTGAGCGGGTTCGTAGTGGTTCGTATGGACAACTGCTGAGTCTGCTGACTCAATAATCGCTAAAAAAAAAAGCAAACGAAAGACGTTTATAGCTTCGCGTTTTATGGTATTATGACTACAAGACAAATTGCTGCCGGTAGGAAATAGTTTGCCGTCGTAAATAACGCCTTCGAACGCTTTCTTAAAATTGGCAGCCATGTTTGTTTTCACCGTAAAAAAGTAACTTCGGCTTTTGTTGTGATTCACCTTCCCGTTAGGCGTTGCTACTTTCCACACTTTATTTCTTGTCTCCACTAAGCTTTATTTATTTATTTTTGATAAAAGCGACAACATGTCCAAGCGTGAGGTTTTCGTTGAAGCTGCCTGTAAGCAAAATGTGGACGACTTCCTTCAGCTCGTACAACTTCACGTAAGTACTGTACTCGTAAAGCGTACACTTGAACGCCTCACATGCTGTCAAATGTAAATAACGTTGTCGTCACGTAAACACCGAAAGTCTTAATAATGAGACAATTGAATTCAGAAATCAGTTTAAAGCAGTGATTTTCGAAATTATTACACCAATTGAAGTACCACCAAATACCCATTTTTCTACCCATTAAAAATGCATTATTACGTAATGAAAGTCGTAATGCTATGACATGTGAAAATATGTTTTAAAAAAATAATCAGTGTGCAATATTTTAACTCCCCCAAAGGTTTAACTAAATAAAGTGTTGAATTTTAACATTACATTAAAATCCAACTTGTTGAAATGCTTGTATAATCGTAGTGTACTGCTGTTTGCGTTCAACAATATTCAAGCCTGTTCTTTGAGTAATCAGACATGTGTCTTTCACTTTTTGTTTGTTTTTTTTCCCCACTTGCGGTTTTGCTTATCAGAAGGACAGATCGGATCCTTTTGACATTGAGGAAGTGATTGAGGAGATGTCCAGGGAGCAGCGTGAGGATCTGTGGGGAAAACTGGCCTCTCTCCTTCGGGAAGTCCTTCTGGAGATGCCCCCGGAATGCTGGGAGGAGGTCATGGATGCCGAGTCTGCTATGGATCCCGTGAGTTGATTTTATTTGTTCATTCTTTGTGGTGGAGGTAACGTGGGGAGCATAACTCATTTGCCCCTTTCCTCCAGAAACGTGTCATGGCCATCGTGGCTGGTGTGACTCTCGTGGCCACCGTGTCGCTAAAGGTCCTACGAGAGGGCGACACCTACAATGGGCTTCTTAATATTACCCACCAGCTTCATGGTATGTGAACAACCACTTTGCAAATTTCTCTTAAGAAAGGTGTTTCCACTGACCATTTTTCTTATTTCTCACATCCAGATGTTCTGGTGTCGTTTCCCGTAACGGAGGCTCACGTGTTGCTCCACATCCACACGCTGTGCGAGGCCTGGTGGAAGAAAGACCTGCGCGACAAAGACAAGTTTGGCCGCACTGCTTTGGTCATCGCATTGAAGAAGAGCTTCCTCTCAAAGAAACCCGTGAGTAATTGAGCGAACATTCCGGGACGCTGGCTGACTTCAAGGTTGAATTGTTTCATTATTTTCCATACACCGTCAGGAAAAAAAGGTGCTATATGTGTACCTATAAGGCTTGTCACTGGGGCAGGATCCTCAAATGTTTTTCTGACACTGTAGTCAATAATAAAGCCAATTCATCTTTGATGAGGCTTTTACGTCTTGCCTTGCATTTGGTTAATATTTCAAATGAGAGTTGATGAAATGTCGACATCCAATACGATGTTATGATAACGCTGGTATTATTCCACCTATCTTTTTAGTGCACTGAGCTCCAAAGAGTGTGGAGCCTCCACAAGGTGCTCTCAGATGTGGACTATGCGTCTGAGGAGGGCAAGCGGCTGAGCGAGCAGTTGGTGCGGTGTTTCCAACATCCCGCCTTCATCATTAACGACGACGTGAGCGCAGAAGGGTTTGCGCCAATTGCCTTGGTGTCAACGAGCTGAGTGTGACCCTGCGTGTGTGTGTGTGTGTGTTCTTGACCCCACAGGGCAAGAGGTTCATGGTGTTTCTCTTCAGCTGGCACGTCGACTTCATCCTGCACATCCACGGTACCATCAAAAATCAGCTGCAGTTCTTTAACAAGTGAGAGGCCGCCCTCTACCTTCTTAAACCCTTAAAGCATTATTAATTTTATTTTCAGACCTTTTGGGCTTCATTTGATTGAATTTTCTAGAGGTTGTTGGATTGAAAACATTTTTAGAATTGTCATGGCAATGGCAAGACTTCACCCCCAAAAAATCCAAGAGCATATTTCTCTGAAAAATGTCAGTTTAGACATCTGGGTTTTAATGTTTTTTGTCCACCAGGTGGCACTGCTTTCCGTATTCAAATTATGCATCAAAACCTGACACCTTTTACAGTGTTGTGAACTGTGACTCACTACTTATCTGCTAATACTTCAGCCTGAAATATTAAACATAATTTAACACATTTTAACTCTTTCATCAGTTTATAATGCAAAGTGTGGACTTGTAAGAGAAAAAGACACATGAAACACATACTGGTACACAACCTCTTTCTTTTTATATACCTGCCATTATCCAACATCAATAGCAAAGCACACTTATCATGTCAGTAGCATGGCATCTCTTTTTTCTCCAGAAAGCAGTAAAAGGTGTACATTTTGCTACTTGTTTTGAATGAAGGAAAAGTATAAGTAAGTATTTGATGTGGAGCATGAAATATTGAAAGTAGGTAGTATTTTTGACGTGGTACTTACTTAGTGTAAAAAAAAAAATGGACAACCGCTGTTTTAAAAGATTCACTCATTTACAAGTGGTGAAAACATATTGATCGACTATTTTTACATCTGTTTTTGGGAAGGAGACCATTTTGTGGTTGGGTGTAAGGTTTAAGGCTTCTCATGTTGTGAGCCGTCCTCTCAGTGTCATCGTTTCGTTCCAGGATGACCGTGGCACACGTGGCGGAGATCTACTTCCGAGCCTGGAAAAAAGCCAGCGGCAACTTCCTGAACATGATCGAAAGCGAGTGCATACAGGACTTCATGAAGTGCGCCATCCTGATGCTGAGGTCGTCACCCGTCCATCGGAAAGTCCAACAGGTACGTGGGGAAAAAAAGCGACAAAAACGGCTTTCGATGGTTCCGTTTTCAAGGCATAGGGTTTTGAAGCATGTCATCTAATTGTTTAAATTTGGGGCTTGTCACATGCAAGTTAGCGAGTAGGCACATTTTCAGAAAGTGCTAGATAACAAAAGATGTACTTGGTTGTTTACTTTTTTTTTTTTTTTTTTTACACTTGCTTAGTGGACAGGCATAAGATAATAATTTGAAAATCTTCTCTCTGTCTTTCTCGCCTTCCTGCAGATTCTAATCTATTTCCACACAAAGAAAGTCTGCCATCCAGTGCAAAGGATGCTCAATGTCCTCTACAAGCCTATTCTTTGGAAGTGTCTCAGCGTGCGTACTGCACATCTTTTTGTCCGTCTTTAGTTCTATTAATCTCCGCGCCAGCCAAGTAAAATGTCTGCACCTCGTCTGGTCTCCACAGGTCCCTAATTTTGAGGTCCGCACCAACGCCACGGTGCTGTTCACGGACGCCTTCCCCATCGTTGACCCCGATAAAGAAATCGAAGTCACCATTCAAAAGCAGCTGGACACACTCATGGTGGGCATGTTTTATCTTTTTGCATTTTTTAAAACAGTGCCGAAAAACACAAAACTTAACTCAAATTGTATTTTTGCATGCGCATTGACTACGGTTCTGTTTTAATTTGAATTCCTCGTCGTTTAAAAAAAAGAACGATGAACTTCATTTTTGGAACAGTTAATTTAGTTAAGAAAAATTGAACTAAAATGAATTTCCCAATACTGTGCTGGGCATGGATATAAAGAGGAAATAAGAGAGTAGACAAATAAGATTCTTAGAATATAGTTTCTTGTTGAATTACAAGTAGAAATACGGATGCCATGTTACCTCCGTGTGTTTTCTACAAAATAATGTGTAAAAAGAAACACAAGGCTGTTTCTAGTGGTTTAGCAAAACTTAAGTGATGCTTTATCAGCCCGTTGCTTACTCCTCTTTATTCAACATGGCACTCCTCTGTCCCGGCTTTTCTTCTCGAGCGTGGCTGCTCGGAGCAGAGCAGGCGATGGAGCTTAAAAAACTCTGCTGCAGCTCATGGTGCAGTCGCCGGAGTTAATCATTCGCGGAGCAAATTTGCAGTTGGCAAACAAAATGTTGACATCCGTAATTTCCGTAGAGTGTAGTATGTGTCAAGTGGTGGAGTACGGTACCATAGTATCTAATCATTTTTTAGAGACTGGTATCAGTGCATCTGTATCAAAAACCTGTGCCTTCACTTTTTTTTTGTCTTGGCTCAAAAGTTGGGAAACACTAGTCTTGTATGTCTATTAATGTGTTCGCTTGTCTCCGTGTCAAGGTCCTGCTTTTTGACAAACACGAGGTCGTGCGCTGCAATGCCATCCAGGGCGTCTGCAAGATCCTCGACAGGTGCTGGGAATTGCTACCTCCGGACGTTATCGTGGACTTCCTGAAGAAATTGAAGGAGTTGGTGGGCGACTGCAGCTCCGACGACGTCCGCTGCGCCGTCTTCACGGTGGGAATTCCTCTCACCATTTGACAACATGTGAAACGTCTTGTGAAATGTGGTTTTGTGTTTTGAAAAAAATGTCATCCTTAAACCTGCCAGTATTAATGAGCGCGTTGCTCTCTGCAGTATCTGTGCATTGTCTTGGACAACGTGCTCAGCCATCCTGTGCTGGAGAAGATGTTACCCATGTTCAGGTACAGCCTCCACGACCGCTCGGTGAAGGTCCGCGTGGCTTTTGTCGACATGCTTCTCAAGCTCAAGGAAGTCCGTGCGGCCAAGGTACTCGGACACGCCGTCTGCGCTCACGGGCCACTTCATTAGCTACACTTGCGCCATCTTATGCGATCCAGATATTGAAGATGATTGACGGTGTCCGATAAGATTTTGGGGGAAATTAGATGAACGCTGATAATCAGCCCTATGAATACCTAGTTGATTTACATCTAACGTGCTCATGTAATTGCGCTGGTTTACCTAATGAAATGCGCTCCTCCACAGTTCTGGGATGTGTGCAGCCTGGACCACCTGGTGGTCCGCCTGGCGTCCGACACGGCGCACGTGTCCAAGCGCCTCGTCAAACTGCTCTTTGACTCCTTCTTCCCCGCCAACGCCACCGAGTCGAACCGGTGCAGCCGCTGCATCACCCTCATCCAGATGAACCCCATGGCGGCCCGCAAGTTTTACCTGTATGCGCACATGCACACCGCCCCCGACAATATAGGTAAAACCGCAATGCACTATGAGGTCATAAAAGCATGGAGATGCGCAAGGTGAAATTCTGTTGTATGTTTGCAATCAGTGAAGTTGATGCTGGCCATCCGCCGCGTCCTGAACGCAAGCATCCAGAGCAATGGTGACGACACAGAGCTTAACGACGACAACAAGGAAAACTGTATGGTAAGAAAAGACTGAAGCACCTCCCACACAGAGACACCTCCCCGCCCCCTTCCTCTCCCGACCAAAAAAACAAAACAAACAACCTAATATTTGGTGTTTGTTTTTGAATAAAGAAAAATAGCACTCTATAAAGTTGTACTTTATAAAAACGTAAGGTAATAACATCATTGAGTAGAATGTAAATTCATTGTGCTCCTCTCTCTGGTGTGCCCGCATTTGGCCACTGGGAAGCAGAATAATACTGTCACGCAGACACAAACCAAGAAGAATACTACTTCAACTACTACGGGAAGTGGCTCCATAAGATACTGTAATATTAGTCCTTTTTCGTGGAGGATAAAGAATATATGCCCCAGAGTATTGTTATATTATCTGTCCAGCAATTAGCCTACAACAATTTGCGTTTTAGTATTTGCTCGTTTTGCTGCCATACGCATCCCCCTCGTGTCTGAATTACACCACGCGCTTGTTGTAAACTCTTTGCGCTCCTCACACTGAGATGCCAGATGTGTTGTCCTCCTTAGCCTAAGGGCGAGAATCCGCTGGTACTGGAGAAGGATGTGGTGGCTAGTCTGCTGGAGGTGGTGGTCGTCTTGTGGAAGAACGCCGAAAGGACCCTCCAGCAAAGCGACGAAACACAGAAGCAACTGCATGCCCAATTTGGCCGAGTCATGAGCAAATACTTCGACGAATTCACGGTACTCAGTCAAATACTCACTTTGACTTGTTATCCTTTGCCATTCGTATTATTTATTATGGATGACTTTATGAGAATGACAAAAATGGACATACACAGTATGCTGACCTTAATGTAAGCTACCTCTTGTTCAGGATGAGCGATGCCTAATTCCCCTCATGCAGATGGCATCCTTCATGCCTGCCAATGCGGTGGCAACATTTAGGTGAGTGGGTCCAACAAGTGCATGCGTCCATCTGCAGCCTCTTACGCTCAAGTCTTTGCGGGGAATGTCTCTTTCCAGCTACAGAGCTCTGTCCCGCTTGAGGAAGTTGGAACCCGGAGCCCCGCCCTCGGTGTACGGCCAGCTGCTGGACTGCATGTGCAGTTGGGGCAAGACCGCCGGCGTCCTGGAGCTCATCATCGACTGGCTTTCCGAAGCGCTGCCCGAGGATCAAGCGGTCTGTTCGTCGGTCCGTGTCTGTCGTCGTGGCAATGGCAAGATTCAAACCACTTGGTCACTCCAACAGGTCAATGCCAAGCGGAAGGTGACCATCCAGGTGACGGCGGAGGCCAAGCCGGAGCTGGCGCTGGCGTACTGGGACTATCTGCTCCTTCACCGGTCCTCGCGGAACAAAGTCCTGGCGCTCAGTCAGGGTCCACTCAAGCGTCTCTACACACTTCTAGGAAACTGGAAGGTGTGTTGCAGTCATATTTCAACTTCACATAATATCGTACATACATTATTTCCATTGCTTTGTCCCGCCTTTTTTTTTTTTTTTTTGCATCAAAGTTAACAGCGGCTACTTCCTGTGTTGCAAATGTTCTTGCGCACAGTCGCTGCTGTACTCTCACCTCAGCTCTTCGTCTGAGGGCGCAGCCGGCGCGGACGTGGCCCTGAAGGCCTTCACCTATCACAGCCGCCTCAGCGTGCACCTGCAGCACGGCGTGAGTCTCATCCGTCTGTTTGAAGCCGTGAAAAGGAAAGTCGTCTTTTGTAAATAAAAGCCGCCTCCGCCTAGCTGTCCGGCGGTCGCGAGTACCTGCAGTCTCTGGAGCACACGGCCGCGTGGGTGGGCGAGAGCGTGCTGCCCTTCCCGGCCGACGGTCATCGGGGAGACGCCGATGACCAGGCGGAGAGTTCGAGAGCGTTAGCGGCGGAGAGTTCGAGAGCGTTAGCGGCGGAGATAACCACGGTGAGCGCCATGTGGTCTCGGGTGTGCGTGTTTCAGTCATGACTCAAGTGACATTCACCCAACCAAACGCTCTTGTACATTTTTGTGTCAAAGCCCCGTTGTAAGCAAAGAATCAGTACATGTAGGACTGGAACGCAGTGAAAATATTGAACTGGAAAGTGACTTCTGGTCTCCACTCATCCATCAGACCTTCCTGACGGTGTGCAGAGACGTGGTGCTCTGTTTGGACGACGACGCTTTCAAAGATCACGTCCTGCACCTCTGCTCGCTCGTCGTGCTTTCTGGTAATGGTTATATATACAGTTCATCTGTCTGTCTAATAGTGTGTATGTCTCCGTCCCTCTATATCTCTCGCGCTCTCTGAGTGTTTCAGAAACGGGCTACCTGTGCATTCCCGCCGTGCTGCTGGTTCTGAAGGAATTGATGTCGAGTTACTCCGTGGTCAACCTCAGACCGGCCGGAGACGAGCGGGAAGCCGCCACAGAGTGTCTGGCGGCGGTAGCCAACATATTCCAGAAGATTATAGAACTCTTGGCCCGCCGACTGAAGAAGGAACCGGAAGAGGGTAAACAGGTATGCAGACATTTGTATTCATGACTTTCTTTATTGTTCTGTGCCACGTTGATCTGCAGTTGGGGTGAAATGGTTTTACAGTAAACTGTGATCACTTTTAAAAATGGTTTGTATTAATAAAGAAAAAAGGCAAAGTGAAATGTGTGAAAATTCACATTAGGGGTTGCTGTTTACAATTAATATTATATAATAATTAAAAGCTCTTATTTTTAAACAAGATTCAAAATAAAATCCAGTTGTGATCATAACGATAATCATGATGACTTTGGTCACGGTGATGGCGAAATGGAATGTTGGTACCGTTTCATTTCTGACGTGCAGTAATTGTCAACAGAGCCACTTAGTGTTGTTGTTGTTGTTGTTGTTTCTAAGCTGTGTCAGTCAGCTTTGAGCGGTCTCGCCGTCTTCCTGCAAGAGGCTCAAGCCTGTAACATCAGTGGGGTCTTTGACACCCTTTTCGCCATCATCATTGTGGAGACAAGATACGCCCTCCAGAAGGTAAGCGCGACGGTCAAAGCATGCTGAAGCCCCTCAAAAGGTGGTTTGACATAACAATAATAAAGTATATTCCAATAAGGTTGCAAATATGACGCATTGATCGAAATATATCAACTATGACATACTGCACTGTAGGTTGGTGTGTAATTAGATTCATGTACATACATTGGTTGATAGATTGTAAATTGATTGGTGGGTAGCTAGATGGGCAGGTACATACAGCAGGTAGGTTGTTCGATGAGTACCTTGATGAATGGCTAGGTACTATGAAGTGGATGTTGATGTGTCGTCGTCCCCCAACTCTCAAGATGACACACCCCGAAGAGGTGATGACTCCAGAGACCGTGCAGGACTTGCCTGCTCTTTCCGGTACCCTCCTGTCTGTCATCCTCAAGTCGCCACCGGTCACCAGGTAGGAAAGAGCTTGACAGAGAGCAACTCATCTTTTGATGTTATTGCCACTCACCAAGCACAGTTGCGTTTGTTTGTTTGTAGGATTACACAAAAACAATTTATCAAACAAAAAGTATTAGTGAGTTAAGTCAGAATAAATATCACCCTTAACATTATTTAATTATAAGATTTAAGATATGATTACCCACCCCCCCCCCCACCCAAAAAAATATGACTAAGATTACTACTTAAAAATAAATAAATAAATAAACTGTATTAAAATTGTACAGTACTACTTGGAACATTACCAATGCTTTAAAAAGTAATAATACTTGAAAAATATTGTTTTTATTGTCATGCCATAACTATATTTTGGAAAAAAATGAATGTAATTATTGCCCCAAAAATGACTTTATTTTCATATGCTTACTTCTTTTTTCTAAAACATTTTTCCCAACATTTTTTTCTTTGAAAAAAATATGACTTTCTCATGTTGCTACTGTCTGACAAAGACCACAATGTTGTTTCACAAAAAAAAAAAATCTGACTTAATTTGTATTTGAGTCCAGTACTACATTTTTAATAAATCTCAACATTGCAACTATTGTCAAAATGATTTTTTTCCCCTCACATGACTTTATTCATCAAAGAAGACTTTATTTAGAAAAATATATACCCGCACGATTGCTTTTTTTTCCCTCTCGATATTCTCTAAAATGTGACTTGATTCTCAAAAATATCTATTTCTCATATGACGTTGGATCCAGATTTTTTTATGTGTATTTTTAGAATGCCTTAATTTTTTGTTGTTGTTTAGTTGTACAAACATTTGTCTAAGGGTGGTATTGTATTATTATTATTTTTTTTAAGTTTGAATGATAAAAACCTACGTGTTGCCTTCAGTGCCTTTTTGGCTGAGGTTCTATCCTCGCTGGACTCGGACACATTCAGCACTCTGACTGATCTGGCCGCTGTTGTGCACCTCTTGGCGGTTCTGCGACATGGTGGGCTGAATTGTTCTTTTATTACCACGTCATTTAATAATATTAGTGTATTTAACTGTAACATTTCATCTTTTTGCAGCAGCACAGCCCAATGAGTGCTTGAAGAGAGCCGCCACAATCGCGCAGCAGCAGATACACGCGCATGCAGATACAGAGGGTGATGTCCAAGGGTAGGCTCACATCAAATAAGAGCGAATTATGAAATATTTGGTTTATGAAGCAAAAATGTAGTCTTTGTCTTCCCAGGGTCATTTACCAATCTTCCCTGATGACGTTGAATGAAATCTTGACGCACTGGGCTGACTGAAAAAAAAAAAAGGCACCCTAGAGTGGCTCCATTTCTATATTTGTTATATTAAAAACATTTATTTTTTTGCATGTATACATCAGCTGTTTGGGTTGGTGTTAAGAATGTACAATATATTTTACACTTCAGTTGATTATGTATTTGTTATTGCTTTCAGGTATGATGTTCATGTGTTATGCTACGATACAGGATTTTCCTAAAATGGCTGACTTCCTCTGTTCAGTTTTGGGCATAGATCTTTGAGATTCTTTTGTGCATCCTGCCACATTAGTCGTCCACCAAATGTCGATTGTTGGAAATGAGAAATTATGTTGAGGTGTTTTTATTGTTCTTTTTTTTATTCAACTTTCCAGTGGGCGCTATTAAGTGAGTTTTAATGGGTCACATGTTCAGATCCCTAAAATATTTTTTTCACCAGTATTCATGCACTTATAAAATATTTGTGTGGTTATAAAATTAAATAAATATAAAATATAGAAGTATATGTGTAGTGTTCTGTATGTGGAAGGGTATCTAATTGGATAGATGGGTAGGTTAAGTACACTGTGGTAGATGGATTGGTATGTAATTGGATAACTGATTTGGTAGGTAGCGAGACTGGTGGGTACATTGAAAGGTTATTAAAGGGTACACGTTGGTCCCAGTAGTCCATACACAACATTCTGATTAATATTGCGTTTGTGGAAAATGAATTAAGATGCATAGTCCACCCGTTTTTATCCATCCTACGAGACCGCTGATTTGTTTCTCAGCTTGCGGTAAATAGTTAACTGGATGGATAGGTGGCTTGTTACCAGTGTAGGCATGTTACTTTAGAAAATAGGTATAGTTACAAATTACTTCCAAACACCACGGCCCAGTAATGTCGCACTTTGCATTATCACTAACGGTAATGGGGTTTTAGCGATGGGAAAAGAAATCAGATTACTCAATCATAGGCGGCTTGAATACCATAGCGGAATCCATCCTTTTATATACACTTGGGTGCCCCCCCCCTCTCACCAATTGTATCGATGCGGCCCTGCCTGCGCTCATCGCGCACGTTTCCCTGCCACGACTCCCTGACGTCACGTTTAGGAGGGGCTCCTCCGTCTGACTCGGTCGCTGTTCTCGGTGCTGAAAGCCACGGTCGCGCTCTGCTCCGTTCCCCCTTCCCAATTTGCAGCCATTTTAGCTTCTTCCTACACCCCCTCCCTCCGAAGCAAGCGAGCGACATGCCCCTCTAGCTCCAGCGACTCCCCCGGGGCTGCTCCCACCTGGCGTCGGCCGCAGTCATGCGCTCGTAAAGCGGGCATGGATTGAGCCAAGCGGCGGGATGGAGTCTCCGTGGTGTCCCGTGCTCGTCTTCGCCTTTGCCGTCTGCCTCTGCTGCTTTGCACCTGTCCGAGCTGACGGAAGCTTTGGTAAGCACGCCTGTCTGTTTGTCCCTCTTGGAAAAAAAAGTTGAGATGTTCCACACTTGCATTTGTTGATCGTTTCCTCACAAAACAAGTGTTCTGATAATAGTTTTGTGTTGCAAGGTGAAATCCATACATCCCATAGGAAAGTTACATAATATACAAGGCCCAGTTAGCATCATGATATAAAGTACTCCCATTGGTCACATTATTAGGTACACCTGCACTATCTAGCTAGGCTATAATACAATTCAAAAGGTAATGGGCTGTTTGAGGTATTCCTTAATTTAGCAGTATGATTGTTGTTGTGCTACTTTGCCCTGCGTAATACTTTTAGACCTGTGTCTAATATTTTGGTTCGTGGACAAAATATGGGGAACACCACTCCAAATTGCAATTTATACATGTACGTAATACAATTTCATGTATATACAACACTTACAAATAATACCAAATATATATATGCATACATATATAAGTATATATTTAATATATTGGGAAAAAATAAGTTTTGATATGCTTTAAATGTGTTTAATATGCTTGAACCTATATTTTATAATATGCGTAAATTATACAAAATAATTATCTATAGAACACTATAAAGATATATTCTATACACTTAAAATGTCTAGCATGCCTATACAAAGTATATTATATTGTATGTGCATATTATGTATATCCCGTATCATACTGTTTATACGTATGTTTGATAGCTGTCAATAGAAATTGCCTTCGATAAAATGTTTGATAGAGGGAAAACAAATGAGAACGCAGACCGCGACCCCGGCAATGTGCGTTTTATAGACAGCGCGCACTCGCGCAGTCGCTTCCAAACACGAAGAAGAAGCTACTTGCAGCTAAACCAACAAAGAAGAAGCGAGCCCGCGTGCGCCGTATTCTGGTGGAACGAGAGTGTCGCGTACAATAGCAATAGCGCCAATTATGCTAGCCATGTCCGACCTTTTGGCATCTCTTGCAAGTTACAACCAGGTAAGTAAAGTATAAATGTACTATGGCAATAATGAGTCGCTAAAAAGATAACGTAGTCTTAAAATGTTTGGAAATAAATTCAGGTTAATGTAATTCAGGGTGGCTAAACGTCTGCTTTTGCTCAGACGTCATTTTTTTACACCCCGTCCAGGCGGCCGGAGGAGTTTTATAAATTCATGAAAATATCTGGCTTTAATAATTTTTCATGGGCAAATTAGCATGTTTTCTAAATAAAGTCTTCTTTGAGTGACCGTGTTGTTACGGGCGTGTGTGACGTCGTGGACAGGGGCAAGGCGATAACACGGAAGAGAACGCAGGTGTGTGCGCACTCAGCGCAGGTGCGCTCAGCTCCAAGCTTGAGTGACAGAAAACTGTTTGCTACCGAAATGGAATGGAACGAACAATTGAATAAGCAAGCACGACCACATTCCGTCAATTCGTCTGTGTTCTATCGCTCTGGTTGAAGTCACTGGACCAAGAGGTGCGTTATGTTTACCAGTTGAACAAGCCAAATACTTGAAGTCAGTTCGCCCCTGACTACGATTCGGAGCTGAGCACAGTGACGAGTCTGACGACACACGAAAAAGATAACAGTTGGTGTTCAAAACTCGCACGTAACTGTTTCAGTGTCTAATAAAGGTGCCGGTCCGATATCCCAGAGCACAGAAAAACACCCGAAATATTGTATGAGGAGAGAATTCATCTGCAAAGTTCACCGAGTACTTTGTTAGTCTCTGGAAAACAATTACGAGATATAGCTGCATATCTGGGGGAGCAACTTCGCACATTCTACCACATTAGTAACATTACAATGTACAAAAAAGCCTTTTTTTTCCATTTCAAACTGGTAAAAAAAAAAAAAAGTCAATATCAATATTGACTGATATGAAATACTTATTGTGAAACATTGTTCAGCCATATCTGCCCAGCCCTACTAAGTACATAATGTTCACAAAGGCATTTACACCTCTTTTTATTGACCAATTTATTTGACTTTTTTTCCTAGTTGCGTTGACCTCTTATTAAAGTGGAAGTCAACCCAAACATATTTTATTTCAAGAATGTGTTCTATGCAGGCCCACTAGTTGAAACAGGGCGTTCTGATGAATGTTGTGTTTGTGGAATAAGAGTTAATCCACCCGTTTTTAGCCATCTCAGGGCCATTTTGTGACTTGAATGAAAATGACATCACAGTTGCTCAGGTAAAGACCAATCACAGCTTGCCTCATTTTCTGAAACTGAGCCATGATTGTTTGTTATCTGAGCCCTGAGCATCAGTGATGTCATTTTCAGTGGACAGAAGGGACAAAATGGCCGCCCCTCAATGTGGCTAAAAACAGGTGGATTTTGCTGCTTAACTCATATTCCACAAACGCAATATTAGTCAGAATTCTGTGTTTCAACAAATAGAACATATTCTTGAAAAAATATGTTTGGGTTGACTTCCGCTTTAAAGGTTAATTATAATATGTTCAAATAAAATGACCTCAATTTAGCCTTATTTCTCTGGTCTCTTATTTTCAATTGTAATAAGAAAAAAAACTAACCTTTTTTTGATGTGATGTGACCGCCTAATGCCTCATGACTGATGTGTGAGCATAAACATAAGCGGCATACACTATGCATACTTAACACAGCATATAGAAATCTTCTTAAATATTTATTAACATCCACTGCATCCCATTCAAGCGTCACATTATGGTGTTAAAGCGCTCCTTGTTATGGAGCCACAGAGCGAATTTGGGAGATGATTCATACCGGCTGCTTCATATTGAACATGCGGTGTATATTTGGAAGCATCCTGTATGTACGTCAGTATAGCACAGCGTGGGAAACAAACCTCAGCGTCTGGCACATAAATTGTATCGGCAGGCATAAAATAAATAAAATTCTTGATGATTTCTGCATATTAATGGCTTTGGAACATGAAACGGTGGCAGTCTTTATAAATTCACTTCTAGGCAGTTGTATGCATTTGGTTTTATATGAGAGAGCACAAAACAAATCCTTGGATGGCACTTATGCTAGTAGTGGTAGTAGAGTTAGATGTATGGGTGGATGGATATACACAGTAGGTAGTTGGATTAGCAGGTACATCAGTACATAGATGAATGTTTAGTAAAGGTAGGCTGAGTAGGTGCATTTAGATTAGTTGGTAGAATGGATGGTGAGATTTTTGAATGCACTAATGTCTACCTGTTTGCATGTCATTAACAATACAAGGGAAACTGTCAAAAGCAATCAATTTCCAAAGCATTAAAAAATATATATTTTATAGATTAATCAAAATATAAAGGAAAAAAAAAAATCTTGGAACACTTCTACCATATTTTTATCTTCTCCAATGCTCTTGCTGTCTCCCAAGATATTATGTTTTTAAATGTTTGTATTATTTTAAGTGTGTTTGTTGACCTTCAAAAACAAACAAAAATATGCTTAGAGAGTATTTAAATCATGTGTTTCTATACTGCGGGGTTTCATTATCGCAGGATTATACAACCATTTCCTCAACGGAGGCTGTGTTTTAAGTCACGGTTAACATTGGTAAATGTAATTCAATGTCATTCAAGTGTAAAAATAGCCACGATACATTTGTTTAAGCTTGTAACATGCTGACTGAGCTGAGGCCTTCATTCACATTGAGCGAATGCGACTTATTGTATGGCTGCTGCTCATGTGTCTATCCAGACGCACGTATGGCTTTTGATAGGTGCCGCACGCCTGCGTTGTCGCGCGGTGACATTTTAGTCAAGCGTGACAATGAATCACGGCGCGGAGCGCTGACAAGCGGCGTCACGTGACACTGATGTATGGGTTTTGTTGCCAAGTGAACAAGGACATCGTGTGGCAGTTTGCAGTTGATTTGTTGTCCTGACATACATTGGTTGCCGTGACGCTGCCTTCCAGCAGGCACAACATCAGGCGCATGTCCAAGTTGCAGTCCATAAAGTCTATATCTATCTTCATACAGAACTAAAAAAGAAAAAATAGCTGTCCTGTATGTATAAAATAGATTAGATTAATTGATGAGGATGTAGATATAGTACATTACAGTTTAAATTTGTTTTAGAGCAGGTCTTTTCGTTCTTCGGTTCTTATTTTTTTTTTAAATGCTTCGGTTTAGTTAACTTTATGTTAGTTTTTAGTTTTATGAAACATATGGAACATTTGTTGAGTGCAAGATTTTTCGTGAACCATCATAACCTTGGTACGTACCCATCGAACTACCTACCCAATAATATCGATCTATATCTACCTACCTACTTGTACATACCCATCTCTTACTAATCAATGATCTATCTAATAATCACCTACCTACCTACCTACCTATCAATCATTGATTTCCAAAGTAAAGTCAGATGTTTGCCTATGTTGTATTTTGATAAACACAAAAGATAATCGGTTTCATGAAAGATAAAAAAAAAAAAAATCTGAGAATAATTACTTGAGAGGCTGAAACCAGAAGATTTGGGCAAGTTTATGTTAAACAATGGCTGTCAACAATTACTCGATTTCTAAATAGTGGTCCATTAATTTTGACACCTAAAGTGTATGTACCGGTATATACTGTATGTACTGTATATGTATGTGGTATATGTTCACGTGTAGCTGTGTATGTGCGTAGGTAGATAATTAAAGAGACGGGTACCATTGGTCCTGTAATTAGATGAGTCGGTACTAGTGTGACTAAGATAGATGGGTTGCTAGAATATATAAAATTGTCGGCAACTAGGTTGGGATAGTAGCTCACATTTTAGCGTGATCCTTCTTGTGTGACAACAGAAGGGGTGTGAAGAAGAAGTTGGGAGGAATTCAATTACACCGGCTCGGAGACGCTGTTGGCAAAATAGCGCCGAGCGCTCTTGTCGCCTGCGTCGAAGCACAGATCTTGCCGCCTGGGGCCCTGGGGTGTGAAAATAGCTTCATGTATTAAGAGGAGGGCTGCCGTTGAGTCATCGGGTCCTAACAAAGAGAGCAGGAAAAAAAAGAGGTCAAAACATGGGGCCACTCGTGTCGTGTCCGTTCTGGGAGCTAATCCACACGTGGTAATGAACGCCGTCGCGTCTGCTTCCTTTCAGGGTGATTAATACCCTACACCAGTTCTCACTGCAGCAGGGAAGCAAACAGCTAAGGTGGCAGATGCAAAGCCGACGGCGCCATGTTTTTTTGTGGATTTTTTTTTTTTTTTTTTTTTTTAAACAAGTTGGCAGCTAGTAAGAGTCATCAAGTTGTTATTCACAGTTTGAGCACTGGCACGGCACCGCAATGCTACTGTGATACTATCAAGCAACTAATGCTTCAATCATACTCTGTTGCATTCATAAAATGAGATTGACGTGTGGTAGAGAGTTGATAAATGGCTAGCTAGACTGGTTGTTAGCCAGTGTAGGTACATACTCTAGGTAGATTGCTGGTAGGAATGTTATTATAGGGAACAAAAAATGAAATAAACTAAAATTCAAAAGGCATTTTCTTTTATAAAATAAAAATGAAAATGCTTTGTTTTAAAAAAAGGAAAACTGTACGTATGTAGGTTGGTAATTTAAATGTGACATAGCCTGAATGGCCAAGGTAAGAAGGTTGATCCCGCTCCAATCTCGCCCATGCTAAACCACACGCTAACTCACCCGTCGCTGCTTTTTAGTGCGTTTTAAGCCACACTTAAACAACCCAACCAGAGAGACGACGAGACAATCCAACATCTCTCCGTCGTTCAATTCAGGCCGGGCGGGAGGTCAAACTCGCCTATTTTTGGTTGCGCCGTTGCCGTGGCGACGCAGCCATCTTTAATTCATGGCCTGGCTGTTGCCGGGCGGGGAGGCGCGTCGCCAGGAACTGGCAGAGAGCGACCTGCATGGGAATTCTGCAAGACAGACGCTGTTGAATGCGTTAGGCTCGGTTGCACCTGCACTCTTGGTTTGTGTTGCATTGCAAAACCTCCAAAGACGCCACACCTTTTTTTGTAACGGTTCAAAGTTTGACCAATTAGCATGTGGACATAGTTTTAGTCTGGATGCTTCATTAAGATATAGACTGGATAATTGTTGTTCCGCCTGCATTCTCAATCGCCAACCAGCAGCATCAACGTAGATTCCATTTTAATTAAAAGGCGTCGTTTTTAATCAGCTCCGCCATAGTGGTGGAAGGACGACGATGTGGCTTTTATCAGCTGTGCGCGCGCACACGCGCGCACGCTCGGCTGGATGCTTGATTTAATGGAAGGTCGTAATTAATATTGAGAGCTGACACGCTCCTCGGTTAAATTAAGGCAAAAAGTGATGAGGAGGTAAAGTAGGCCCGCCGCTCTACAATATGCAAATTGCATGTTTAAAGCCCCACTGGGCATTATTTTCACGCCAAGGTGGAAAAAGTGATGTGCACTTTCTTTTAAAACACTTCCTTCACTTTTTATTCTCTTATCAATTAGAAACTCTCTTGCCTCCTCAGTCAGACACCAGCTTTTCATTTTTGCCTCATGTTCCCTCACGCATGTTCAGCACAGACAACCAAAGTGTTTTTAATTCAAAATCGTAATAACATAATATGAAATGTTTTGTTTCCTATTTCCGAAAAAAAGATTAGCATTTCAGATAAAATCAAAACTGTTAGCTTAGCCTTACTTGACCTTATGAGTCTTATTTTGTTTCTCTTCATATTTTCTTTCAGGTTGCCTGTTTGAAGATGAACTTTGCCAAGCTTACGAGTTCTGTGTCAATGGTAAGTCCACTTTTTCTTTTTTTTTTTGCTAGTTTTATTGTTAATACAGAATTCCCCCAAATCATCTGATATTATATTTCAAATCATAATGTTATTTGGGCATCTGCAGATTTGCATCCAAAAGCCCAAAAAGGGAATAATAAAGAAAAAATAAACTAATTTTAAAAAGTATTGGGCCAAAAAAGTGGGCATTTAAATAAAGCAATAAATACGATAAGATAAATTAACTGTTAAATACATATATGCATACATTCATACAGTATATGTATTGCTGTATAGATGTATCATATATATTGCTTTTAAATTAATACTACATAAATATATTTAGATTTCACAAGGTATATACAGTAAGTCCTCAAAAGCTGAGGATGCTCTTTATTTATGAAAGCAATTTGCAGGCTGCTGATTGGTGTAGTTGCTTCGGGTACGATTTCATATGACGCCACAGACAATATGGAAATGGCGAGGTCTGCTTTGGTTGCCTGGTAACCCGCCATCGCTGGTGATGAGTAGCAGGAAGTGCGGTGCGGGGGTCGGCCACTTCACTTCTCCCCTGAAGCGCTAACCTGCTTTACTCTGAGCCCAGGTGGTAATAACATTGTCATGGGGGCTCCACCCACAACATAACAAAAGCAAGGTTTTGTCACCCTAGGAAGAAAAAAAAAAAAAATCTTCTACCTCTCATTATATAAGAAGGCAGGCAGACTGGCGATGACATAACAGGTCTGCTCAATGTTTCATATGCAGCATCTCTCGTCGGTTTCCATGACAACAGGGCTCTATTAACAATGTGATCTCCTTCTGGGATTGTCAGGGGAAGGCCCTCACTCACTCACTCACTCACTCACTCACTCACTCACTATCTCACTCACTCAATTTTTATGTTTTATTTTCCTTAGTATGTCCTTGGGCAAAGCTTATTCTTTTATATTATATTCAGTTCTATGAATTCTAAACAGTAACTACAGTATAAAGCACCTACAATGACTAAATCTGGCCCTCTGTTCGTCACGTCAGTTATGGTTATGGCTAAAGTGTGAACGCTAACGCGCTGGGAAGGAAACAGGAATGTAATTATGCGAAAAAGAAAAGAGAAGGCGGAGGAGACAAGTGATGACTTATCGGGGCACATTTGGATGGGTGTATTGGCAGCACAAATCGATATGTCCAGACAGGCCATGATGTTGAGTGTAGATAAACGGAGTCATCCTGGTGCGTGTGATTGATGAAGTGCTGTGCTTATCTCATCGCACGGTTTTCTAGGAAGTAATTACGCTTGTTGGAATAAAAAATGAACTTTAATTGTAGCTGTCATAAAAATAATATGCTTAAAAGCTTTACTTACAGCTAGCATGCTAACAACCTGTTAGCATAATGTTCATTCTCTAATATGCAGTTGTTGCAGTGAACTGGTGACTGGTGAAATGCCAACACGCTAACTGTCTATGCTGACATAAAGTGTTGTAGTTGAGTGCTGATTTTCATTAAAATGGGTAAAATGCCAGCATATAGTCGTTTTTCTTGCCCAGGAGTGATGTATCGTTGCTAATGATAGTTGTTAAAATGCTAACAGTCAGTATGCTAACATATAGAAAGATGACAACTCAGGTCGGGAAAGCGATGAGAGAATTTGTGAATATGTTATGCCTTGTAGTTATGTACTCAAAAGTCAGCGTCCCCACCAAAAAAAATGCATACAAAATCTTAAAAGTGCCTACAATGCATCTGAAGTAATCGAAAGGCGTGATCAATACAAACATCCATGATAACATTCAACTGTAACATACAGTAAGGGCTTTAATAGCCCCGAGCGGGGGAGAACTGACCACCAAATCAATAAAACACTGCTGGTTAATTGTTTATAAGGGTCTCGGCCTGTGCACTTGGGGGAGGTAACATGCAGCACTTATCTACTGGGCTTGAGCTTATAAAAGCAGTAAGCCAAAGAGTCACGAGAGAGTTGCAGCAAATTAAGTGTCTTTCTGTACTCTCAGGTGCGTTGTGTGGCCTTCCATAAGCGTTCGCCTCAAGGACATTTGTATCATTTTTAGCAATAAAAAATGACGCTTAGTTCAAGGAAGTAACGTAAATTGTCAAGACAGTGCATGATCTGCTGCTTGGTGCCATGCCTTGCTATGACACATTGTATTGATTACACTTTTGGATTGTGTCATTTCCATCCAGTCAAATGGATGGAATGAGATGCGTCTTTATTACATTTCAGCCTCCTCCAGAGGTCCCGAGCGGGCGTCCAGTACGACTCGGTTGGCTCCGGTTGCCTAGCGACCCGAATCGAGCCAGGCTGATGTGCTAGATTAGTTGGCGTACCCCCCCTACCCCCTACACACACACACACGCAGACACACTTCCCGCCTGCTTTATAAAGTCATTGCTATCACCAAAGCAGCCGCTTATCGGGGTAGAATGTCACAGAGTGGGGACGTCTTTCTTCGAAATGCTGTCAGCGTACGTTGTTCACGGTCGTCTTCTTCTGGTGTGCAGACGGAGTTTTCGGGAGGTGTCAGGAGCTGGCCGGCGCAGATCTGAACACGTACGATGTGTCTTCCTCCAGCTTGCTGAGCCTCAGGACGCTCTTGCAGAAACTGGCTCAGAGAGGTACACGCTCACTTGTAATTGCATGGGTTGAATGCTAACATGCTAAAAGTCAGTACGCTGACATATAGCAAGATGGCCACCTGAATAGAGAACGCGCCACGTTAGATTGATGAGGTATCAACACACATACACATTAGCCTGGGCGCTCCACAATAATAATTTTTTGGTCTTGGGCTCTGTGATTGACCATTTTAGGGTGTCGCCTGGCCCTCCTCTTGCCCAAAAGTCGTCCAGTCTCACCCACAACCTTATTGAGGGCACTGTAAAAAAAAAAAAAATACATAGATGAGTCACATAGTCGTCCACACTGAGCAAGCTGTAACTGCCGTGCTGACCCACCTGGGGGCAGTAGATGCCTTCAACACAAACAGGACCACAAACATGAGGATTAAGTCCCCCACCCACCCAGTGCAAACATAATTGGCTTTTGCAGGCCACTCTGAGCTTAATATCTTGTAACAGGCGTGAACCATTAACAGTCAGTAGTCAGCCGGGAGAAGGGGGGTGAATAAAAAAAGTGAAAAAGGGAGGGCTGGCGTGAAATGAATAAGCGTGGAGGGCCCTCCGTTTAAACTCCGACCTTGAGGTGGTGATGTCATCGCTTTGACTTTTTATCTCCCCCACAATGCACCGCGGCGGCTTAGATTTTCTTATCGGCGGAGCATCGTCTCGGCGGTGCCGTCGGGGGGCTTTGTCGAGAGCATTGTGCTCCGCGAGTTAAATTGCAGAGAACTGAGGGGGGTTGATGGTGCGAAAATGGCGAGGCACGTCAATGGAATCGATTTACAATCCCCCTTATCTCCAAAATGGCCTGTTACTCACATCAATAGGAATCGAGCTTTGTACAAGAAGGTCGAAAAAGAGGCATCAAAATACCACAATGGTCAAAAATGACAGCACGCTTTCCACCGATTGCTAAAATTTGCACATTTTCTCATGCAAATGAGTGGCTGAATCCCCCGCCCCATATACTAGCTGGGCCAATGGCGAGTCAGCTAGGATGTCGCGACCTTCAACTTGCAGGATTACTGTATGCACCCAAAAGACAGTAATAGCATTTTCACCTGCAGAGGCAATTGTCCGTACACTACACTGTGAAGCAGCCAACAAAACTCAATGCGGCTCTGCTTACCTTTTGGTTTTGGCGTCGGTGAGGTGGTATGATAGTGTGTCTGAAGTGTTGCGCTCTAATCCAGTGGCTCTGTCGCTCTGGATCTTCACCCAGCCTAGCTGATCACGTCACAAGTGAAGAAACTCGGTGTGCCAGCAGTTATTAGCTAGGGGGTTGCGACCAGGCTAGTGGGGGCACCCATAATAGGATGGCTTGTATTTTCAGCAGTGGAGGCAGCACTTCATCAGCAAGCTGCCGACTTTTCAGTTCATTGAAATTTTTTCTCGAATATGAAAATGTAATAAAAAACATTTTTTATTGTAATGTAATAAATGAATTTTAAATAATACATTTTCATTGGTTGCTTTGACCACACAGTGAAAGGGAATTGCATTCCATCCGTAGTTGCTAAAACATCTCATATGAAAACGTTCTAACATCAACTTGTAGGCAATTTATCGCATCTAACGGAATTTCTTTATCTAGTTCCAGTCAAATAGCTCCAATAAAGTTTTCCGAATCTGAAAACCACTGATTAAAAAATATGCAACCAGGCAAGGCAAGCCGGTGACCATGAACATAGAGTACACGTCGTACGCTGCATTCAGGGAGGGAGAACGAGCTTTAATGTTAGCATTCAGTCGGTGTGAGTGTGAGCGTAGGCGTCAGGGTCATTTTAAAGTAACCTGCTTTTAGTGTGAGCAAAATCATTTCCTTCTTTGTTGTTTTGTTCATTTGTTTGTTTGCTCCTTGTCAAGGTTCCTGCCGTGACTACAATGTGAAATGACTAAAGCGGGGAGCTTGTGATGCATATTAGCTTGGCCTTTGCCCGACAAAGACTATAATGATGCTTTTAAGGCATCGTCATGCTGTCAAAAATGCCACAAATGGAGCTTTTGTTAAAAAAAAATATATATATATATATATATATATTTATATATATATATATATTATATTACCATTTATGGCAGCTGCTGGGTTGCTTTTCTATACATTTTGCCACTTGTCTTACTTCTACCATCTTTTTAAATGAGTTTTGATTTGGAGCACAAAGTTTTGTGGAGTGCGGGGGTGAAAAAAAAAGACAATAAGAGCGTTTTAGCTCTCAGATGCAGCAGTTTATATGCTACACTGTATGCATGTGGCACGTGGACTCTCCCAAACACAAATATGCCCCACTAAACAGCGATAAATTAAATGCCGCTTATCTGACGCCAACTGTAATCTATGCAGCCAACAAAACTCAATGCAGCTCTGCTTACCCTTTGGCCGTGGGCCACATTTCTCGGCCGATTTAACAATTCACGAGTCACACATTTTATATTTTGACATTGTTTCCATAAATTCTACAGCATTTCACTAAAATGCCTTCACAAATAGCTTTGTATTTATTATTGCCATATTACTACGCCATCTAATGTGGGCAAGTATAATATGAGAGTTTCGTTTTTCGTTTCCGCCACAAAAAAAGTACGTTCGAGTGCCTTTCATCAGATTGAATTGATGTTGAATTTTTAATGAGCTACAAACAAAAGCAGGGCTCTTAACATTTTAACTTTTTCTTTCCATATTTGTTAAATACCATTGGTGTATTGAAGTAAAGGTAGATTCCTCCACTTTCTACTTGACATGTCAGCTTTCATTTTTGCTTGAGCGCACTATAAAATTATTCACGCTCTCTTCGATGCACACCCTTAAAAATCACACAAAACTAATTAAAATCGCCATTTTCAAAAAGCCACCAGATGAGACGAAAGGGAATGTTTGAGAGCGCCGCGTCTAATAAGCTCGCAATGCTTGGAAGGCCCACACACGTATAACAGACCAGCACGCGTATTAGACTGATTTGAAGGCTGCAGCGTTGGTGGCGAGGCGTTAATTAACTGAGGCGTTTGCCGGAGACGGAAGTACTGGACGGACAGAAAGACGGATGAGCCATATTTAGGCTCCTCAGAGGCGTGATAATCAGCTGATAGGGGCTGAATCCAACCAGAAATGGCCCAAAAACGTTTTCCCCCAGATTTTCATTCACTGCCCCAACTAGCCCCCCAATGCAAGTGGACTGTAACAGTACAAAGACAAAATCAATACAACAGTCCACTCTTTTTCCTGGATCTGGACCAACCTTTAATGGGTTAATTGGTCCTCAAACATCTTTTGACCAACCAACTCCATCTGGTGGGTCACTGGCCAACCTGTCCCAATGCAAGTGGACTGTAACGGAAAAATCTGAAAATAGAATCTACAGTCTTCTACAGTTTTATCTGTATCTGCACCAACATTTAATGAAAAATAATGATGATAATTCTGCTGAGCAACAAGTGAGGGGGCAAAAAAAAGAACAAAAGCATTTGAGCAATTCTGTTAATATATGAATTCGACCGAGCAAGACAAGTGATCTGGTTTGAAAAAAAAAAAAAAAATAATAATAATAATCAAATAAAATGAATTCCACCTTGCAACAAGTTACCAGTGAAAAAAGAAGCCCAAAAAAATTTGCGCAATTAAATTCAGCCTATACTTTTATGAAAATTACAATCGACATAAAACTCAATGGTAAAGCCTAAACATTTTGAACCCACTCAACTTCTCATGTGACAAAGGAGCATAATCAGTGACCATCTTTGGTATTTCCATGCTCACCTCCCTTTTGGCTCATTGAGCATGTTGGCCATGTTTGGGGTATCGTGTTTTTCCCCCCGCTTGGGTTGCTCCATCTGGTCGTGGGCATCCTGGCACTGAGCCCCCGTGCCTCTCTGGAGTTGTGTATTCTAGCTATGTGTTGGCAATTAGCAGGGATGTTGGCACTGTGACACTCTCCCCGAGCTTGCTGTCTGGCTATGGTGTGCATGTGTGTACATAACCGTCGATGGCCCACTACAACGCATCACACTGAGAGGCCCTGTCTTACAAACTACACCCCGGACCAAAGACATTGATAAATCTATGAACTTAGTTTCAGTCAGAACTGGGCATTATGACATTGGCTCACATTAAAGCTGAAAGTATCTATAAAATGTCAGTTGTTATACTCGAGATGAAATCATTTGAGTTTTATTATAACGATTGCTGTGCTTTTTATCCTCACTTGAGGTCTTACGTGGCAGGATGACATCACCCAGAAGGTGATTTCCCGAGAGCTCTCCAAACTGAGGAGCGGCCCCTTCGATCGCCAGCATGCATCGGAGGTGCCCCTCGGGTCCTTTAGTGGGACTGCAGGCGGGAATGCTCGACCCGGGCGCGTGGAGCTGAGCAGGAACCTTCAGCGCTTTCTGAAAGGCTTGCACTTCCAGCCACAGCTGCGGCCTGGAGTCCAACAAGAGGCAGCCAACACTCAGGTCAGAAGCTGTTAAATATATGTTTTGCATTTGCATTTAATACAGAGTATTGGTCAGGCAATTAAAGAAAATAGCTCTTGAGCAATTATGTTGCCCTAAAAATTCTGCCTAGCAACAAGTGATTTAGGCAAAAAAAAAAAAAAAAAAATTACATGTGTTTGTAGCATTTCTGTTGATGAATTCTGTCTAGCAACAAGTGCAGACACAAAAAGAAGGAAAACAAAAATCAAGCAATTTTCTCAGTGAATGTTGTTTTATGAATTCTGCCTAGCCACAAGTGACCAGACAAAAACATTTGAGCAATTCTGTTGACGCAACAAGTGTCAATCAAAAGTGAGCACTCAGACCGTGCACCAAAAACCATTATTATTGTCATCACTGTAGAATGAAGGCATCATCTATGATGGTCCTCCGGATCGTGGTCCCCCAAAGTCGGGCTGGAAGGAGACAAGCGTCTACAGCCTCCAGAACGGAGCGGACCAAACCCCCGTCACCAAGGTCTTCTCTCAGAGCGGTGAGGGCAGGCACCCCAAGCTCAGCGCCGCCTACAATCCCCTCTCCAACCATTTGGAGCAGCTCCTCGGGGAGGGCAGGCCGTCAGGTTCCAATGGGAAGCTCCGCTACCTCGGCTATGTGCGCCCGCCGCCAGATGAAATGCGGCTGGCTTTTGGTCCCAAAGCGCCAAAACCCAATCGGGATGGAGTGTTGTTCAGGAGCGGGTCCAACCAACTGACCGCCAAGAAGCCCCCTAATTTTATGAATGGTAACAACCTGCTTGACATCTAACGTCGAGATTCTTATGTTTCTTGTCAGATGAGCTAAAGGCTAACAGCTAATGTTCATAGACACGATAGTACTAGATCCTTAAGGCTATCCTTTAGCGGCATATCATTTCTTGTCTTCTGTCGCAGACCGTTTGATCCAGGATATGGTAAACCATTTGGGAGGGCACAGCTTCAACATGGACCCTTGGATGGCCAAAGACCTGGACCAGCTCGCTAACATCATCACCGGAGCTCTGCAAGAAGCCGAGGCGAGGCGACCGGATCCCGGGGCCCAGCCGGGACCGGTAACCGGCCAGGTTACGGAGGGAGACGGGGACCTAATGGCTAACATGGAACCGAACCAAGTCTTGAGTATGAAACCGGACAAAGCTCTGGATGTCAACCAGAAAGACCCTTTGAGATTTGGACACGGTAGGGGGACATATAATATATGGCGTAGATAGCGAGCGGCTAACATAAGTGGCTAGCTTTTTTTTTTTTCAGTATTTCAAGATTTACTTGGGTGTTTCAAGCTTTCTGTTATCCCACTTGTTTCCAGGGCAACAAGAAGATGGCACAGCCAACAAGGCACCTGTTGACAAGGTGAATTGCAATTGCTTGCAAACTTTTTGTCTCCAAGTATACAACTGTTTTTCTCTAAATTTTCCATAATTTGAAACCACGCTTTGTTCATTTATTGCAGCATTCGGCCATTTTTTCTAAGCTCCTCAACTATCTGGACAAGTTTGACTCCTCTGAGGTCCAACCTGCTCCTGCTGAAAAAGCGGTAGGCCTGGAGAGCGTCCGGAGCCGGACCACGCAGTCCCAAGGTGCATGGAAAGGCATACCAGCACCTGCCAAGGAAGGCTCCGCCTCACGTTTGACCGGCGGTGCGGCGACGCCCGTTGAACAAAAGGTGGACTCCGAGATGGGGAAGTGGATGCAAAAGCCTGCCGGGAATGACATAAAGGTGAAAACTCAGCTGGTCCACATCGGAGTGAAGGAGTTTTCCAGCAGAGGGAAGGATAGACATTTTGGATACATCATAACCGGCTCAGAGTGAGTACATAGAGGGTGGCTTTCTGAGTTTTTTTTTTTTTTTTTTTTTTTTTTGATTGATGACTATTAACAATAAGGCAAATAAAAATGAACGTTAGATGTTCTAATAACGAATAGCTATATTTACTTACTTAAATACGAATGATTATAGATTCATATGAACTCTGAAAAGTGAATTTTTAATTTCAATAATGACTTTTGATCTCGAAGTTCACTCTTTGAATATTTCGACTTTAATCTTGAAAAGCTCATTTTTTTCATTCTAAAAATCTACATTTTTGTTTAATATGCAAACGAAATATGATGCCGAAGACAGCTGGGCTAAGCTCTAGCACGCCCGCGACCCATGTGAGGATAAGTGGTTTGGATAATGGATGGATGTACGATTTTATTCTTGTAATATACAGCATAAATACTTAATTTGGGATAATTATGTTCTTTTCTTCTTTGTGCGGCCCAATTGTCCTTCGTAATCGGGCGTGGTGGCCGTCGGGAATTTTGTAAGATTCCTGAGCGCCTGATCTTTTACCAGCTGAAATTGTCGTGCATATTCCAGACCGCAAAATCAGTGTGTTGCTGTGCTGTATTCAATGATGATACTCTGTGTGGAAGTGGGCTCAGGTTCAGTAATTATTATCCACTGTGTCTCCGCACCCCCTGCGGCCCTCTTTCAAATCCCTTTATGGCGTTATCAAGTGTTGTGTCACGGAGTTGTCCTTCACCTGTGTCGCGCTGTAAAGTAACCACACCGTGTGTGGGTGCCGATGTTCCAGGAGAGAAGTTTTATTTATTTTTTATTCTCTAAAAAGGAACGCGTCATTGGTCTACCGAGGAGTCTGCTCGCGGTGAGTGGACGGCAACCCGCTTATCTGACAGACAGCTCCTGACATCATGCTGCTGCTTGGGGAATGGAATGAAAGGCCGAGATGCGATGTGGAAGTGGGGGAAGCGAATCAGGGAGACGAAGAGTAGTACCCCCAGGGGGCGGGGGGGTGGGGCGAGCGCTAGCATCAACAAGCAAGACAGTCGCGCGGCTCTCCGCTTGCCAGAACCGCCGCAGAGGGATGCAAACGTGCCCGGAATGTCTTCCGCCGAGGCCGAACAATCCGAAATAACTCTGTCTGACTCGTTCAAGGTGACGCTGTTCCACTCCGCTCCTGTAGGTGGCGGTCATGCCCAAAATCTGCCTTTTCCGCCACAGCTTGGCCTGCTTGGTGGGTAGCTGCTCAACTTTTTCCAGACCCACGCCAAAATGTAATAGGTCATTCTTTGACTCGCATGCCACCCCGGTACAAAGACTACTACACTACTAATCTGAACAGAACCTGAACAGAACCTTTCATCTCACAATCTGTGACCCAAGCATAGCTTTGTATATTTCACTAACAATCATAATCCAGCAAAAAGCTTACAAACTTGCTTCTAAGTGGGAGAAGCATAACAAACCAACCAATCAACCATGATTCTACCTTAAACGCTGGCCCAACCAACCGGAAAAGCATAGGTTCCCGCTTAATTAACTTCGATCTAAATTAACAACAATTTACTAACTTACAAACACTATATGCACAAGCCCTCGTCCAACCCGATGCGATCCAAGCATACCTTAATATAATCAACACACTTTCTGTCAAAGAGTAAAAACCGACCGACCGAAGCTACCTACCCACCAACCTGTGATCTAAGCATAGCTTCATATATTTAAAATTCTTTCGAGCGTACTGAGTATTTGTGATCCTAGCATAACCTCTCGCCGAACGAATGATGAACCGACTGGGCGGACAAACACACGACTCAGGATCTCTTTTGCAGCGTTTCAACAATCAGGGGTTTGCTGACTTTGATCGGAAGTGCATAATTATCGTAATTATGCTCGAATGTGGCCCAATTATTTGTGTCCGTACCCCGCTTAACAAACCGTGAGCCAACAAAACACTCATTCAAGCAAAGAAATATCCTGATCCTTTACAAGTTTGAAGAATTTCTTCTTTGAAAGCCTCGCTTCGTCGTTCCGGCGTGGCCTCGATGCGGTCTGACTTTTTGTTGACCTTGCCGCCTCTCGACGCATTCTTGGTTAAATCGACAGCAACCAAGTAGCTTTCTTGTGTGTCCTTCTCATTTATTTCGCCTTGCGCTTTTCTTACCCCCCCCTCCCAAACCACCCTCCTGCAAATTACCTTTTGTTTGGTCTATTTCCTCGGCGATTTAGCCTGTGAGAGAGAGAGGGAGAGAGGAGACGTGGACTGAGCTGAGATGAGGCATGGCTTTATCAGACCGCCATTACACTTCACCTCCATTCCATTTGCACCTTATTATTCTCGTCTGGCGGCGAGGGGCGCGTGTTCCTGCCCGCCGCGTTTGTGTACTCTCACTTTGGGCGTGGGAGAGAGAGAGGACGGTGCGCAAAGAGCAAGAAAGATGAGAGGAGGCGGAGGAGGAGGGAAATGGCGGAGAGGCGCATCCATATGATGCAGCCATTACACCTCATGCAGGTTCCATTTGCACCTTATTGTTTGTCTCATTGCGGGAACAAAAGCAGGTGATTTAGCAAGCCCGAAGAGACAGCTGATCCCCCCCCACCCACCACCACCACCACAGCCACCCCCGCCTTTCCCTAGACACTCTTTGTGTGATTCTTAGACAGTGGTAGTACAAATACTTACTGTACTAAAGTAGATTTTTCCGATGTCTGTACTTTGAGTATTCATTTTTCTAATGGTTCGGACAGAAGTCAGGCTATCAGCATTCAACAGCTTCGGCTTGGCAGTTTTTGTAAGAATGCAATTTCCGTGCCCGCGGCTCACCAATTGACTCCCGGCAAGAAGTTTTTCTTTCCCCGAGGAGCATTGCCGACTTCAGGATGTTGAATGTTAGCGTCTTCCACTTGAAACCTTAGAACAACCCAAAGTTAGTACGGGTAAATCTTTATAATTCTCCCGAAGCGTCCGATGGATCAAGCTTTTGTTGATGAGTTCCGATGCAGCCCTCCGGATAGACTTTCTCTGGCTTTCCGCGAATGTCTGTTCGAGGCCTTATGTTTCGTGGGCTGTCAAGGCCAGATCCTGTTACGACAAACTTGCTATGGAGAGCGTAAATTGTTCTACGCCTCGGCACAGTGTGATGACCGTCGAGCTTCTCAAACTGGTGAGGAACTGTAGTTGGGGACGGAAATCATTTTTGCTATGATTCCTCTTAAAGCTTCTGCTGTCAAATGCCGATGGCCTCACATCAGGCTGGAAGATGAAATGAAATAGAATAAAATGCCTATTGTGACTTTTGGGACACCTTGCCAAAAGAGGTAAAGATTTTGATTGACTGAAATCTTGGAGTCTTTATAAGGATTAAAAAACATGGACAGCAGCAATATGGGGGATAGTGAACAATGAAGCATTTTACAAGCACGGAAGCAGATTAGGTCAGTACAACCTTGGCTTTATTGAAGAAAATTGTTTGCTGTTGTCGGCTCCAAGAATGATTCACGGCAATGTGTTGTCTTGCGCTAACCTAAAAATCACCGGCGTACGGCGTTCAAAAATTCTCTGCGCAATCTGAAAAAGCACATCCAAGTGAGGTGTATTTTTTCCGTTGTCATTTGCGAATGTAGTGTTCTTTGTTAGCCATTTCACAAAAAATAAGAGCAAAGAGATGTCATTTCATTTTTTTCTCCTCTGTATGAGCACTGTCTAAGTTAAACAAAGAGGAAGCCGATATTCTATCCAGAGAAGCTAATGGACAGTAGAAAAAAAATGAAAATTATACTTTTGTCCTGCTATTCGCTGAGCCCTGCCACAAATAGGGGTAAAAAAAAAGAAGTGAAATTGAAAATTGTCAATAGATGCCACAAGATGGCAAAAAGCACTACTTTTGTCTAAATGAAGCACGTCAACTGACTTCAACATGGTTCTTGACATCAAGATGTTGGCAAAGCACTACTTTTGTCTAAATGAAGGTCCTCAACTCACTTCATCACTGTTCCTTGTTGCCAAAATGGCACAAAAACAGGAAATAATGGATTCTTTTCAGCAAATATGAAGGAAAATGTTACAATCGGTGAATCCACGAGTCACTCATGGGAACACAAGAATCTGTGCTTTTACTTTATTGCAGAGTGTGACTGTTTTCCCATCTCTGGTGTTGGAGTGCATCCATCCCAAGCACCCTAGTCAATCCTTGCATGAAATTTGTATTGGCCCATTTTTGGCTATGAATCGAGCGCATTTTAACAGCCGCCTGTGTCTTAAATTGGTGTCGGACCTCCAAGCGTGACGCCCAGCTGTCTGTGTGCTCACCCCCCAGCTCCCTCACCTCCGAGCAGGCCATGGACTTGATGGAACGACTCACCCAAGAGCTGCACCTCCACGCCGCAGACCTCACGCAGCTATCGTAAGTACCCGTCCTGTTACACGCACCCACGCTGTCACAAGTAATCACTGAAGCCATCTACACACGGTTCCCTAGCTACCTAAAATCAGCTACGTGAGTCAATACACTGCCATAGGCCTTGCACGGATTGTAGACCGTATTGAAGTTGTTCAACTTCAAGCCAATCTGAAGAGAGTCAGCCATATGAATCACTACACTCGTAATGGCCTTGTTCAAACTGTGCACCATATTTTCTTTCAAATTTTAGACTTCAAAGGTTTTGAACTTTTCCACTGTTCTGTGTAACGTTAGCTACGTCAATAACTCTACTAACATTTGCCTTGCTCAAATTCTGGACCATATTGACATTCAAATTGTTCAATCTTTGAAACGTTATGTGTAAAGTCATTTATGTGAACTACTACACGACCAAAGGCCTTGTTCAATTTTCGGACTGTATTTTCTAAAGTCGTTCGAATTTCAAAACAATCTCTGGCAAATCAGTTACTTGAACCATGACTCTACCAAAGGCCTTCTTCTAATTTGGCACCATATTTTCCTGGAAATGTTTTAACTTCCCTGTTATTTACCTTCAAGCTAGGGTTGCTCAGTTGTGAAAAAAAATATGCATCCCGATTATTTTGGTAATAATTGAAATCACGATTATTTAAATGATCATTTATTTTTTTGGCACAAAACAAGAAAATGTTAAACGTTAAAAAATGTAAAGACAAATACATTTCTTTGAAATACTATAATAATGTAAGTTCCAGACAAAATTTATAACATTTGTCATTATAAGATTTTAAAAAAAGGCACAAATGTATAAATTCAATTATGATTTCCTTGTGTGTAAACAAACATAGTGCCTTGGATATGAATGCATATTAATAATCGTATTTACGATTATGCCAATTTTGTAATCGTGGAGTGTAATAATCGTAATTGTAATGGAATTTCGATTAATTGCACAGCCCTACGCCAAGCCTTTCGAGCTACTTACTTCTACAGTTGAAATGTTCCCTGTCTCCCAGCGTGGGAAAAACATTGTCACATTGCAAGGACTGCACTAGTCTGGCAAAACTTTGCTGTAGCGCCAGTGAACGTAGGCGTTTGTTGTTTATCTGACCTTTCAGAGTGTTTGACTTCTCCGAGCGGCCCTAATTACCTCCGGAACAGTTGCAATTATGTTTTGTATTCAAAGCACCGCGTCTGTCTCTGTACGCCTCGTCAAAGTAAAAGAACAGTCAAGCCATCAAATCCTTCTCAGTACGAGTCAAAGAGTGAGTGGAGGCAGCGGTGATGAGGATGTGTGGCTAGCGGGTGTCAAATCGAGAAAGTTGTTCAGCGGGAGGCGGTTAATGTATTCGCAAGCGACCAAACTGTCCTTGAACCCGGGCCGGTTTGTTCCGGTAACGCCGGCCTCGCTGTGCATCTGGTGTCAGGCCACGTAGGCGGCAGACGAGTCATGTTAGACGCAAATACAACAAGCAGCAGCAGCAGCTTCCCGGTGGATATGTATTAATAACACGTGAACCTTGGGCACCTCACTCCATTCCACCTCATATCGTAGGTGTACATATCTGTAATACAGTACTGTGCAAAAGTCTCTCTTTGCTCTTCAGACATATACATACATCTATGAAACGCCCTGTGTAGTTAGAAATTGGTCTCAAGGATATACAGTTTTAGCTTTCAACACAAAGCAAAGGGGGCGTCAATTATGTGTTTTTTTTTTTTTTTTTTTCCCTATTCACAGCGCGTCTCCCAACACTCCCTAGCTCATTGCGCACTTTTGTAACCTCAAGGACTGTAGATTTTTCTCAAATGAAACGGCCCGAGATGCTATAACTCTGTATCCAGTGCACGCCCGTCAAATCCCTCCTTGGTGACCTCGAAAGAAATTCCGCCAAGGAGACTCTCGATCGTTTTACGTTCATGCTTCCAATTTATTTGTGACGAGCAGGAACACCGGGACATGTCATCAGCCCGGCACTGATTGAGTTAATCCTGTTATTACAGCTGCCATATCACATCAGCGCTAATCAACCCTGATGCTAACGCATGTGACGAGCGCTAGCTGTATGCTAATGAGGAGCCGCTGATATGGCCAGATGTGGCAAAAGTACTCACCCCCGGTACAGAAGGAAAAGTCCAAATATTTGTGTTTGGAAAAAAAAAATGCTAGAAGTACTGATTCAACTTGTGGTCAAAAATTCACCCAGCCATTTTTTCCCCATTTTAAAACTGTACCATAATAACTCGTAAAGCCAATATTTTGGGGGGAAATTTTAAATTCTGCAATAAACTATTATCTTTATTAAAACGCGTAACAAAGATTGTTTTTGTAAACTTGAACAGATCAATGCAAAGAAAATATTTACTATATGATTACGATTAACCCCCTCTAGTCGTGGGGGAGAGGGACTGAGCCCCTAAAAAAATAAAAATAAAAATCATGCCCTGCTCCGGATAGCGAAACTTGGATTCCCCCCAAAAATGTCTGCCCATACTTTGCACCACTGCATTTGATGGCTTCATATGCCTCAACCGCAGTCTATTAAGGATGGCATATAAGCGGCGGACACTGTTCCATCCAAAAGATAAATGAAGAAAATGTCCCCTTTTGTTGGACCCCCACCCACCCCTCCTACTCTCGACTTCCTTTCCTCTAGTCGAAATAGACCAGACAGAGGACGCGGTGCGACGCGAGCCCATTGTGCCGCTCGCCGTGAGGCCGCGGCAGGTGAGTGTTTGAAAACGTCCCCCTGTCTGAATATGCTCGGGAGCTGGGTCAGAGCGCACCGCCCCGCTTTTGCGTGCCAGCTCTTTTTCTGAAGCTCCCCCGATAAGGAGTCGGCGGGAGAGATGCTGAGATGTGACAAACAGGCGAGGCGGACATTTTGATGAAGGGGCTGGAGTTTTAAGATAGTCAAGCCTGCGGTGATCGTTTTTTTTTTTTCAAGATATGATTGGCTGAGAGTGGGGGGGATATGAGCCTCTATTGAGATGACGTAAGGGCTTTACCCAGCTCAGGCACTAGGGGGAGTGGGTCACACACAATTCCGCTGGCCTTCAGTCTGCATGTGCGCGCACACACACACACACACACACACACACACACACGCACACACACTAATCACATCCCACCAGCGGAGCTAATATGAAGTCCATGCTTACACATCCGATAACACAGGAGAAAGTGTGAAGTCCTCTAGATAGCTTATCATCCTTGACTCCAATCCCCGCCACCCACCGCCCCATTCAACTGTGCTTGTGTTTCCTTCTTTACTTCATTGAAATTGGAAGGAAAAGACACCAGTTCAATTTGAGATGCTCGGAGATCTGCGGCCAAGGGGAACGAAGACTGCGGAAATATTGACATTTACAAGAGCAAATAGAACCCAGGTGAAGCATTAGAGAAGGGCATTCCCCCCCTTAGAACTGTGCGCGCATGTACACGCGTGAGGGATGGTGTTCACAAATCATTGCATGGCTGGGTCCATCTGTCCGCAAGTATTGGCTCATATTTTGCTCGCAGCCCTGGGAGAGTGCAGGTGACTGATGGTGGAGTGAGTGAGTGTCGTAGAATCTGTGACGTAGTCTGAAAGGAAATACCATGATGCCTTGAGATAAGAGTGAGCCCGCTTACGAGTATTTCCAGGTACGAGTTGTCGCTCAGCTGATTTTTTTTTTTCTCTGATTTGTAAGCAAAAATTGGAGATGCAGCAATTTGTCATTTAGAATGAGTAAAGTATTTAAAAAAAATAAAAACTGTTCATTTTCACTCTTTTGATGTTGACTGTCAAACTAAACATAAAACTAAGAGATTTAGATGTGTACTTAAAACTGCATAGTTTTTATTCATATTTTTTTTTCAACCCAAACAAATCTTGGAAAAAAAATGCTGCTAAATCACCAATAATCGTTGTCAGTGAAAAATAAGGGTTGGCTACCGCAAACCGACAACCAAATTATTGAATAATGTTTTTAAAAATGTGGAAAATGAATCTGCAAATATGCGAACCCGTAAGTGCTGAAACGCGACTTTGCAGAGGTCCACTGTACTGTCTTTTTTTTTTTTCTTATTAAAACACTGTACAAGCATTTTTGTTATTTTGGGGGGAGGTTGGAATGGATTCACGGCATTTCCATTCTTTTTAATGGAGAAAAATAGTTTTAGATACAAAAGTGTTTTTCACCACCACTGTCATTTCATTTGGGATTTTAACATGTTCTCAAATGTAATGCACATCCACCAGATACACATTTTCTCTTTTTTCTATTTTCCCCGTGCACTGCAGGGAGTTGTTCCACTCCGAGAGCACGGTTGTTAGCCTTAACTTGACGGCCAAGCTCGGGGACCTTTAAACATTTATTCTGCTCCAGGGAGAGACAAGTGTGCTGCTGACTTTTGACCGGACAGCGGCGAGTAAGTGCAAAGTGTGTATGTACATCGGCAGGTTCCTGAGGGTTAAATGGAGCCAAGTTACTTAGCTTTTTGCACCGTCACAAGAAAGCTGAACTTGAGATGCAGTTTTCCCCACAGAAACACATTTCATTGCTGTTCCTCCTGGTCAAAACGAAAATGTAAGCGACGTTTCATCTGTCTTCCTGCAGTGTTCTTGGTCCGGCGTTGACTTTCCGAGTCGGGCCCAACCCCGCCAATGTAACCACAGCAGATCTGGTGCAAGTTGCAGGTAAGAGTGCGGCCTTTTTTTTTTTCTTTTTTTTTTTTTTGTCACTTACTACAGTACATTCATCATCTTATTTTTCCCCACACTGTCAATTCGCCGCTTGAGTAAATGAGAACACAGATTAGTCTCTCCTGATACGGCCGCTTCTCATCCTTGTACAAGCTGTAACCCTGATCGTCGAAGATTATTAACACCGCGGTGACAGATGACCATCCATTACCGAGGAGTCACATCCACTCTCCACACATTGGCCGCTTTAAGAACACATTATTTGCCCTCCTTTATGAAGACGAATGGAAGGATGTCGAAAGGAGCCGGTTGCTACCCTGCAAAAACTCAAATCTAGTTTATCTCCAATCAAGGCAAAATGGGCCACTGAGAACTAGAGTGGGCTGACGGCATAGTCATTTTTAGGTTTGAGTGCAGAAATGAAAAGAGAAAAGCGTATTGTTCATTTGTATGCTGGTCAAATGACAAATACACTAGTGTTAAAACATTGGTGCCTTTTTTTAGGCTATGTTTACTTGTTTCAAGAAATGTAGCAAACACTCTCCTGTTCTGTTTTCGATCATTTTGAGACTTTTTTTTTTTTTCCAAGGCCAGTTTTTTTTACAGAGTACTCGTTCCATTTATTTGCCTCTGTTCTGGACTGTTTAAGTAAAAAAAAAATACACATGATTAGTCACCACCAAAGTGGGGGGTACACACATGGCGATAATCTGGCCTAATTTGATCATTCTTCCGTCATTCTGAACAGAGCCTGCAAAGGCCCCATTATCGGATGTCTCTAAAAGATTAACCTGACTGATTACCCTGTGAGAGTGATTTTTCTTCCCTGATCTGCTCATAAAAGGGTGAACTGGCGCCATGCATCTCATTGGTCAATCCTGTTTATATGCCATCTTTCAGGATTAAGGGTGGAAACTCGCCATTGTATGTTGCAGTATTATGTGTGTTGTTTACTATTTTGGTCATCTCAAGTACATCAAACACTACAAAAGCAGTGGGCACAAGCGCGCAGATTATTTTCCTCAATGTGAAAATATATTTTTTTTGTTATGATCACAACAATTTTTACGTTTTTTTTTTTCCCCCCTACTCTCTTGTAATTTAACTCCGTGTCTAATTTAGCACCAAGCGTTATTCAGTGTAGCTATTTCATTCTTTCTAGAATGAATTCCATAAAATGATCGGGATTTGTGGGTGATCTTTGGTTCACTGTGTGGAAAGTAGACAAGATGAGAGAATATAGTCACAATGCACACTCACCGTCACCCTTTTGTTTGCAGTGTTTGTTTGTTTGTTTAACAAAGGGATTAAATGGGAAAATCCAGTGTGGTGCTGGAAGTATGTCACTGTTGCCTAGGGGTGAGAGTCACAGTTTTTTCGTACTGTGTGACTACTTTTTCAACGGCCCACATTTCCCTGATTGAAACGAATTGCAGAGACATTGGATGAGATGTATAGATTGAAGGGTAACATTTGTTGACAAATATTTGTCAGAATTGCAGAAAGTTGAAGTTCAAAGAAACAATAGTGTTTCAGATTTGTGTATTCAAATTGTTCGCAAAACCATTGTTAGTCATCACGTTTATCTGCGATCAATATTTCAACTTGAGCTGCTTTGGGTTTTGCATCGTTGGACTTAAAGTAAATGTGCATTCATTGTGCTAGAGAGAGGAGACATGCGCTCACCTCGAACACTTTTCATGCATCTTAGTCTATGGTTGTGCCCCCACCATGTTTTTTTCTTTTCGTCTGCACTGATTGTGCCTTCATTTTTTCCTTCAGCACACCAGGTTTTCATAGTAACAATGAAATCCGCAATATAGTATACTGATATATATGAAGTAATATTTATGAGTTAAGGATTACCGGTAGGTTCAGCAACAGGTGGATTTTACTTCTGAAATGTCACAGGCTGCTATAAATTACAACATGGTAAATTCGTTTTTCACAAGCTTTTATTTGTCAGTTTTAAAAAACAAACAATCAAAGAGCTTTTTTAAATCAGCGTCAAAAATACATTTAGGGACGCGTAAAGCCATCTCTGATTAAAATTTGCTGTTCACCAGTGCTATTGGCAAACTGAAACTTTTAGTGATAAATACTAAATACGTATTCAGTATGCTAGCAAGAGGAGGAATAGGGAGGAGATGCGCTCACCTCTCGACCTTGTTCGTGCTACTCTCGGCCTCGTATAAAACGTGTCAGCTTACAATGGCGACGTAAGTACGGGAGTCCTCATTCTCCAGTTGTTTGTTGACGCAATTCTATTCCTTTCAACTGATGTGCCGTGGTTTTTCCACGGTACATTCCAGCCATTGTAAAAGTGGCACGATTCACAACATTTGCCATTTTCCTCAACATTCTTCCTTTCTCTAGCCCCTTACATACCCCCCCCCCCCCCCAACACCACCACCACCCCCCCATCCAGCTTGATGGACTTTGATGAGATGGCGTGTAGCGAGCGCTAATGAAAGGCCTGAGCGAGGCTGAAATGTCAGCCCAAATGTTAAGTCAACATGATCGTCCGCCTGACCATGTTGATGAATTATGAATCTCGGCCCACCTGAATAGCAATCGGTAACCATTCAAACTCACTCCCGCTTCTAATTGGTCGCCGTTATTCACAACGGATGCGAAGCCTCGACAAGGATGAAATATTAAACGGCAACATTTGCGCCCTAGCTGACCTTTAAGATCAAACTATCCCAGAGCTTCGTTTCCTGTCTACCTTACCGCCTCGCCATCACAGTGTGAAATGAGCGCACTTCCTACCCGCCCACCTCTTATATTAGCACTGATGCAAAGTGAATACACAGTTCAAATCCTGTTCTGTTGCATCAGTGCTCCGAATATCTCCTCGACGGTGACTCGGACGCAACATGGCGACAGCGTGTTATTTATTTATTTTTTTTCCGGAGTGTTTTTTTTTTTAAGTGGGTACCAGGTTGTGAAGCAACAGCATGCTTTAAATGGAATCTGAAAATCAAACTGACGCCCACATGCAGTGGCCACCTGGGTAATCCCGGCTGACCTTTGGCTTCTGTGTGACTGTGCATAAATGACGTGGCCTCCTAATGAACTCATCAAAACCCCACGCTGCATTCTGGCCTCAACCTGCTGCTGGGAGCCCGCGCAGCATGCCTTATTGCAGTCATGGAGCGACAAATGTAGTCTTCTTTCCAGCTCCACAAGCACTGAAACTGCTGTAATCAGAAGAGTAGATTGTGCTTGATTGTATTTCTTCTGTGACATAAATCATAGCTGAACTGTATGGGCAGTGGGGAGACTTTAGACAGTCTTGAAAGTTTTGATGATATTTTGCGCGATTGCAAAATTTTGAGGCGGAATTTTCAAAAAATGTTAACTCCAAATTCTACGACAGGTACAGTAGTCGTTTTTGATAGATTCGAAATGTAAGCAAATTTGGTGCTGTTCTGGTTGGGTTATGCATCACATGATCTGGAATATGTGTTCATTGTGTTAGTGAGAGGAGCTGCACCAAACCAACGCTTGGCCTCTGACAACTGATATATTTTGAGATGCATCAGGAAGGTGAAGCATTCTTAAATGAGTTTGTTGTAGTTTAGTGTCAAATTAAACGAGAGTTCTTGTGTACTTAAATCCAACGCAAAGCTTGGACTTTAGTCTGCTAGCTTAATTCCAATGCCAACACATTGGAGAACGCATATTTTCAAGCAACTTATATTTGAACACAAACAGTGCAGCGACACATTCAGACATTCAATACAACACTACTCGCAGTCATATATTCTTTATCCTTCACGTGAGATATCTACTCTGTACTGATGCCCATTCATATTGTGTTACTGTGGTCCTCGGACCCATGTATAAAACCTAGAGTATGTCTAAATAAGTGGTGGTTGAATTCAGTGGGGAGTTGCTTTCAGACCATATAGACCAGGGGTGGACATTTCCGGCCCTTGGGGGCTGGTATCCTGCCTGTTCTCCATCTCTCCCTGCTGCAACACACATGACACAAAGGATCATATAATCAGCATCATCTGCATAAGCTGGATAATGATCCTTATCATTTGTATCAGGTGGGTTGTACCATGGAGACATATACATGGAACACATAAAGTGCCCACCCCTGATATAGACCTATCAGCTCTATGCTTCTATTCTTTATACTCGACTAGTTTTCTGCAGTTTTGCGTGGGTGAATGTTCCGATACAGAAACACATTGTACGAGTGTGAACCTCCGCTGGCGCTACCTTGACTGTACCCGGCATTCTTTGACAGAGGTTAATATGGCTGCGCCGCATACTGCTGTCCATCTATCTGCCCATCACTTTCCATTTTGATGTGCTCAATGCCCCATTGAAAAGACGAGACAAAGAGACTTGGTTGAAAGGCACGGACAGTATTGAGGAGATTTGATAACTCATTGAAAAGCATCTTTTGGGCAGCAGGTTCTTAGCGGCAGCGTTGGTGAAAGGCCTGCTGGGAGGTCTGACTGTATTAGCGGAGGTAGAGGCTCTTGTGTTCTGCTCAACTGGAAAACCGCAGGACAAAGACGCGCGTTGCCTAATCCCTGCTCGGCTGCAAAACAAAAGGGAAAGCTGCCGCTTTATCGAAACTACAAGGCCTTGTGTGTGTCGGTGTGTGCGTTTTGTTTGCGTGAGATTTTTATTTTTGTGCAGCTGTGTTCATACTGTGCCATGAAAACCAGTTATCTCACCAGCCTACTGTTCAACTCTTGGACTCTTTGCTCAGTCTCACCATGCAGCCGCCATTTTATGAAATTCCTGATTAGACTTTGCTTCCGGTAGATGCTGGAAATCAAGTCGCCCTTTCTTCATATCGATTGCATCTCAGAGCATTTTAAAATCATGACCAAGGCCTTGAAATGTTGTTCTTTTGAAGCTAATTTTAAAGACACCTTCAACGTCCCAACAGAGTTGTTTGCGCACCCCCCATTTCTACCCGGCTCAAAAACAGTGAACGGCGGCACACTATTGTGTATTGATTGCAAATCCTCTTTCATCCTGCTTTTTACGGCTACACAAAGAAACTGATGTTAGTTCATTTTATATTGTCCACCTTTGGGCATCATTATTTATGTATATTGTGAGATAAGTTAGTTTGTTTGGAAATACAGGATTTGTTTGCTGTGAACACATAGAGGGACCGGTAAACTACCGGTAATAGGCTAATACAGTTTGTATTGTAATTTTTTTAGTCTTATCCATTGCTCTTGCTCTCTCTCAATATAATGTTTTTGAAGATGTTTGTATTATTATTGTAAATTATTATAAATGCTATGAAAACATGCCTTGGGAGTATTTAAGTAGGGTTATTCTATATCACAAATTTCACTTATTGCAGGGGTCGTCTGGAATATAAACGCCGCAATGGAGAGGAGTTACTGTATGCTGTATTAATTCAACAGGCTTCCTTGAGCCCAATGACTACTTTCCCATCTAATGCCATTAGCCAATATTGAGGATAGGTTTGACAGAAAATAAAAAAAGTGAATTTGAGAATAATGAACCTCGAATAGGCGCAGGTTCACTGTATCACGATTCTCTCTCATTGGGTGGAAGGCATTATCTTCTCTCATTGGTCCATGGATTTTCCATCACGTGTCGCCTTTGAGGAACACGTCTTTCTGCCTGTTTGAATAATAAGCTCACTCTCACAGATCTCCTTTCTGTCATCACTGAAGTGTGAGGAAGCAACACGGGGGAGGATATTGTCTGCGTGCATGTCTCTGCCTGCCTCCCTGGGGTGACAGCCGTGTGTCAGGGTCTCTTGCTCGCTTGCTCCAGATGGCCCAGCCACTTGCTCTCGGGGTCCCCTGCCTCCCAGCCTTCATTGACCGGAGGCCGGGGTTCTCACGGCCCGGGGGCCCGCAGACTCATTGCTGCCGCCTGGCCTCTGGGGGCCTTTGTGGCCTCAGAGGGGCTCAGGGGTCATCCGGGCGTGACAGCCGAGACAAAAGGAGCGTCCTCGCCCAGCTCCCACTGACTTAACTTGCAGTCTCCCTCAGAAATCGCCACAGTCTGGTGTTTGGCTTGGACAGTCTTGCATGGCCTCAGTCTGGAGACTCTGGCCCGTGTCATTAAGTGATTATATAACACATGCCTGAGGAGCCCGCTGCCTGGGAGCTCAAAATATATTGTAAAAGTGTAAATATTAAAAGCAGTCCAGGGATGCGTTGAGCCATTGTCTAGGATTTGTTCCTTTTTGCAGGTCACTATCAATTATGTTCTGGTTCTATTCTCAAATTTCACTTTCTATTGTGGCTGCTTTTATTATTATTTTGCACTACCTTCATAGTTTCCGACAGCGCGCAATTAAGTTGTTTATGGTCAGGCAAATATTTACAGTAATTAAGATTACTACTGTGTTAGGTTACTGATAGACTGATATAGCACTTTCTGACTCATGGACAAGTTTGGGAAGGATAGGAGAGAGAATATGTTTTAATAAGTGTGCTCACACCACAAATAGCGAAAATCAGTTTTTTAATTGCTCAGCGATGCTACCAGATGGCAGCAAAGCACTTTATTGAATTAGACAAGGCTATGGCCTGACTAAATGAAGCTCCTCCCCTCGCTTCAACATAGGTCCTTGTCCATGAGATGCCTCAAGATGGCGCCAAAGCAATCATTTTCTTTAAGACGAGACTTTCGCCTGGGCCAAACAACAGCGGACCCGTCCGTTTTCCAGCAAATAACAGGGCACAGGTTCCTGAAAAAAAATCTGTGAATTTGTGAATGCTGAACTGAGACTAAGAGTTGGAATACTGTAATGGATTCAAAGGCCAGTATGTGGTTTAAATGCACAGTGAATACCTGTTTTACGTGAGAACGTCCATTTTACAGCTCTGATCTGCTAGTGAATGCACACATGCACAGTGACAGGCTGTTTTTGATGTGAAAATGCAGCGGACACATTAATGGCGGCCGCCGTTTGAGTGCTGGTCCTCTTCCAGCTGAGCTTATTAGCATGGATCTCCCACGCAGACAGAGTTGACCTTCACTGTGGTGAACACTTGTCAAAATGCCAATGATAATTACCTGCTCTCTCTTTGGCGAAAACAGCACAGTGCTTCATCTGTGGAGCTTTACAAGTCGGCCGTGTTGGGGCCGCTTGTTGTGGCCCATCTGAGCTGCTGGGCTTCCATTTTGCCACTGTGATATTTTACTGCTCTGAACCAACAAACCACCAGAGGCTGGGAAAAAAAAAAGCAAGTGAGAATTACATTTTCTCGCCTACATTTTTGTTGTTGTCCGTGACGCGCCGTGGTGAAATGGATTTTTTTTTTTTCCATTTTTTTATTTAAATAATAAACAGTACTGTGTCCGCTCCCTGAACATCTGTATCAGTGAGCATAGAGGTCAGAAAACAAGCCTCCTTCATCCCGACCCTCCCTGGGCACTATCCTCTCTCCTCCCCATCGCTGGCTACCACCCTTTCTGCTTGAGTGCTTGAATGTGCTCAGTTCGGTGATCAAAGTCTTCCTCGGTCTCTTCTCCTCCATTGCCGGCGGCTCTGTGAGTGTGCGTTCGATAGAGGCGAGCATGTGTGTCATACACTCCATCCTCTTTTGCATCATCCGCCTTCTGCTGGAGGGCGCGCACACGTAGCGCACAAAGACGGACAGATGCACACACACATTGACGAACGGTGACGCTAATGCGATACGACAAGCTCCGCGTTTTCCGTCTTTTGCCGAACGTTTATGCATTGATGAGCTGACAAAGACGTGCCGTAAGAAGGAAAGAACACGTGTTGCTGCTTGCTTGTAGCCGGGCAAAGTTTTTTCCTCTGTGGCTGCTGCGTCAAATGGTTTGTTTTGGTGTTGGTCTTGAAGCGTAGTTTGCTGCCGGTAACAATGGGAGCCAATCCAACAAGGAAATATTCCAACAATCTCTATCTAGTCTGGAAAAAAAACGAGTTGGGTGTGTTTTTCAGTTGTTGCCATTGATTAAATAGCGTTTTTTTGTTAGTTAGTCCACAATTTTAGCAAAGCTATAGGAACATGGTTTGGTAGCATAAAATACTTCTTTTGAATGTTGGGATGTAATTATTTTTTGCCTTATGCCGATTATAGAAGTGGCCATATCAGCCGATCGTATTAGCCGGCCGATTAATCAATCAGGCACTAAACCAAGGTTTTTATAGTTCACTTTGTCACATTTGTAAAGTTTTGTGCACTTGGACGTGGTTTTAGAAAAAAAGAAAATGACTTGCATGTTCTGGTGTACACAGGTCGCAAGTGTGTATCCTGCAAAGCTGGGAAATTTAACATCCGAGACAAAATTCTCCCACTCTGTTGCATTAAAAACATGTTAACATGTTTACTGTAATTATGACTTTACTACGGGATTATCATAGGTTAGCAGTAGGTGTGCAGCACTTCAACGCTGAAAATAAAATCTGACCAATTTTCCTTGTTTTTTTAAACCCCGTTTTTGCACTTTGATTCCTTTTAACACTCATGTGTCCAGTAAGATAAGACAGCGGTCTCACCTGGTTTGCCGCGACACATCTGGGTTGGCTAGAATTTTTTTTTTTATTGTGTAGTATGGAGCCGAATCGCTGCCCATCAATGAATTCGGACCAGATGAAGCCAGCTCAAGTTGTGAAAGCACTTCCGAGGCCGTGATGGTTCATTCCAGCTGGACTCTCCTCTTATTCTCTGAACCGACCACTCCCCGGGGAGTTGTTTCTGACAATTATTAAAAAAAAAAAAAAAAAAAAAAAAAAGCTCTTTGGGAATCCTCTCTTTTTAAACTCTCTGGAGAGAGTGAGCTCTCATCAGACAGTCTTTCACTGTGTGCCTCTTACAGGAAAGTTGTCATGTGGAAACATTTCTATTGTACCAAGAAGCCGAGAATGTTCCAGACGATTAATGATTCGGGCAGTGTCTTTAGCTCCCTTTTATCCTGTTTATCCTCGTCCGTCATGCTCTTCCCCTTTCCTTTGCCGCTTCTCCATGCTCTCCTGCTCCTCGTTACTCCTCTCCGCCACACTCGAGTGTTCACCTCAGCGTTGCTCCTGTAAACATGTTTACTGTGTCGACATGGCTGCTGCGAAGAAGCTCAAGACAGTAACAGGTGCCTGTCAACAGCTAGCTAGATCTCTAGTGCATTAAAGGATCTTCACCCGTAGACGGGATTAGTGTCGCCTGGCATTGTTTGTTTGCTAATTCCATCTCCGAGGTATTTGTCGGGAAATGGTCATGAATAATTGAAAGTGATTTCTAGTGGATGAAACCGAGCTATCTCCAAATGTCGGGAGATAAATGAGAAACGCCTTGCAACGCAAATTGAAGCAATGGAGCGAACCAGGGAGACCCCAAAAAAATGAATATGCATTGTTGGGCTGGAGAAAATAGCATAAAGATGACATATTAATGTGTTAATGCACGTGTCTGGAGGAATTCCAAGTGTGTTCCCGCCATTAAATGAGACGCGATTTCATTGATGCCCCTTGTTTTCGCGACGATAGCGTGACGGTGGCTAAACACGTCCCTTTGACGACTAAAACATGATGAGACGTGTGCGAGTTTTAATTGACAAAATGAAACTGGATGAAAATTGGTGCGTTACTTGTCTGTCAAACGTTCAAATGCATGTTCACCACACGATGTTCAATCATCGGTAAGTCCTCTTTACGTAACTTACACATACATACAGTATAATGGTACTCGACAGCTGACTTGTGATAAATTTCAAGGCAAGCTTAGAGTTTTCCACATAATTGCTGGCACAAACGAAGCGCAAGCTAGCGTCAGGCTGATGTGATTTGTTGTGCTAACGTCAATTCATTAGCTGGTGCGTGTGTTGCTGTTATGATGCTTTTTGGATGGGTAGCAAGTGTAATGCGTTGCCATATTGACCCACGTTTGAATGACGCGCAAAAAAGCAAAGAAAACAACCAGTACAGACGCATTTGATTTTTGGCCATTGCTTGGAAAAAAGATCAGAAAGCTGTGTTGCGTATTTGTTAAATGACTAATCTTTAATTGGACTATGAATTGGATGAGTGGGAGGCATTTTATCCACACGGCTAATCATCAGTGGATGTTGTCTATTTATCCTCATTATGATTCTGCTTGATTGAAAACATTTGTGGATGCAAATGTCTCAAAAGATTCACACTCATCGAGATTGTGGAAGCAAAGCTAATTATCAACCTCTTTTATTTGGTGCAAACTGTTCCCGTTTGCCGGGATCCGGTTTTTACGCAACTCCAAATGTTGTAATTGAGCTCCTCTGGGTAAAAGCCAGAGCTGCCATTTAAAAAAATAAAGAAATAAAAAACGCAACTGAAGACTTTACGTCGTGAGCTCATTTCCGGATGAGCCAAGCGGGATGGCAGCCTAATGGCTTCACTTGCATTATGATTTATAACACAGGGTGTAGATTATTAACAAACAACAATTGTCCTCTGTTTCACTTTTAGCAATTTTAAGGAATTAAACTACTTTCCACCAACTGATTCCAACCAGAGAAAGCCGTCAAAAAACTGAGTAATTCACTGTTCACTCTCCTTGTTAATTTTCCCAATTAATTTTTATTGTGGTTGTTTCCAAAACTAACCCAAAAAACGCAGGCTCTGGCTAAGGCTAGATTTGATTCAAATCTGCCAAAAATCACCAATCTTATCTGCGGCAATGTATGATCTGTGGAATAATGCTAGGCTAGCGTGAACATTTGTTACTGTTTGGCTAGCAACCAACCATACATACCGATAATTGTTATTTAAGGGCAGTAGCAACACACATGGTGTTCCCCCCATCCCCAGCCCCTTCGCCCCCCCCCCATCCTGTGGTGGCTCCCTCACATTTAAAAATTTGGTTCGGATGTTAAAAGCGGCTACATGTCTACCCAACTTTAGCCAGCTAAGCTAACAAATCTATGATCCTGCTATATCACAAACCGTTTTGTACATTGTGAAAATCCCTGATTTGCAACTGTCTGCGGTTTGCAGCAACTGTTTTTAACGCATCTTTATAGTATACATACTGCAATGACCTTACATGTCGCAAATCAATACGTAGTTCTTTCTATACATTTCATCCTTTGTTTTTTTTCGTCGCGTTCAAACATGATTCCAGTGTGTTTCAAACGTGTGTTTTGAGAAATTGAAACTTGTCAAAATGTGGGGAAGGGGGTACAATTAGTTTAAAAACATACTGGAGATTTTCACCTATAGCAGGTGAAACCAATAAATAGACGTTCGCTGTCATAGTAAATAGAGAAGTAGAGCACCCAAGTGACAAAGCAACAAGCATCCATTCCCACCATTACTTTAAAGCTCGGTGTATGAGGCCCCTTGTCTTCTATGCTATGTTTAGTAGTCTCCTTGAGTTTTTGTCACGGCTCCATAGATTGGAGTAGCAGGAGAGAGACGGTGGGATTAAAGCACCATGTTGAGCAGAAAATCCAACCTCCTCTTCAGTGGCGGCCCCCACCGGCTCCCACCTTTTCCTCCTTTTTTTTCGCTCCGTGCCGACCCTCTCAGCCTTCATCTCTTCTGTTCTCTCCGTCCTTCATCTTCCCGCATCGAACGCCGCCTCGCTGATGGCTCTTACCATGTGGAGAGCAGCGGGTTCTTGTACGCCGTCTTTTTTTTTTCTTTTTTTTCTTCCGCATTATGAAGCAGCTCATACAAACAGACCAGTAAACGAGCATCACCCCATCTCCCTGCTATGACTCATAATGTAATGATATCAAAAAATGCACCACCCCCCATTATGCTAAATTGAAAGAAGCTGTGAAGATGATCTTCTGGAGGAGTTCGCGACAGGGCTTTATGTAGTGCTGATTCAATCACGCCCCCCTGTCCAATTCGGCAGGGGTGGGTGGGGTGGGGGGGAAATAACGTTAACCTCGCTGTAAACCATTAACAACACCCACCAGAAACAATGTTAAAAACATTGGCATCCTCAACTGAATACCCTGGACCATCGGTAGGTTAGAGTACCTCTCCCACATACTTTAAACACATTTAAATTGATTGAAAACACACTTTTTCAACACACGTTAAATGTATCTGAACACTCAAAATGGAAAAAGATCTGATATAAAGCGAGACTGTGTTTGGTGATGGTGGGGAATTGCTTTTCTGTACTTCAGCTTCCACTCCGACCACAGCTTTTCTCAAAATTAAACTCCTCGAATCATCCCGACAGTTTATCTACTAATGTACTACAAAACATAAAACCTCAAAACTATATTTAGTTCACAAGTGGAAGGCTGCTATCTTGCCAGCCAGCTGCTAGCTAGAAAAGCTAGCATAGCAGTCCACGTCTTCACTTCAAACGTTACGTTCACGTTAAACGGCCCAAACAGATGGACTTAAATCGACAACATCCCTAAATGTTCGTCAAACGAGGTGCCCTGATGGTTTTAGATTGTACACCTTGGGGGCCTGCCAACTGGAAGATACCACAAACCTAATGTTTAGAACTAATGTTTCTATATTAAGTAGTTGAAAAGACTATACACTGCCAAAAGCAACATGTTGAGATGGAGGTGTATTGCTTTAATGGGATCAAATACCTCTTTAGTGTCTAAAATGTTCATAATCTTCCAATAGGCTGTTTTAAAGCTTGTCTTGGATCGCAATTGCCGCGTAATATAGTGTATCGTAGAAGCAGTTTTTTTCCCCCAATTAAAAAGTATAGTATAATGTCTAAGAATGGAATAAGACCATTCCAGTCCCCCGATTAACTGCCAGCAGTGTTACTCATGTTCAATTATGACCACATTACCTAATTGCTCGTTCTACAAAAGCACTATTTTTTTTTTTTTTTTTTTTGATGGGTGGATCTTTTCAAAGTGAGAAATGTCTTGAAGGTCTGTAAATCCACTAGGTGTAAAAGCTCAAATATCTTGTAAGGTTCAGTGTAATATGAGGTTACTTTTCCTGGCGTTACAATTGCAGTATGTCATCAGTGGGAATTCTGAGCGAAAATTACAGAGGCACCGGCTGGCCCACCACTCACCACATCGAATAATAAAACAACATTTCTTGCAATCTATGTACCCTTAGGGGCCCTATGTTTTTTGTAGAAATTATGATTATTATTATTCAACAAAAAGAGATGGCTACATATTTGTTGGATAGTGCAGCAGGTGTAGGCATACAGGTGTTTCTGCACAAAGAACAATACAAGACCATGTTTTGGTTTTCTTTTTTTATCGCGTATGTTCTTTGCCTACTAATGGCGCCTGTGCACTTAATTGGCCCCCGCATGCGCTGCCCTGCCAGTGGTTTTAGTGCGTTACAAGTGTAGGGAAACAAAAGGGAGCCGACGAGCTTCAAAGCACCCGGGTGACATTTCCCATCTTCAAAGCGCTATTTTTGCTTTTGTACTTCCCTTTTTTTTTGTGTGGGGGGGAGGGAGTGTGATTATATTATATATTTTTTCTACCGAAGGATTACAGCTGTCTGCAATCATGGCGTACAATTTAGGTTCCCTTTCAGCACATTTTCAATAGAGGATGTTCAGCGTGCCGCCTGGTTTTAAGGCCATTATGCTTGAATTGTATTTCTTCAAATATATTCTTTTGTATATAGTTTCTCGTGTCACCACATATATATATACATACTGTCTGTGTCATTACTGTGCACGGAGAACCAACCAAAACAAGCGCTATAAAAGATGGATGGATGGATGTTACTTGGCGATTGCCACCCTATCACTGATCTTACAGAACCCCGGTGACAGTTTCCAGATGGCCGAGAGATGCATCGCATGCCCCCTCCCCTCATTTTCATTCACCTGCAGAACCCCCCCCACACACACACACTTTCTTCCACCCTCTCGTCATGTCTATAATTCATGACCAGGTGCAGCAGCATCTTTCTTTGGCATGTGCCTGAAGAGAGAGGAAAAATCGACAGATGTTCAATTTCTGCTTCCTTTGTGCATTTTGAGCCGTTTCCTCTAGTGTGCTTTGGACGCCCCTTTTTACTATATGCAAATTGCAACGTTGTGTTAATTTGGCATACAAAGTCGCGGCTATGACTGATCGATGCCTAACGTTGGACTTGTCTGAAGTCGACGAAAGCCCCGTCGCTGTGATAGACCGGGGGTGGGAATCAAGTAACTTTCACAAAGGGGTGTTACTCTTTGAGTTCTTTTCTGGCGGCAGTAAAGTTCCAATGTTATACAAGCTGTATAGTGACTACGTAAATATCGGAGCAATGTGTTACTGCATTTCTTCAGAGTTGTTCCTTGAAAAAATAGAGTCAAATATTTACAAAAACATGAGGGTCGTACTCACTGTGAAATATGATAAACAGTAAACACTATTCAAGTGACAGGCAAATAAATGATTGAAAATGCAGCGCTCGGAATAGCCAAAGCTAGCAAAGCTAACCACTAAAGGCCTAAATAGACCCAAACGACGTTGGCCAACAATGACGTAAGCCGTCTGTCATACCCCCTCTTGTACTTGTAAGAAGATTAAGGCGTCGAAGGCGTGCTCACTGTTTATCCGCATTTGTCACTTCCCGTTGGTGCTGCGAGTGCTGATTCGCTAGCTAACAGCCAATCAGAGTGAGCAAATGTCACGACTGGCGACACCGATTCAACATGCAGATGGGGAAAAAAAAAATGTGTGGTTAGGTAATCAGCTAATCATTACAACTTTCGTAATAAAGTCAACAAGTTGACTAATCGGTTAAAGCCTTTATGTGTTGGTGGTTTTCTAAGAACATTTCACTCACACTTACACTTAGAACACTTCATAACACTCACTGACCCCAAACATTTCAAGTTTGTTGTATGTGCATTCAGTCCTAGTGCAATGAAAAATTATTTTATTGCCCATCTTCTGCTTCGGACATTTCAGCTTCATTTTCTGGAAAAGGTCGATACTTGGTTTATCTCCGTTCTTGAATGCGCTGTCATTAGTGCTGCAATGGCGTAGTGTTGACAGGACACAGTTAAGTGTGCGATGACACACAGTGCATCGATGTGTGATGTTGATGATGTTGCCGTATCAATACTGAGCGATCAATGGCTATATCAATAGTTTCTCTAGCCATCCATTTAACGCGCAACATATTGCTTTTTTTTAAATCAGCATTTCTTGCCAATCGGCCATCTGAAAGAGGGAGAAAGACCGCCCTAAATTATGGATATGCTTTAAAACTGGTCCCTCCTTTCAGGCCTCTGTCCTCCGCCTCGTCTTAAATCGATACCGGCTGACTGTCACGGGTCACTGGCCTGTATACATGAGGTCAGACGCCTACAGAAGAGCGTTGGCTCTCTCAGGACTCTCTGCCGAGGTGATAACTCGTCTCTATCTCAGAGTTCGCTTTAAAGGACACCCAACCCCTTTCAATTCAACTCCAATATCCGCCTCAGATTGACTCGAAATGGGATTTCAGCTTCACTTGTTAAATCGGCCGCCTAAGTGGTCGTTTATATAACGCGGTCAAATCCGTTTTACTGTGCCGAACGTGCGCTACGAATGAGCATTTGCTCTGGAGACGAGCTGGTTTTAATTGAGAAAATGCTGTTGGCCTCGGATTTGAATGGAAAATCAGCAAAGATCATCAGGGTTTTTTTTTGTTTTTTTTTTGGTGGAGAGGAGTAGTGTTTGAACATCATTAGGTTTGTTATAATGTGTAAAAAGCAAAAGTGAAGAAATATCGGCCGATTGAATCGGATAGCCAATTAATCGGTCAGGCCCTAGTAGTCAGGTTGATCGACATGAAGGTATCTGTACTTAAGTATTTTTACCTTCACTCCCTCCATTTGAAATTAGATACCCATCCTTTCTACTCTTTACTTTGTCAACATTGTTTGTTTTTTCAACCACTTCGATTGATGACATGACATGAATAGAGAGAGGTGAGGAAACACTTAGTTGACATCTTGTCAGAATTTAGCTTGCGGCAAAGCTGTCTGGTGTTTTTTTTTTTTCTCTTCTCAGTTACAAGGCGTATACAATTTAATAAAAGAGGGAACTATTTAGTGATTTATTTCATGACTCAAGTGATCAAAATGAATATTGTGTATGTATAAATGACAGTAAAAATTTAGTTTTCCTTTGCTAGTACAGTGGCGCCTTGAGTTTCATTTTTTTCCGTGACCATGCCCTCAACTCAAAACCGCTTGTGATCTTACGGCTTGTGTTAAAATGCAAGTTGTTTAAAGGTACCGCAATGACAATTCCAGTTTTGTTTACCCTTGTATGGCATTTTGCATTACATGATAGCATTAAGCTAGCGCATTTTGTAGTTTGTGGTAATTCCCACAACGTTTAGGTTTTACCACAGTATTCTTGACACAAGTATCTGTAATTCCACAAAGTACAGCGAGTGAGTATTTTAGCCACCTGTCTCTGCTAGTTTTAAATCAAAGTTCATTTCAGCGTGCAACTGTCGCCGGTGGCGTCTTCACACCAGATCCCTGTGTTAAGGCAACACGTGAGTCGGGGATTACTGAGCATTATTGCGTCGAAAACAACAGTCCGTCCAATAAGCCGCCAGGCGGCCGCAGATGCAGGCGAGCGTGAAAGGTGTGAGGTGTTACATTAGCACCTGGATGTGCGAACAGCGCACTCCTGACCTTTTAGCGGCGACTGATACACTACCTAGAAAAACCTGCGCGCCTTCTGTTAAATCCTCTCCTCCTTCCTTCGTCAATTCCCACCATCTGACTTTTTAAACCAACATTTCCTGTCATTTGTGGCCATTTGTCTCCTGCAGCTACTTATTAAAGGGCCCTCTTAGGAGCCATCACCTGCCGCAGAAATTCTCCCATTTAATGACTGTTGATGATGATGATAAACTGTCCCCCCACCCAAAAAGAAAGTAATACATGAATAACTTCCAAAACAATTGCTCTTGCTAATGAAACGACCACTCATCAAGTAATGAAAACAAAATGATCGACTGGATCCTCTTTGTTTGATGTGGTGTGTATGATTTAATTGCACTGGGCTTTGCATACATAAATACATTTTTTTATCATGAAAACCTAAAGAGTTGTTACACTCTACTCCGATTTTTGAAAAATAAAACAGATCATCGTATTTAGTTATGCAAATCTGATTAATGTTTCATTATATTGCGATAAAAATCTAAAGATGGAAATTACCTGTACTAAACAAAATAGTAATGTAAATACATTTAAGTTGCGCACGGCATCTGAAGTTGTGGCCACGAAATAATAATTTGTGACCACAAAATAGTAATTTGTAGCCACAAAATGCTAATCATTGATTAGAAAGTATTCATTTATAATTAGGGATGTAACGATTCATTCAAGCCCCGATTCAATTTTTGACTTTTCTGTTCCCGATTTTCGATTCGATTTTTTTAAAAATAGCTACCATGCTTGTCTCTGTGCGCTAGTGTGGTTCTGCAGCCACATCATCGATTTTCGATTAATCGTTACATCCCTATTTATAATATTATTTAGTGTAATTCGGACATTGCTCGAGCATTAGCGTTAGAAATAGACCACGGCATCTTTGAACTTGCATATAGACTCAAGTTATGTTAGTGCAAAAACAATCACATTTGTGTGGGAGTGGAAGTACGACGTAAATGTCTAATTATTCTAGCAGGTTGAATTCCATTCTTAGTCTGGCACACCCCCTTGGCAAACCCTGGTTTTAGAGCAGCCGCTGCAAATCGTTGTGCCTTGAACACTGGTGACGTGGGCAACTTTCTTCAAGTCACCTGCCAGGGGCCCTAATTAGACTGATAAGCAGTGCAAGTGGAATCAGATCTTGGCTGTAATCAGCCCTGCGGAGCCCTGACAGACGGCTAAATGAGGAGGAGATGAGCCGTGGCAGCCCAACAGGTGTCCATAAAAAAAAAAAAAAAATAGGAGTCTCGCTTATGCGCTCTCGTCGAAACTGCCTTGCGACTTCAATCACTGGAGAGGTTTTCCGACATATGTAGCAGCTATTTAGGATACGCATACTGCCGCCACCGCCCGCTTATAGATTTAATCGTCACGCTGTGACTCGGAATTGCAGCTTCGGATTTCCGAAAGAAAGTGAACTGTGCCGTAGGATTGATTTTGGGATGCGTGAGTGTCAAAATGTGTGTGTGTGTTTTTTTTTTTTCTTAATGTTGAGATTCTATTCCTTCTCCTTTTTCCTTGCTTTGTCTTCAGATCGTGATGTGATGATTATCTGTTTTTTATGGTGCTGCAGACATGACATGGGTTCCACAATATAGATGGGAACCTGGGAAAGAAAGGGTCCGTTTATGGCCACAAAATATTGATTTGTGTTGACAAAGCACTCGAGATACTAATTTGTGACCATGAAATAAAAAGTTTGTGAGTGAAAAGTACTAGTTTGTGATTGCAAAATAGATGCAAGGTGCGCATGAAACACTGATTTGTGGCAACATATTTTGTGCGCACGTTACAGCTATTAAAATGGCCTTAATTAAAAAGGGAAAAAAATCAAAGCAAAAAAAACAAGGAAAAAAAAAAAAAGGCGGAGTGTGAAATAATATCGATACTAATAACGTCTCTGACGGGAAATGTCACGTTTGTCATGCTGACAGCTGAGCGGGGCGGTTGTGTTGCGTCTTCTTTAAACACCCACCACCACTTGGCAGCTGCACACGCAGATGACGAGCACTGCAGGCTGACGCGTCGCCAGGATGCTCGTCGACGACGCGGGGAGGAAGAGAAAGTGAGAGGCGGTTCGGGGTTACTTAATGCGGCGGGAAGGTTTTTCCAGTGCTTTTAGGTTGGCAGCTGATGGCGAAGCCAGCATGGGTTCGCTTTTCGAGTCACCTCTAAAATGTAGTACGAGATGTTTCTGCAAAAATAAACAATTTAGACGTGAGGCGCAAGTACCCAATTCTGATTTAATGTCCATATCCGATTTTTCGGACTATTTCCATTGACATTTCAAGCGACACCAACATGAGTGTGTTTACGGATGCTCTTTCTGCCATGCCCTAAGATGGCACTAAAGCCCTGACTGATAGGAAAGTAGTAATTGACATCAAGTAATTATTTTTTGTGGTCTTTTTGTATGTCAGGGAAGTTCACGTGACGTCCATGTTTTCGTCAAGAAACGCGATGATGGCTCCACCCTGAATGGATTAGTCGGCGCCCCCTACCGGCAGAAATGACCTTATTTCCCTTTCGATTTTTTTTTGTGTGCCTTGAGTATCAAGTGTAGAACATGCAGAATCTTTCAACACCCTGTCGACATCTAGTTATCAAACGTTATGTGATAATTGTCATAACCCCTGCAGACCCCCGCACCCACGCCCCCCCCCGCCCCCCCTCACCCTATACTCCTAACTTGAGTGATGGCGTCTGTGATTGCTAATGACAGTCGGAACAAATTTTCAGTAATGAGGTCACATGGGTTGTCCTTCCCCCACACCTCCTTTCTTTTTAAAAAAAAAAAAATCCTTTCTGAAATCACCCTTCACAGCGCTGTCTGCACAGTCAAGCTGTTCCTGAAACACGAGTCAGCCAGCCGGCGAGGAACGGATCAATTCCTTCCTCCGCGAGACCTCCCTGCAGCCAAAATGGAAGCCTTGTCTGTCTTTTTCTTTTTCTTTTTTTATTATCATTATTTTTCTTTTTTTTTTTTTTTTGCCTGACTCACTGGAGCTCATATCCTGCCCTCCTGTCCATGTTAACACAAGCCCGAGTCGTCTCCAACCCCGGCTTTGGCCTACAAAAAAAAACGAGCAAAATAAACTGATAGAACCGTTTTAGCTGCTGGACGTGGAAGCTAACCAAGTTTGATTAAAAAGTCAAAATGGACGTTTCTATTTGATGGAGGTATCTATTTCACTAATTGGGAAAAAAACACATTTGTTTATTAGCGGAATCTATTGTACCACGTACACCCTTGGTTCTTATCACCCATACATAGTGTGTGTGTGTGGGGGTGTGTGTGCGTGTGGGTGTGTGTGCGTGGGGGTGTGTGTGTGTGTGTGTGTGTGGGTGCGTGCGCGCGCGTGTGACCTCGCTCACACATCCTTCTGCTGCGTGCTTCTCCCGGCTTGAGCAGGATGTCTGCGCCAACACATCATCGGCTCGGCCCATTAGCTTGTCGAGAGCGAACCGTGGACGCAAAGCGCATTTGTGCACGTGCGAACACGCGCGCTACCGGCGGTGTGCGCTTTGCCCACCCGTGCATCAGTTTTCGCACCGCCTGTGTATGCGCTCAGTGATGTGGTTAGTAATGCGGAGACTTGCAGGAGATGGTCCGTGGAGAGAGCCCGCGGGATAATTGCCGCCACACTGACAGGTAGGGCTGCCTCTGTCATAGTTGCCTCAGTGGGGAAGTAGTCGTGTGTGCGTGCGTGTGGGGGTGTGCGCGCGCGCGCGTATGTGTATGCATCACCATCCTTTTCCTCCAATAAGCATTTCCCCCAGTAGGCTCATCTTCAGACGGTAGCCGACATGCCGAAATGTTCATCCGCTGTCACTCACAGGCGCATCTTAAGATGTCAATCTTAACCTCGAGACACAAAGCTTAGTGATATTTTTTTTTTAATCAAGCTTTTGCACGTTTTAATGTTATCACGCAAACAAAACGTTCCTAACGAGACCGACGCAATTTCAGGTAACGGCGGCCCGGAGGTGTTTTTAGTGTTTGCTCAACTGCGGATGGAGAATTTGGATTTGGTGTATTGCTGTATTGCGGATTTTTACTGGTCGCTGCAAAGTTTCGCATCAAAGTCAGAAAAGGCTCGATTGTCAGATGTCACCTGAGTGATCATCCTGTGGGGTGGGGTGTGTTAAGAGGGATTTTGTTTTCTTTTCTCCCTGACATTTTGACAAAATATATTGACAAGTAAATTACAATTAAAAAAAAAAAAAAAAGCAGTGCCAAATCGATTAATCGAGCAGCTGATTTAATCAGACGATATTATCTTTTAATTTTTAGTTTTTGTCGATTGCGTCCCCCAATTTTTTAAATTTTTTTTATTGACCCATTACAACATAAGACAAAGATAATGACATTGAAACGTCACGTTTTTCCTCATCATGTGTGTGGTCTGTGAAATGAAAAAAAATCGATTCGGGTGTTGAAAATCAGTGCGGCGTTTCCCCTCATAAACTCACTCTTCACCGCCATCTTATCATTTGTGAGCGATTGCCATTGATTGACATGCAATGGGGCGCCTGCCGCATCTGGAGGTGGCGTCAAAACGTGAATCATTTGCCGGCTCCCGCCGCTCTCCCCGCCGTCTCCCGTCGTCCGTGACGAATTGGTGTCAGCGCCTATCAAAGCCAAAATGCCCATTCTACACCCAGTGTCAGAACAGCCACAATCTATTTATCAAGCGGCCAGCCATTGAAACTGATATTATGTGTGTGCGCATATGCAGTACCATATTTACACAAAGGGTGGGAATACTCAACGGCAGATGAGGTCTTTATTTGCACATTCCTGGTGTGATACTAAACAATTCTGGCGTCGCATTACGAGTCACGTCGAGCGAAACCGGGCTGTAAGATTGACAATACAAGAAAGGGAAATGCTTATTTGAGGGAAGCCTTCATTTAATTAATTGGCACTGGAGCAGTTTTCCAAACAAGCAAGCGGAATGTTACAGTTGCAAACACATTTGGCGCACCCCCCCTCCTCAGTACTCTCTCCCCCAAAAAATCAAGGGAAGCATTTATTTAGCTCGTGGAGCGTGCCAATTGGAGCACACTTTTCCAAACTTTTTAAGATGCGCGGCAGTCTCAACAGATTCGAAGCGCCTCCAAATCCCCACCTTTCCCCGCACGCCCTCGTAAAAAAAGCCAAAAGGGAGGTGTCTGTTTAAGGAAAGCATTTATTTAAGTAAATGGGGGCACTGTGTCGATCAGAGCAGACCTTGCCAAAGGTGTTAAGTCACGCACCCGTTTCAAAGTGTTCGATGCACCCTCCTGTCCTCTTCAAACATGAAAAATCTGTCAAAAATGGAGACATTTTCAAATTCGTTGTCGCACTAACTGTGAGAGCTGTCTGTCCCAAACGCCTTTAAGCCGCACACCTGCTTCGACAAAGCTGGCGCACCCCCTTTTCCACTGCTCGCCCCCACGAATAGTTAAAAAAAAAAAAAAAAAAAAGACTGTTTATGGCAATAAAGCTGCCATGCTTATTCATGCAATAGAAATGTGTTATTTTATAGATAACAGCTATTTTATTTTTAATTGAATGCACCCCCTGGGGTGCGCGCACCGCATTTTGCTATTACCTTTATTAGAAGGAAGGCGACTATTCGAGATATGTGCAGCAGAGGCAAGGACTTGTGAAGGTTTATTATTAAGCCATCTTCCAAAAAAGCCCGCTAATAAGAAAAGGAAAGGGGGGGGGGGGGTTACGCAATTATAAAAGTGTCATGCGGGTTCCGTTTGAAAGAGGAAGGAGCCTGTAATGTGTTTGATATCAGAGGCAGGGTCTTCGGTGGACCCTCGGCGCATGCTAATTACGCTGCTGCCGCCATTACCGGGCCCGAACCAGGGCCACCGGCGCACTTTATTACCTTCAACATCATTTGTAATTGTCAGTCAGAAAAAAAAAAAAAGAAAAAAAAAGAGAGAGAGAAAACTGGCATATGGAAAGAAAAAAAAGGAGTCGCTTTTGTCGCAAAGCCACAAGTCATGTTGATTTTTAGGCTTGTTGTCGGGGGCATTCTGTCATCTTATCCACATAAAACCATCGATCAGGATGAATAAACAGCAAAGGTGGCCAGGATTGTGCACCCCACCCCATACCCGTGTAAAGTTTGCTAAAGGCCCATTTTGCTGTTTTTGTTTCTGCTTCAATCACATATTTTTTTTTTATTCAAGTCATTAATATTGTAAAAACATGCTGGAGGAGAAAGGGGGGGCGGAGGGGGATTCAGAACACGTAGGAATAAGGCTCGTAAAAATGGCAGCCCTATCTGCTGCCATGTACATTTTGACAACTATCGTCGCGTTACAAGTCACACCTGAGGGGCGCTCGCGTGTGATTTATCGTACGCCGCCGCTTGGCGTCTCTTCATACTCGGAGCCGGGCCGTCACATTGTTTTTGAGTGGGAAATGGATAGCAGGCAATCTGTTTGGAGAGGGGGCGGCGGCAGAGGGATCAGGTGCATCCTTCTCGCCGTCACCCCTCCCCCTCCTCTGTCTCCTGATAGGTGCAGACTCGTCTTTATATGTGCGCATCGGGGGTGGAGGGTGATGTGTGGAATGGCGGCTTTAATATCGAAGCGATTGCCGACTGATAAGGCTAACGGCTTCGGAGAGAGCGAGGCGCGAGCGTCCGCCCCCTCGCAATAAACACTTTCATTTTGTTTTCGACGGGATTGACGTATTGAGGGAGGCGGCGGCGAGAATCCAGATAGGGGGGGAGGGACGTATCTGCGTATTAACAGATCAATCAGAGGGACCCGGCTGAAATACGCCAACTCGATTCCCCCATTTGGAGGCATTACGACACGCTGAAATGCCGAATACTTAGGGGCCCACGGGAGGTGATCTATCTCACCGCGCCGCATTTATATCGCTTCCAACAATAACAACCGCATGTCATGTGTCAGAGAAATGAACATATATATTCATGACTTTAAGCTCCGATGACTTCATGATAATCGTTCGGGCATCGCCGTTAGAATCCACAATGGGGGCGGGGACGCCATTACATTATCCGCCAGCATATGGCGGAGAAGCGGCGCATTTTAATCAAATTATACTCAACGGCAGATAATGACGTTGAGTGCATATGCTTGCAAGCAATTTAAAGGTCACCTAAAGTCTGGCGCGCCCGTCGTGTTTCTACTCCTCGTTGCGCACGTCAAGGATCCCGAATCGCTTCCAAGGCAGCCGGCGATTGAAATGGCCTTTTCTTCCACTCACCACAAGTCCTTGATGAACTTTTGAAGTGCTCTGCAGCTACGAGAGTCGGGCTCGTCATCTGAATCATGGTGGTTTTGGTGAATACAAGTACTGTATTTAATTATTATTTGACGTGACATTGGATTCGCATGCTCGCGTCAAAGCTGACGCGGGCATGCGAGTTTGATCTGTAATAGCCTTGAAAGTAATGTTTTAAAGAGGCTATTCTTTTACCTGGATGTTGGCCGTCGCAATCTTGCCAGGGAGTCGACTGTGATCCATAGAATTAATACTTCAAAATGTGAGCGACGCCCCTCACGGTGAAGAAAATACACATGGATTTGCAATCATACATTTTGAACAGGTTTAATAGTTACGATTGTTGGCCCGGACTGTTTCCCGATCAGAGGAGGAAAAAAATCTTTAGCGCACCCCGCATTGCAGGATAATCAGTCAGGATTATCTTTTAGAGACGCCTTGCAGATTGAAATTAGGTGTGACTATCGGTACATGTGCCGCGGTTTACTCAAAAACAGGATTTTTTTTTTCTTTGTGAGGAGGTTGTGCCATCCCAGCTAATAAGCATCCATCTTATTTTATTGAAAGCTTATGAAAATGGAGCACATGCTGGATTATTATTATTTATTTTTTTATCAAGGGCTCAGCATCACTGGGAAAACCGCAAAGATCAAAAAAGGAGCAGCGGGGATGGGATCACATCAGAGATGAGACGAGATAGGCTCGGACAATACCTATTAAGAATGTCTGGAGAAGTCTCTTTGAAATGAGACCTGACGTCTCTTTTCTGCAGTCTGCCAGGAATATTTGTTGGCTCATTTGAAGCTCGGGAAATTGCCGCGTGCGGTTTGGAGTGCCGGCCAAGTTGCTTCCCCAATGAAATTCATGGCGTAGGACTTGTTACTGTCTTTTAAAAGTAATCCGTTTTAGTGCCGTTTGAATTGGAATCCGTTATTTTAATGTAGAATCTGAGGATCCGCCGTATAGTATGTACAGTTACAGCACATGTCCGCGTTAAGGCAAAAAAAAGCGCTGATTACCAGTTACGCAATTGAGTTGTGACTTTTTGCATCCTGTCGTCATCTGCGGAGGTTGAAAAAAAAAAAAAAAGAGTTTATGTGTACAAAGTAAGAAGTGGCCATTTCAGATGTAACTCACTGTTGTTGCAAGTCGTGTCGATGTAGTGGCTGTGTGTAGGCATGATTCTGACGGTACGATAACGCTCAACAAAACTATTGTGGTTTCACAGTGTCATGTTTGTCACTGTTTTATTTGGAAATGTTTTGTTGAATAGCTTTTTTCCCCCATTGAATGTGCTCCAGAGGTAATGTAAAGAGAAAAGAATAACATTTTTCTAAGTAAAATCAAAATGTAGTACAACATTAAATGTGCCTATTTCTCAGAAAATGAGTAGCTTCTTCTCTACTTTGTTCCACGATGTGACATAACGAGTGTAAAGGAACTGGCGTTAGCTTAGACATGCTAGCTAGCTGGTTAGCTAGCTAGTTAACAGCCTCGGTAGCAAGTCTATCGTAGTTATTTCACCAATTTTGGACACGCTAATGCTGGTAGCTGATCACAAACGTTCATTATAAGACAAGCCAGCATTATAGTAATATAGTAAGGTGAATGAATTGTACTTTTTGAAGATAGTTGGCGCTCTCATAAATTAGGTATGGTGAATATTACCTCCTCTCACAGTCACTGCTATTCAAACTGTGACTACATTGCAGCAAAGTGCCATTTCTTCAGTGACACTACTGCTGGTTATTCTAATTGCATTCCCAGCTGTGTTGTTTTCAAATAAAGAGATGGTTAGCTGTAAGCAAAACCAAGAGCAATGAGCTGTTCTGACCCTCGCTTCCAACCATCGTTCGTCCAGCCGACAGCTTAATGAGCTCTGTGAGTAGATTGTGTTTCCATCTAAAGTGGCCCCGTACCTTTCCCGCCATTGATTGGAGAGTCCTCCACCTTGATTGGCCGGTAAATGCCGACCGGCTTCGGCCCGCTACGACGTGTCAGCCAGCGAGCCGGGCGACCGTCACGCGGCGGCTCGTGTTGATGCAGAGCTAATCTTTTCGCCGTTTGACTCATGCCGCCGCCGCCGCCGCCCCAGAGGGTCCTCATTAGCGGCGAAACGTTGCGTGACCTTTTGAGCGTCTTCGCTCCTCCCCGCCACCTACGCCCTCGCCCAGCTGGGCCCAATTACTTCGCTCATTACCCCCCTCCTAAACAGCACCCAGGTAGCTCCCCCATGGCAGTCAGACGACTAAATACAGAACACGAATTGAAAATGAGCTTCATCTCAGACGCGTGGGTTGTAGATGTTTCTCCTCTCACTAATGGCTCATTTTCTTGACTTGACTTATGTGGCATTCTGACTTTCAGCGCTTTGAACAGGGTGCCCCCCCCCCCCCCCCAAAAAAAAATCGATTTGATTGCCTATTAGTCATGTTTTTCGTTTTGACTAAGTTGTTTATTGACACAAGTCTAGTGAATTAAAGTTAAGAAAAGGACATTCATAAAGTGAACATTCCAGTTCTCTTCCGCTATACAGGTATGGCCCGACTAATATGGATTTTTTTCAGGCCGATTCCAAAACAGTATTTCTCAGAAAAAAAATTACGATTGGCCGATTATTAAAAAAAATATATATTTAATCAATAGAATTGTTTGGTTCCTTAATTTGCAAAAAAAAAACATGAACTGAAGAATTTAACTTCAGATTTATATTATAAATGTATGTAGTACATAAGCAACATAATGAGTGAATTTACTGGAAAACACGATTCTCTTAAGCGTTAAATCACATTTCTTTTACCGTTCTGTCATGTGCATGTCTTTTTTTTTTTCTGCCTATACCTACTGAAAGCTTTTACTGATCCATGAGAAAATCAATTGATATTGGTGTTTGACCAGTAAAACCTTTATTTTGAAAATCGGCCGATACAAACGGCCAGTCGATGAATCGGTCAGGCCCTGATTGTGAGTCATCGTTCGTGTCGCAGCTATATTGCAATAATTTCTTTAGAATTATTTTATATTTGTACATATGTAAAAATCCTTACACTATTGCATAAGTCTGCATTTTTTTATGTTTTTTTTTTTGAATGGGTTTTAATGGGTCCACACACACAATGCACATACATTGCTTGTATGTACAACCTTTCCCAATACCCCCCAATCCAAATATCTCATCCCCTACACCTAAAATCTACGCCACCGCAATGACGAGATGATAGGATGATCAATGTGTCGAGACGAGACGAGAGAGTTTGAGCGCGGCGGCGGGCGAGAGAGATGGATGATTATCCTAAAAGTAGCATGCTTAATTAGATGGAATGCCGCATACATTGTGGCCCGAGTGGAATCACCGGGATAGATTAAAATACTAATTAAAACAGGCCCTCGCCCGATGTGGAGTGCGAGGTGAGCTTCAGTCTCTGCAGGGTCATTTGCATAGCCTTCATCTGGGGGAAATGGGATTTAAAGGACCTACTCGCTTTAACTCACATTCACATGCTAACAAACTCAATTAAAAAGGATGCGGCATTTTGCCACGCATTATTTAATTTGACGTAATCTATGAAAGCCCCCTTTGATTTTTTTGTTTTTCAATGTGCGTGTTTGCTTCAAAGGTAGGAAGTGATGGATGGGTGGGATTTACATGAGAATATGTCTGACGAAGCGAGCCGGTGGAAATGGCTTCGGCGTATTTGATGAGATCGCGAGATGCGCGCTGTATTAATTATTGTAAGGACAAAAGGAGGAGGCTTAAGTTATTAACGAACACACTTCAGCTTCAGTCGGTTGCGCTCCCAAATGTTTTGCGTCGTTACAGTGTTGTAAGAATTAAATGGCGCCAGTTCGCTCCGAGCTCATTTGCAGGCCTTTAAACCAATCGCACCTTGGTGGTACTTTGAAGTTTGAATGTCCCAAAAGTTGCCCAAGTCCTCTTGTGTATTTTCTTGCTTCTGTTAGCCATATTTATGGTTTCCGCTGGTTTCATTTTGTTTTCGTTTAACTGCATTGCTGACTTGATAGGATTCTGTCACTATTATTAATGCTAATGGTCTTGTGTTGTCTGATTAGTGACGCATTGCCCGTCTTGGGCGCGCCAGTGTTTTCCCATCGGGCCTCTTTGGAAAGTTCCTAACATTTATACCACCTTTCCTTAACCTTTGGGGAAAACGTCATTGGATTAAGGCGAAATGAAGAAGTGTCTTCTTTTCGAACACAGGAAAATACAGCATTGTTAAAATGATAACTCAAGACAGAGATCAGACAGGACTTTGGGAGCATCTTTTGGCATCTGAAATGGCAATAATCCTTTCCACCTGGGGGGCAGTGTAATACAGACACACGGATATATACATGGAAACGGTCCTCAGTAAACTGTAGTTGTATTATTCCTTTTCCAGACAGGATAAAGAATATATGCGCGTGAGTTGTTGCTGCACCGTTTGTGTCCAAACATACGTTGTTTAATGGGTTGTAGCACTTTGACATCCGTGCCATTAGCTCACCTATGGCGCTTTGCATTGTTTGTTAGTATTAAGACAACACACATGTCACTTTCTTTGTTTTATGGTTAGTCTGGGGAATGATTAGCTTGAAGTCTCATTTTTGAAGAGTTGTTCACTATCTGCCAAACTGCTGCTCGTCGTGAAGCGGGTCGAGTTGCATTCAGGCACCGCTGTCGTCCGCTTTAGTCGCCAGTCATCCACGTGACTCCTGGAGATGGTCTCCAACGACAGTAATGTGACAGAGACTTCGCGGTAACTTGTGACGGACACTCGTCCCCCCCTACCAGCGCCCGTCGTCCTTCAGAACGATTGATTGACTGTAGCAGAAACAGCGGTTTATTTTCCCAGTTGCGTCGACCGAGCGCTAAATGACGCGCACTCCTGCGTGGGCCGCTCGTTCCCTGCGATCGTTTTGACATCTGACTCACGCAGTCTCATCCGTTGCATCACTCTCGGTATCACTGGCCAACTCGTTCCGCCCTGGGAAGTGAGAATAAAACCCAAAAAACGTGCTACTTTGTCATTCTCTGCTCATACTCACCACCGCCTCCGCTTTTGTCTCCTGTGCAGTCCAAGGGAAGCGGCAGCTGGAGAAGGAGACAGGCCTGAAGATAGTGGAGGCTGGAGTCAGTGACGTAAGTTCTACTCACTTAAAAATATCATCCGTCCATTTTCTATACGGCTTATGCTGTTCAGGGGAGCTTAAACACATATAGAGAGTGACAGCCATGCATTAAGGCTGTTAGGTGAGTGTGCCACCACAGCACAGGTATGACACTCATGGTCATTCATGTAATTTGATGGTTTTTCCATTGTTACCTTTTAGTTGTACTTTCGAAATCCCGTTATTCACGGGGCAGGTGGACCGACCGGGCCAGGTATAATTGACACCTTTTGTAAGAAGTACGATGAAAAAAAAACCTTGTTTTTCCACACATAGCGGGTGGGGGTTGGTTTGTAACGGGGAAAATTGTGGGAAACCCCCCAAAACTCTACAAAACTAGAAAAAAAAAAGCTTTTAAAAAGTAAAAAAGATAATCAGGCAATATGCAAATCAGATGATGACCGATTATGATGGGATCGACTGCACATAGTTTCCTTGCGTCTTTGCACGTCGAGAAAAGCTCTATAGAACCAATGTATTAATTGAAGGAGAAAATTAAATCAAAATGCGTAAGGTGGAAAAAAACAACTGTTTAGCATATTTGTATGTTTGGTGCTCACGGTGAGCGAGCTAACAGCCACTTGTTTTGGCATCCATTTCACACCTTACAGCCTCATTTGTGCGGCCGCACGCCGACATCTTAAGCCGCCCGACGCATCGCCGACGCGCATCCGCTTAAGTGTTTTAGCCGTCAGTGCCGTCCCTCCCCGCGTTCATTTCCTCTAGACGGCCCTGAGAGCTTTTGTCGCCATGGCGAATAAAGCACAGCAAGACAAAAAAAAAAAAGCCCAAAGGCGTTTTGTTACACAGCGCAATGCGCAGCCGCTGCGTCCAGATTATCTGGAGGGCTTGTCGGTCCCTGGCGATGCACCCGTGACATATTCATTGGACAAAAATTAAGAGGGGAAGCGCGAGGACCCTCACGAGTGATCCAAATGAAAGGAAGAGTAAATGTGTATTCACCCCGCGCTGATAAATATTCATATGTGTCAGAGGTAAGGATCTAATCAAGCGCCCATTGATGCATCGTAGCTGGCTTAGTAAATGAGTTTCTGTGCGGAAATGAGACAGACAGCCTCGTAGACCCCTGAGCTGGCCTGATCTCCAGGCATGCTGGGATGGATGCCGCCTGTGCATCGCGGGACGGTTGCCATTGGCAACAGCCGTCGCCCGCACCATAGACTCCATCATCTTGCTCTGTTTGTCCCTTTTGGTGTCTTTCTTTGCCCATCTGTCTCGCTTTCATATGCCTCGTCTTATTCGATATTGTCTCTTGATATTCTGCTCAATTATATCTGATTCATTCATCTGATTCCACCCACCCCCCCTTTTTTTTTTTTTTTTTGATTTCGTCACAGTGACTTTTATCTTGTTCCTATCCTTGCTTCCCTTTCATTCATTTATACCCGCACTGACTGATTTAGTGCACTTAGTGGCGGGGGCTGTGTTTGTCATATCGGGCCTATTTGTAGATAATTAGCTGCAATAATAGTCCCTCTGCAGGAGAGGAGGCGGTGGGAGGAAAGGGGGAAAATTGCTTGCCTTCCACCTCATGGGGAGAAAATATGCGCCTTGACTTGTGTTTGTAGATATGCACGTCAAGGAAGTGCCGCATTTTCCGTCCCACACAAAAAAGTTGTCGATACAAGCTACTTTCTGTGGAATAGGACGTGGGGGGGGGGGGGTTGTTCATAATCGGCAATGGATGTGATGTGGTGTCATTATAATCGATTAGAAAAAGGAAACATTTTTCTGTCTTGCTTGGTCTCTCGCCTATCTCGGACAAATCTGATATTCCCAAAGACCTGTGGCAATAGTGTCTGGATTTTAGATTAGAACTGTCAGTCTCATATTAGCTAACTTAATTACTCACCACCCGAACATGGTCATAGTTGTGACTTGTATCTTGGCATAATTGGAGTGATTTTTGTCATATGATGTATTGGGAAAGATGATTGTAGGTAATAGTACTGCTTTGTCATTGGAGTGTTCAAATCATAATGTAGTTGGAATGCATTACATCTCGGCTTACTTGGAGTGAACTTAATTGCATGGCGTCATCATTTGAATGAATAACACGTAAATTGGAGTTGTCATATCGTATTGTAATTGGAGTCGACTATATCTTAATTGGAGTAAATGTTGTAGTATTTGTAAAGCATCATATCAGACTGACAGCTTTTGTAATTAAAGGGTCAATGTGTAATTTCATTATTACAGTGAAAAGTGTCGCAGTTTCATAATTATATTAAATCCAATGTATCGCATGGTAATTGGAGTAATCTGTATTGTAATGCATATTTTAGTAAAGTGTTGTGTTGTAAAAACAGAATCCTATCGTAATTGAAATGAATCGAAGAATCGCTACGCAGATGGATGTTTAGTATCGTTGGTATTGTATCACTATATCTGCGTCGTGGAGATCCACTTCCCCGGAATGCGATGATGTCACCAGTTTGCACTGAAGAAGTGGAGAACTGAGAATAAGTGCAATATTTTTAACAGGAGAGGGTGTAGAGTGGCCTCTTCAAATGCATTAAGTTAAAAAGGTGTTAAACCGAAAGCCTGCTTTCACAAAATGTGCTCAAAATTGACAGTTATGAGCGAATGCATGCGAGGAGCCGGCAGAGTGGGCTTTTCTTTCAACCTATTAGTGGTGGTGGGGGTGGGGGAATATGCTGGTTAAATTGCTCGGAGAATGCCTAAGAGGGACAAATTAAGCGTAGTAAAGTATTAGCGTGGACGACATACTTCCGCAAGCCAGTACTGTGGTTGGTGCCATTTAGTCTTAACACCGGAAACTCACCCTTTCTTCCATTTCTATTGAAGAGGTGACAAATGACAAAACAGCTTAGCAAAGATGTCCGGATAGAGCGCGTGTCAATAGCAGTAGATGCGGACGAGGATAAGCAAATGTCAGAGTGGGGGGAAGGAGACATCCATCAATAGGCGGGGCAATATCCAGTCCATTCTGGATCCCGGCGATGTCCGCACCCGCAACGAGAAAATGCAAGCAAAAATGTCAACTTTGTTTTCCGTAAATGAAGTATGCCCGTGAGGAGGAAGGGAGGCGTCGTTGTGATTAACAGCCAAGTCCCAAGTGGGAACAAGCGTGCGGACCCAAATAGCAAATGGATGTCGTCTGGCAACATCTCGCAAGTCTGGTAAGAGGTGTGGAAAAAAAAAAAAATGGGGCAACAAACTCCTGCTGGTCGATAAGAGGACAGTGGTGTTTTGTGACGAGTCGTACTTCCATTTGGTCCACTTTCAAAACAAAATATCCCATTGAGAGCAATTAGAAATCCCTTTTCTAGACATTACTACATATTTTTGTGCTTGTTCTAAAACACCCTTAGATGCCACAAGATTGCGCCAAAGCCCTGTCTAAATAGGAATTGGCGTCTGTTGAAGAAATATGAGCCTTTAGGCAACCGCCATTATTCACTGGGGGGAAAACAAAAAAATATGTATGTGTATATGTATGCGTAAATATGTATCTATATATGTATATAAATATATGCGTATATGTGTATATGTATACCTGTGTATATATGTACACGCGTATGTATGTGTGTGTGTATATATATATATATATATATATATATATATATATATACACACACACACATATCAGAAAGTATCTATCTTCCCCCACTAACCTCCCCCCCGAACGCCTGCAAAGCATATGTGTGTGTGGGAGGCTACTTTCTCTGGTGTGGAGAGGTGAGGGAAATAAAAGGGATGCTCAGAAGGCTATTTTTGAGAAGGAGCTATGTGATGTTCAGAGGATTTCCAGGAGGCTTTGGCGATGGTTGGAAGTGAAAGACTCCACAAAGAAAAAGGCACAATGCTGAGAAGCCTCGGAGACCGTCTGAAGAGCGGATGACGGCACGTCTGCCGATCGTCAGCCTGGAGATTTGATCAGTTTTTTTGGGGCAGGACACATTTTATTTTAAGTAAAATTCTTTAAATGCGGCACGAGGGGTTACCATGTCTGCCTCACAGACGAGGGGTCCTGGTTTTGAATCTCGGCTTCCTCAAAGCATTCCAAAACATGCGTGTTAGGTTCATTGAAGACAAAATTGACCATAGGTGTGAATGTGAGTGTTAATGGTTGTTAGTCTACATGTGCCTCGCGATGGGCTAGCGACTGGTTCAGCGTGTACCCCACCTCCCATCCCCAAATTCATCTGTCAAGGTACCACTGTATAGATATTGACTCACCTTGGTGATGACAGAAATTAGCCACTTTGCCCGCTCAAATTTCATCCGCCAAAAGGCGAATTCAGATTGAAATTCTTCATTTCTGGTCAAAGCCTGCACTTTTTTTTGTTTCTGCTAATGTTTTTTTTTAAAAGAGATCTTTCATCAGTTTTTTTCCTCGATCTTGTCATTGCACGTCGCATCGAAAAGGGCATTCGTTCCCACTTCCCCCTTTGCATTTCTGCCCCTGGATTCACCACCGCGTTGGGGGCCCCCGCTGGCGTGAGTGCGGCGCTCCCGGTGGGAGCGAGTCGGTGGCTGAATTGAGATCCGTTGACATTTTGACAGCGGGCTTCGTGTTGGGAGATAACTCTGGCATACTGCTTATGTTAAGAGGCTCTCATTAAGTGCCAAATTCCCCAAGCTGCATGTCAACTGCTGATTCAACTGCTTGGATGTAAATCATATATGGCAGCAAGGCAAGCTCCTCACTCGCTGTCTTTTGTTTGTGTATGCACAGTAGGTGTTCATGCTTGTGATTTGGAGTCACACCAAAACATTGGGGAAAAAATATCCCTCCAACTTTTTGGGAGTCAATATGTGTGACGTGGTTAGTAAGTCTGCCAAAGCAGTTCTGATGTTCGGGGTTGTTGGGGAAGAAGAATATCAAACTTTTAAGTTATTTAGTCCAGCATATTATTATTTAGCACTTACCATCTTGATGGCATTGCCATCGGCTTGATTGGACTCTCAACTGGCAGCTTTTTGCTCTTTGATTTTATTTGGACTTTCCGCGACATCTGTTTGTGATGGAGAAGCGAGTCATTATGTAGACCGCTACATTAGCCTCTCTAGCTAGCCGGTCAGTTGACATGAAATATCTTTATAGCGAGGGTCCTTAGTAAACAGCGGTAGTGATGTGGAATTTTACTGTAAAACTAAAGACATCACGGAAAACTACACTTTGCCTTGAAGTCCACTAGCTCAATGCTAATACGGGAAACGCCATGCTAAAGTCTTCTACGTACTCCCACCTAGTGACCAAGTCGACCAAGACGCACAATGAATTTAAGACGCGCAAAATATTTATTGACATACCTATTTTAATGTGTTATTGCTAACTGTTTTTATCAAGTGCAATATTAGAGTGCAACTTTTCCTTATCAAAACACAGTTCCAAAATCTTACGTTTTCTTTTTGTGAGGCTAGAACGGATTAATGGCATTTCCATTTATTTACGGAGGGAAAAGTACTTTTTTGACCTGCTAGTGATACCTGCGTAAACTAGTTCAATGCACACTGTTCATCACCTCGAAATGTCATATTACAGTAAATATTGGTATGAGAAACACTTCGAGGCTATAATCATAAAACAATGCAATAAAAACTGTCAGTACGGTGGTAACTGAGCGTGCCGCATGGTGTCGCGCACGCCGTTTGTAACCTCGAAAATGTCGGGACGGTTGTAAACCAAGGACCCCCCCATAGTTTTAAACATAACTCAATATAACTGAATACCTTATAAGCACACAAAAAAAACCCCAAGAACTTCCTTTTATTCATGCCTATGAGGAAGGAAAACGCGCGTTTTGACACTCATTAAAAACAGACAAGTTGGCTCTTCTCCCCACCGCCTGCAAGGAGCATGCATCCTGCTATTCAGAGAGGCAAATACCAAACTGCATGGCATGCTATCAAAAGCATTTCTGCAGTCCAAAAGGTCACGTGATGGTAAAAGGTTGCCGAGAAGCAGAGCCGGCGGTCGGGCTTTCATCAGCGGGGAGGCAGCTGGAGTCCTCCAAAGAGGCCGACTGACTCGGGCAGGGCTGCGGGCGCAGCGGGGCTGCTCGGCGGTGACATTTCACATCCAGATCCGCCGCGCTAATGGCATTTGAGCCACTTTGAAATACACACACACACACACACACACACACACACGCGCGCGCACAGCCGTGCTGCCGAAACATTTATAGGCGGGCGGGCGATGCTTTTATTGTTTGGGTTCATGACACCGTCGGAAGGAGATTGCATAGGTGGTGGGACAAAAAGGCAGTTGAAGGCCAATATGCAATTGATTGGAAACATGCCTGTAGATACGCGCATAACATGAACCTATTCAGTCAAGTCCGGGGTTGAGTTGGAATGATTTTTTTTCCCCCTCTTTAGACACCATCACAAAGCAGTGGAATAGTGAAAAATACATACTTACAGTATATTATATAATATATATGCGGCTTGGATAATGGATGGATGGATCCGCAACCATGCGTGCACCCTTTTCTACCAATAAATTCTGAAACGGCAAATGCCGTGTTTTTGTTAAAGCTCTTAGAACAACACAATCAATTGTTTCATTTCAAATCTATTGCAGCGCAGTATAAAGACAACATCATAAAAAAAACGTATATATACCCTACAGTGGGTAAAGCCGTCCTTCGTTGGGCAACTTTTACGTGGAGACGAGGAGACGCTGTCCTGAAATTGACTTAAAATTGAGTTTTTTCTCTTCTCAGTCAGCTTGGCAGATGTGTTTTGAAGTCAAGCGTACATAAGATACACGCTGCATCCAGATCAACATGCACAGCCCTTGTGGCTTTTATTCACTCTCGTGTCGGAAAATGGTCAATATGCGCTTCTCCTTTGAAGTTTCCCCCCATCGGAATGATTTGTCCTCACTGGTCGGAGGAATTGCATTCACTGCTGGTTGGTGCTTGTTAGTAATGTGCCTGCAATGTTCCGTCCTTTTTTAGATTAAAGGAAAAAACAAAATGGGACTGATGGTGCCTGATAACAGCAGTGGGCTGGATTTTGAAAGGGGGGGAAAATGGCAGGAATAAATATTCATTAGACAAACTCTTATAAGTAGAACAAAATACAAATTTATTATTCATAAACCTCCACTAAAAGTATGAATATATTGTTGTTCAAGTTAGTGTTATGCATTTCATATCAAAAAGTGCATGATAAAATGGAACTTTCAACTTTGGCACAATATAACCAACTCAATAATTGAACCCTAATATTTTATTGCAAAGCACTATTTGCTTTGAAACAATCAGACATTGTCATACGGGGGTCACCAAATCCCCATGGGCCGCAAAAATAAATTGCGATAAATTGTGTGATGTTATTTTATAAAAGTGCATGACTACAAAGTATACCGTATATGGGGACTGGTGTGTAAATAAAAGAAAAGTTTAAAAAAAAATCACTCCTCCCGACTGTTAGCTTGGGTCATTGATTGTGACGTATTATTCCGTAAATCTGACATCGCTGCATAACTGATTTATTATTCCTTTTAATAAAAGACTTCATACTATGAGTATAAATGCTCTGACAGGGTTGGTGCACCCACCTTCCCTGCACACAACTAAACCAGGAGCAGTTTGTTCACGTGCGACCCTGTCAAATGAGCAAAATCCCGGAAAAAAAGATGAGAAAATGGCCACAGACCTGCACATTTATTGATTTTGCCGTGTCCTGACACAATGAACAGTCATGCCAGATTCCATGTCAATTGGACGCAGCAGCGGTGGGCTGTATTATTTTGTCTGACTCCGGTGGGACTCTCAAAGACATACTTTTCACGCAGGATTGTATTTTATTGGATTGAGTTCCTGCGTTGTGTGTCAGACTAAACAGAAAACAAACACATCTTGTGTTTCTAAAACAAGCACGTGCTGCAGCTTGGCCTTTCAGTCAGCTAGCTTAACGCTTATGCAATATAGCATCTATGCTATGTCGAGATAACCCTTTAAGGATAACAGGCAATATAACAGTACTCAATCATATATTCCTTATCGCCTGTGAGGAGCGTCGAATGGCCATTTGATGGATGCTTTTTGACAAAAAATAGTTTAATTCTTTTAAAATGGATGAAATGTCAAATTTTTGATACGACTTGGTTATTGGATGAGGTAGTCCATTCATAAGGCAACACTGTATTTTGAAATTTGAATCGGTTGGGAAATGTGGAAAGACAAAAAAAAAGTGGGCGGAATGATACAAATAAAATTCGCACAATCCGTACGAATTTGCGTTACTTTGCCATGCTAGGAACAGAGAGCTTGTATTTGATAAATGAGAAACGACTGCATTGTAAAGTATGATCTTTACCCGCCACGTGCCTTTGAAAGCTGGCTGTTTATGCAAATTTTGTTGACTGGCAATGCTAGCATTGGGGCCCGATGGCTCGGTGCCCGGGAGAGACTGAAGGAAGGTGGGGTGGGGTGGCGGGGCAGGGGGGGACCTGCGGTGTCCACAGCTGGGGTAGCATGGCAGAGGCTTTAAATGTCAGCTGGGGAGGGATCCGGATGCCATTTGGCCCGAAAAGCTGCATGCCGAGGGACTGGCAGTGGGATGCAAGAGCAGGGGGCTCACCCGCTGCCATTTATCATGCAGCTACTCGCCTAGCACATCTGGCACTAAGCTACTGGTAGCACGCTGGAAAAGCCCTCGCTGCAGGCTAACGCCGCAAAATGGCAAATGAGTCAATCCAGTTTAGTTGTTGTTGGATAGAAGCAGACATTTATTACAGTGTATGTCAATTGAATTATAACAGGTCTTGCTATTTAATTAAAACATTTAAGTCTGCCCGGATGTTAAAATTAGCGCTAGCTGAACACCTAACTGGCGGAATTGCACGTTTTGGATTAGCGGCGGACGCTAAGCAGGAGGTTAATTATCGCTCATTGAGCGCGCTTTGCTCCCGGTGAATTGAAAGTAATCAGCTGTCCTATCATCGTTCATTCATGCCGATGACCGTAATTGCCGATCCAGACGCAAACCGTCGGTTGTTCTCATCGTCTAATTTGCTAATGAAGTAAACCGCTGCTATTCGTGAGGATGGGTACTGAACCCTGCCACGAAAAGCGAGAAATTGTGATTAATTAATGTAGGATTTCCAACATTATTACTAGTACCATAAAACAGAAATATTGCACACCAAACAGTCTTTCTATATCACAGATTTTCACCTATTGCGGGCGGGTCTAAAATGTATCCTCCGAGATGAACGGGCTCACTGTACCGACAAATGGGATTACAGTATCTGTTTGTTAGCAAAAGCTGACACTAGCGCACCCGAATAAACCCATTGAAATATTGATTTTGTGTCCCGTTTTCAACGCTAAATGTCGTACTTAGGCTCCAGTCAATATCCAGAACAAGAAGAAAGGATTGTATTTAATTGCCGCTTGCTTGTTGATCTTGGAAAGTGGCGTCCTTGAATGCATGCAATCACACGCCAGTCACAGTTCATTACATTGAAGAGGGAGTGGGAAGGCATCACCGCAGCTTCAGCGGAGGCCTCGCGCTGTAATTATGCTCGTGGGTGAAAATAGGCCAGATTGATTGTATGCCTTTGCAACAATGAGCCGTCAATCTATCGGCGCATTGCCGAGCTATCAAAAAAAAAAAAGAAAAAAACTTGATGTAAGTCATAATTAATTCTGTTTGCGATCAGACTTACGTTTTGTTTGCGGTTTGAAGCGGTGGCGGGCAGATGGCTGCCAGCGTCTATGGCTGGAGCTGCAGAGTCTTGGGACGATTGACTTTTTTCGGATGGGCTTGCTTTAGCCTGGGGGCACACTTTTCTTCTAAAGCGTGTACACACATTCTGATTTCAGGCCACATTTGAGCACTTTTCCCCCATTCTGAACAAAGTTGGCAAAAGCCAGATTGTCGAGGGTCTCTAAAAAAAAATTACCCTGAGCGATTATTCTGTGGTGTGCCATATGTTAAATGATTTCCCTCTACTGTCTAGTAAGGCTGAGAGAATGTCACAAATATTTTGACTGATATTGAAATTACAATTAATAAACACAATTATTCATTGATTTCAAAATGTAGCATTTATTCAATACCCAAAACTCAACTTTAAATTGATTACAAGTTAAAGACTAATATATTAAAAAATTAAACTAAAAAAACACAAAGTATATAATTAGAAAAAATAAATCCTGCTGCAGCTTTGGCCTTCAAGGTGCAGTTTATCGCAGGCATGGAGGTATACTTCACTACACTACACTACATTACTACTACATAATTGAGTAGAATTAATACATTTTTGTCACACTTTCTCCTCCAATGCACATTGTGCTGCTAATTCTGGTGTGCATGCCTTTGCCACCTGGGGCAGTATAAGACAAACATACTGTACTGGAGGCTGAGCTCCTCTCAGTTTCTTAGTACGACATGATTATTAGTCATTCTTCACAGAGGATAGAGAATAAATAAATGCCTGTTGCTGCTCAGTTTGTGTCCGGGTATGAATTACTTAAAGGGCAACAACGCCAGACCAAATAGACTATGTAGTGTGTAATTGTCTTTGTTTTATTTTTATTTTGACAGTAATATTGAAAGAAAAGCGCTTAAGGGACATCATAATGAGTGGATTTTTGTCTGTTTTTTTGTTTTTTGTTGTTTTGATCAGTGCACTGCACCCCACTGTCACTCATAAAATTGGCTGGGCTTCATTAGCATGGGCCAAGGCTCCTCCGATTAACATTAACGAAGGAAAGAAATCAGAGGGTGAGTCATCAAGTGAGGAGACATTTTAAGACCATTTTACCAAGTTTACACCCTAACTGACCCCTATGCTGCCGTCGCCATGGCGTTAACCGGGAAGAATAAAGTGTCTCCTGACGACGAGGTTGAGAAAAAACGCACGGCCAATGACGCGACCCGTATGTCTATCACACGGTAACCCCCCGCCTGTGGTTCAACATCCCTAGCGTTGCTCGCGTACTGATCACGGAGGCATATGCTCATATGCTCAGGCAGGTGGTCTCCATGTGTCCCAAATCCAGGAACAACTCCACGCACGGGGCCTTCATCGTTAAACCAATCAAGTCCAATCAAAAATGTACGGTTTTTCTGCATACATTGAGCATTTATTTACTTCCCACAAATAGAGAAAAACCTTGAGTAATTGACTCCCGCCGATAAAAGCTTTGGAACTGCCTACTTTAATAGTTTAATCCATAGATATGCCGCAAAACATCACCACCGTAACACTTGAATCGTAACACTTGAATCGTAACACTTGAATCGTAACACTTGAATCGTAACACTTGAAACAACTCTCAGCGTTGATGAGCTCCCCTTGGGTACCCGTTCCTCACATGGTTTCTCTGTGCCTTGCCAAGTCCCTTTAACACAGTTTATCAGGTTGTGCGTATGGGTGTGCTTTTTTTGTGTCTGTGAGAGTGCAGATGTGCTTATGGCTCTGTATTTGTGTATGTTAGGAGGGAGTGAGGTGGGGGGGGGGAGATCAGGTCTCTAATTTATTTTGTATTTTGGATGTTTTTATTGCACAGCACTTTCAGATGAATTTTCATGTATGAAAAGTGCTATATAAATAACATTAGATTTGATTTGAATATCATTTCAATCTCATTTTACGTGATTACCATTCAAATTTAATGGTTTCCAGATTATTTTTTTTTTTTTAATTTAATGCGCTGCAAATACACATTTACATGTACTGTACATGCAGTGAAGACTCTCCGTGATGTTAAACGAAAAAAAAACCAGCTGAATTCCGCTTCTCCCCGACATAAAAAGATCTCTGTTGAGATGTATCACATTACTATGCTTCCTTGACACCAATTACTACTTTCCTACAAGCCAAAGCCTACTTTTCCTTGTGGTGAAAAAAAGAGCACAAAAATTGAGTGGTGAGTTTTCAGTAAATAGCTGGGTCTCATTTCTTCTTTGAACATATTATACACGCAAACCTACTCCGCATTGAACTGTTTTTGTGCTGCTGTTTCGGTTAACAACAGAGTTGTAAATAAGAATGCAGACAATCCAGAAGAGCGATTCTACCATCCCATTAATCACCTTAAAATACTTGAATTACATCAAGTAAGACACGCTAGTGAAGCCCACCACGTTGCTGAACGCGACTCTTTTTTCGGGCCACCAACACTCTCAGCATCCCATTTTCCCAGATCGAAAACGACGGTTGCAATTCTGAACGCTAACTTTTGCCAACCTCTGCCGTCATGCCGGCTCACGTAGGCCCTGCCCGCCGCCGGTAGTCGTGCGACTTGATGTATTGTCTCGCTGTTTGCGTCCCTTTTAAAATTAATTGCAGTTTTATCTCTCCCCGAGCCCGCCGAGAACATAATAGTTTAAAAGTAGCTTGGATTGTATTCCAACAAAACAATTAAAGGCTCCCTGTTTTCCCATCCGCGTTCAATTCCGGATGAGATTCCTTTAGTGGCAGCGCTGCTTTTATCTGTAGTACAATAGAATTAATCATTCACCAAAATGTCTTTTTGTATTGGGTCATGTTGTCATAATCATGCATCACATTTTGGATGTAACCACTATATTTTTTATCGTGGAAAAAAAAAAGTGCCATTGAATGGACCAGGAATGGAGATTGTGCAGGCGAGTTTTGAGAATTTCATCTTTTGTGGCAAATCATCAAACTTTGCTGTCAAGCTTCACAAACGCACTGTGAAGAAAACACACATTTTGCAGTTTGTGTAGTTCCAGCCTTAACTGGAACTACATGAGAGGGTGTGCCAAAACTCTCTGCTTTTGGTTGGTTTTGGGTGAAACATTTTTTCCGCTACCAGCAAACTAATATCATCAGATAGTGTTTACGGTGCCCCATTATCATCATGTACCTGCATATTTAACTAACATGAATTCCACCCAAAATAGTTGAAATTCACTGGGCTCTTTGAAACTGGCTGCAATAAATTATTCATTAAAAAAAAAAAAAGACATCATGAGTGCCGAGGCTCCATTTGGGAAGGTGATGGAGGATTTCACTTTGAACTACAATGAGGTAAAGAAATGTATTTTTATTTTTTCCCAGCCCCACATCCATCAGCTGGTATTGTTGAAGTGATATTAAGGCGCCTTCTGGGCTTCAAATCTATTTTCAAGCGCGTTGCTTATCGGCTTACATTCAAAACTATTCCGATGCGCATCGCACTGATGTAATATTGCCGCATTAAGCGATGCCTTCCGGTGCTGACGCGTAACTTAGACAGAGATCAAATGCAAAAAAAAAAAAAAAAATGACACCGCTCATCCATTTCGTGCAATCATCAGCAAAAAAAAGAAAAAAAAAAAAAAAAAGAGAGAATGCCCTGAATGTATCGTGCTTGCGTGTGTGTGTTTCCAAATATTCAGTGATCAAACACCTAGAAAAGGTCCCGATTTAGCTGAATTGCGCTCTGCTCGCATGTGCGTGCGTGCCAATCTGCTATTTTCTCCAGTCAAATACGCCTGTGTCTTGTACCCGCGCCAGGAGGTTCAAAGTGGCACACATCAAGGTAAATCCCATCTACTGTTGTCACGTCGATGACGTTTGAAGGAGGCAGCCCACACATGCACAACAATGCGCTCTTCAAAAAGGAATGTGATAACTTTGAGAAAATAACATCCTCTGTGTGAAACCCGCGGCGAGGTTTTTAACCGCGAGGAAGCTAATAATCGTCTACGTGCACGCCGTTGCTGACCACACGTCATCCATCTGAAAGCGTGTTGCAATGCATCGGTTCAATATTACGCGTGTTGCCCTTGGCCAAAAAAGACATGGGAAGCCGCCATTTTAGTTTGAAGTCGTCACTACAGCGTCATTTGAAAGCCCTCTCCACGTGTCCTCCGGAGAGGAACTTCTCATAGAGATCTTGTCGGCGGGTAAATGTGAATTGACACATAATTAACCTAATATTGGGCTTTAGAGAAACAGTCGTGACATAACACGGAATTAAAAAAAAAAATCAAATAGTTTTTATCAGACTGCATTATTTGAGTGGCCATTGTTCTGCTCTTTCTGGTGTGCCCGTCTTGGCCATTTAGGGCATTATAAGACCGATGGATATACCTTTCACTGAGACTCCTCTCAGCTTATCAGTACGGCACTAATATTAGTCATTCTTTGCAGGGGATAAAGAATATGACTGTGAGTCCAGTTATATTGTCCGTATTGCTGTACTGTTTGTTTTTACTGCGCGGCTGAAAGGGTAATAGCAACATAGATGCTATTATGCATCGATGCTTAGATGCTATTTAGTGTTAGCATTGCCCCAGAAGCCTGAAAGTTTAAAAATACACAAGCAGTAATTCTCTTTGTTTTAGGTTTAATTTGACTTTTAACCTCCACTGGGAGTGTCATTAAACGGCGAAACTTTAATGAATGTTTTCAGGGTTTAAATGAGCATATGTTTGAAAACAATCCACAAATAAGCAAATTCGTAAATGCCGAATATACTGTGTGGTTCACTGTGTTCATTTTCCCGAGCAAAACATGAACGGCCGTGCATTAATGCTCCGTGGCGAGCTTGTAAACAGTCGGCAAAGGTGAAAGCAAACAATCAAACTTGTTATTGTCTCCTGATCCCTTCTCGGTGGCCACCGCCACCATCCTAGGAAGTGCACTTGATCCTGACATTTGTTTAACATTAATCCTTCCTCGCTTTTTTTCCCCCCGCTATTGTTTGAACATGTCCACCTGCTTCTCCCATTTGTTTTTTTTTGTTTTTTTTCCTTCTTCTTTTTCATTATTGGAAATATGAAACGTGTCACGGAGGCAAACACCGGCGCACGGTGAGGTGTATTCGGACAGATAAGCCTCGCCAGATTCTCTGCTACTGTCTGAACACGCGACACCTCGGAGAAGTACTTACTGCCAGATCAAGCGGGCGTGACGCCATACATACATCTATATTTTTCCAGCGAGTGACCGAGGGAGAGTTTCGGTCGGTTCTCACCAGGGTTTTCATCAGAACGTATCGATGCACGTCAAAGGCTGCCGGCGTGGTAGCCATTAGCGCTGGAGCCCGCCGGGGGTATGCGACGTGACTTGTGACAGCATGCTGTGCCGGGCCTCGCGCTCGGAACGTGTGAAAATGTTTCCATTTGCGCCCCCGGTTCGTGACAGCGAAACAAGCGCCAAAGTTTTAATTGGCCCTTTGCTAAGCCACTCCCTCTCAGAAATCTTCTTTTGGTTGAACGATAAAACTCTGCCGTCGTTTGCGTAGTCCAACCCCTTCAAATTCAGCAGGCGCTCTTTTGCCTGTTACAATGTCATCATTGTTTGCATCCATTCATTTTCGATAGTTAGTAATAAGGCCCAACAGATTAATGGACTGGACGATTTAATCGGATGCGTTTGATTGAAAAAAAATTAATAAATAAGATGAAAATGAATAAATATATGTATATATTGAATATCATTAACGCGTTACAACATTGGACAGTGACGTACAAACATAGAAACTTTTTGTATGTAGGATTTCCAACATTATTACGAATTAGCTACTTCATAGCTTGTAATACCACGTAATCACTTTACAAGTACGATGCCACAAGATGGTGCCAAAACCCTGAAAGTAGTAATTAGTGTCAAATGTCAAGTTCTAAGGCCCTGATTGACCAAACCGACGTCAGAGGTCGTGAAGCGTCGTGGCGTCTTTTTCTAGGCCTATACATCCCAAACTAACATCTTCGTATGTGGGGGAAAAGCTAAGGTTAGCCTGGGTTGTTAGTGGACCATAAGGAGAGCCTTGTTTGCATCTACATGCCCACTTCTGGTGCCTTTAAAAAAAAAATTTAGAGTAATGTAAGTGATGAAAATGCAAAACTAGGCAAGGCACCACTGCAGAGGCTTTAGATAACTTGCTGCTGTTTTGGGTAGCAAAACAAATTTACTCTGTGTGAACAATACTGTTGCTCTTATGAACAGACGGAATTACGGTTGTTACCTGTTTTTTTTTTCCCTGTTGGGAAAACCAAGGTGTCTATTGGAGCGAGGTATTTATTTGTTTTTATGTTGTTGACACGCCTGGCAATGGTGCTGGGAGGAGGTAAAATCTTGTCATCTTGTGCTGGCAGGTGGTTGACCTGGGTGTGTAAAGAATAGAGGACAGAAATGATGGCTTTGGATTCTTTCCAGTCAGAAAAAGCTTCTCTATGTCAGTCACACTAATCGTCTATCCGTCTCGAATCTCTGCAAAATTCTTCTCTTCAGCTGGAAATAAGCCTGGTATGGACCACATTTATGCCCTGTGGCAGGCGGGAAAAAGAAGTTTGGAATAATTCCTGCTAAATGAGGGTACAAGTGTGCAGAAAGCATGACAGAAATTGTCACTGAGGGTGACAAAATGATTAGAGAAGGGGAGGACGTTTTGATGCATTTCATAGCCCAAAATAATGGAATACACTGGCAATTTTAGTTATATAAAAAAAACAACTGAAAATATATGATAATCTAACAAGAAAAAGCTGTAATTCATCAATCATGAAGAAAGTTATTGTTACAGAAATCAATTTATATATCAGGGGGGGGGAAAAGTCCTAATTTACAATGATTATAGTTATTACAACAAAGTTTTAACATTATCTGAGGAAAGTCGTCATATTGAACGAAAAGTCTGGATTCCTACACAGAAAAGTAAAATATTACCTGAATAAAGTCATAAATAATACAAGAAAAAGCTTAAGTTGAAATATTACAAGGACAAAGTAGTGATATAAAAAAAAAAGTCGTAATATACGAGAAAATTATAAAAAGAAAAATGACATGAATAAAGTCATGCTAAGTAATCTATAATAGGAAACAAAGTTTTATTACTATAATGTCATATTTTTACTATTACAATAATGTCATACTTTTACAAGATTGGTATTGGAATATTCTGAAAACAAGTTGCCATTTTACAAAATTAGTCTAAAATTTGAAAATTTTCCATATTAAAATTGTATTATGATAAAACGGAAGACATAATGCTACCAGAAAAAATCTAATTTTACCATACTAAAGTCTTATTATTAAAGAAGTAAATGGGGAAAGTGAAGTAATATTTTTACCAAACTGCTTTCATACTAAGAGAAAAAAATACATTTAAAGACTTAATGTTACAAAGCTGCAATTTCATGAGAGTAAGATTGTCACCTTTAATCTGTATCATTTGTGAGCCGTTTGTCGGAAAAATACAAGGATATTCCCGAAATATGACAACCTTCTTTTCGTCATTTCACCATATTTGGAATATTGCTCTCATCTATGATGTCCCTTATAATCCATCCCAAGCTGCGTTCGAGGACCGCTTGCTTTGGGAATGTTTGTTCTCGAAAGGTGTTGTGTGCATTTTTTTTTAACGACATTTTTGACACTGCGAGCTGGTCAGCGAGCTCGTTTTTTTTTTTTCCTCCTTTTTTTGTTCTCCTCTTCACATTGCCACCTCCAGCTGTCACACAGAGGGACAATAGAGAAGAGGTGGGGGTGCTCTCTGAATGGGAAAAAATAAACCGGAGAGCACCCCCCCCTCCCTGACTCGAAGCGCCACCTCCGCACCCCCCCCCCCCTCCCCAAAGACTCGTCGTCTGCATTTGACAGGACCCCTGTTCTCCTCTCTTTACCGCCCCTTTTCTTTCTCTGTACTCTCCATAATCCTCCTCTCTCTCCTCTCTCTGCTAAGTGCAGCTGTTGCTCTCCATTGGAGAGATCTTTTTTTTTTTTTTTTTAAACACACTGATTGTTAATTAGGATAGCATTTTAGCTCCAAAATGTGCACGTTTTCTCCTCCTAGACGCAGGCAGATGTTGGAGGTGTTTGAACAATCAAGCACAATATGCATTGAAAAAAGGGTGGGGGTGTTGGTGGTGGTGGGGGGGGTCACACAAACCTCTAAAACTCAAGTTTTAAGTATGGTGGGACATATCGAAGCACAAGTATTTCAATAGATTTTTTTTTTAGATGTCTGTACTCGAATATTGCTGGCGTTAACATTACATCGTCAAAGAGCAGACCATTTTCAACACAGGATTGGTAAAAAAAAAATTGTAAAAATAACACCAACACGTGTGGGCCGACCAGTAATATAGACTTGTGAAAACATTTTAAACTTACCAAATTGTAACGCAGGAGGCGATCTTGATTAAATGAATGAGATGTTGGTCTCTTATTGGGCGGAAACAGCAACATGGAGAAACGTAAAGCAGGAAGAATTGACAGCAGAGGCAAAAGATTTTTTAAAAAAGCAACATATTACCCATCCGTGGCCTTATTTAAGAGAATTATTTTGTTTGCTACAAAAATGGAGTTTCGTTCCTATGGTGTAATGCAATTTTAGCACAAGTCGCTAACTTGCAGTAAAGCAGTAGTAAAGTCTTTGGCTGCATTTTTTTAGAATCGAGTATTCTACCCATAAGACAATTGAGAAATTTGATGAAAATCAATTATGTATATTAAACTCAAGCATATGGTATATGTATGAATGTGTTTGTTTGTTTTCTTACATTTGTTCAATCAAGTGACTTGTATCTATCCTTGACCACTTGATAGGCCAGTACAGTAAGTTAGTTCTACCGAGCAGTGGTAAGCTATGTTAAATTAACTAACATTGATATGTTAGATTCTGGTGATTTTGTGGCCTTATGTGTGGGGTTGTTGATTTGTGGCAAAGCTTCTAATCTGAAAAAAAAAAAGACAGTGAATGAGCAAATTGTGTATTTTCCGGTAGCCGATTCACAATTAGTTAGTTGGCAAAGCTATGGGAACGCGTAACTACCACTTAAACGGCAACATGCGACATGGGACATGATTTCTTGGCTTCTCAGTCCAAGCACTGTGTAAGTTAATAAAAGAGGAAACTTTAGTTTGCACAAGTGCTGGTATTTTCTTTTCTTATGTACTTTGTACATTTCAGTTTGTACTTTTTTTTTTTTTTTTACTTACTGTAGGAGCAGGAGTACTTCTGCTTAAGTAGAGAGTGTGAGTAGTTTTTAACACCTATGAATTTGAATGCAAAAATGTGGGGAAAAAAAAGAAAAAAAAAAAAAAGGCGCCACTTTTGAGGAATCATGCAAGCTCTTCCCCGGAAAAAAAAAAAAGAAATGAAGGAGAAGCCTGAGAAAACAGCACAGCAAACACAGAGACCCCCGGTCGCTCAACAAATGAGCGACGAGCCCCTGTGTCCATTCACCCCCCCCCCCTCCCGACTCGACCCCTTCCAATCCTCCCACCTCAGCCCGCAAGCCTATTAGCCAGGCATCGCTCCGCCAACATTCACCATCGACAACATGTGGAGGCGTCGCCATGGCAACCCCTGGATATGACATGTGCGACCGACGGAGGGGGGCTGAATTTAAGGAGGGGCACAGTCTTAACTAAAAAAAAAAAAAAAAAAAAGATAGAGGCGAGTGAAGAGGGAGCTCAGCACCTCCCCGTCTCTTTTCACCAGGACGGCAGCGGTGCTGAATGGACTCGCTCTTCAGGGGCTTCTGCACATTCTTCCGCGGCTCGGAAAATCAGGCGGGCATATCCCGCATTCTTCTCCCCTTTTTCTAATGCCCCCCTTTTTTTTCTCGCTCCTTTGTTGAGACCCTCACTGGGGAACTTTTCTTTTTTTTTTCGGGTGCCAGTGGGGGTTAGGGAGTGGGCGGCTCGGGGACGCATAAACGCGCTTCGGAGTCGCGACCGGCGTCAGTGTGTAGTAAGCACCTCTGGAATACAAGAAGACGCCGTCTATCCTGCCCGGCGACATGGATTCCGGTAATTATTATTATCGTTTCCCTGTGATGTATTTTGCATGTCGTGTGTGAAATTTTGCATCCCGCTGAGGACCGATGCTGAAAACTTGTGAACATCACATTGTGTTGGTGCGAGTCCCGGTGATCATCCCTCTGCTCCCCCCCCCCCCCCCCCCCCCACAATTTATTTTGGGTGTGGAGCTTACGCAAATGCAACCATCATTTTATTTTTTTTAATAACAAATCTTCCCACCAGGCACTTAAGATCCGGTGCAGATCATTTTCATCGAATTAAGTCAAACTGCACAAATTGTGAATTTTGTCTCACTGTTTGAGCTAATTTAAACTCATTATTTTAACCCTATAGTGAATAACAGTAACTATCCAGTGTATTCCATTACCACATCGATTTTTTTTTGCGCTAAAAAGGCATTTTGGCGTGCGTCAACGCACCACAGCCTGACCTTTCCTCTCCCTTCATTTGAATAATCCAAAGCACTCACTCCCCCCCAAAAATCCATCTGGCCCGGGTTTTCTCTCGATTGACTAATTTAACACGGCCAGGCTGCGAACGGCAGGGACAAACTCAAGGGAGGATTTGGTTGTATCGATTTCATTGGGCTTCTATACAAGCTTCATTGAAAGACGTAAATGTTCAGTCCTTCCTGAACTTTTGAAGCTTTTCAGCCACGCATCCCCTTTGACATCCAGTTGGCGCACCCCCTCCAGAAAAAGGACGATGAAAATGTTCAGTCTAATGCAGTCTTTCTCCAGTAGTATTAGGTCATGGACCACCCACTCAGGGGAAAAAAATAAAATAATTTAGAAGTCTTTCCCATAAAATTTAAGCTGTGCACCCCCTCTCGGGAAAAACAACCAACCAACCAACCAACCAACTAAAATCATAAAGGTTTAAACATTCAATCCATTTTTTTCCTAAACTTCTTAAGCCATGATCTACATCCGCGAAACTAAATTGGATGATCTAAACAGTCAGTCAAATGGTGTATTCCTTGATCTTTTTCAGCCACACACCCCCTTGACTATCAAATTGTCACACCCCCTAAAAATAAAATCTATTTCAACCTTCTAAACCTGCAGTCTAATGGAGTCCTTTTAACCACAAACCAGACAATCTCCCACAAAAAATGTATGTATGTGTGTGTGTGTGTGTGTGTGTGTGTATAATGTGTTTCCCCAAATTTTAAGCCACGCACCCCCTTCAACATACAGACCAGGTGGACACACCCTCTCAAATAATTTTTATTTGTATTTGGAAGTCTAATGGAATTCTTCAAAAACATTTTAAACCAAGAGCTAGCCACTCCCTAAAAAAAATAATAATTTTGAGGATTTCAGCATCCAGAGTTGGTGCACCCACAACCCCCCCCAAAACAATAGCTGGCTATCAGGATGCACTGGATTTAAAAATGTCCCTTTTTATTCTATGCAGAGAGTTTTTTCACCAGACCATCTCTCCACTTTTTGAATATCTCCGATATCTAAATTGCCATTCAATCTTAATACACTTACATCTCACACTTCAGTTGCTTTTGGTAAGATGAAAGAAAAAATATTATTATATTATTATTAATATTATTATTATCATTATTATTAATAATTTATTTATTTATTTTTAATAAATTTTCCCTCCAGCTGTCAGAGCAAAGTAGGATTGAGTCTTTTATTGCACCCCCCCGCCCCCACCGACAGTGACTTTTGTTTTCTTCATATAGAGAGGATTATAATGGCTTCTCAGAATAAACACTCTCAATGGAAATGTCGGCATTTGGATGGGCGCCATTTCACCCCCTCGGTCCGATCCTCTTCAAACGACAAGCAATCAGCGTCTGTCTGGCCCACCGTCGAAAAACAACCCCCTAAAACCGTCGAGCCGCAAGGTCAAGCTAGAAGCGTTGTTTCTTTTTCAAACTGCTCCGATTTCGATGATTTCGCCTCTCTATGACCATCGGGGTGAATTTCAACGTCATCTTTCGGGAGCCTCCTTCGTATAATTATTTATTTATTTATTTTTTTAATGGGTCAAAATGTGGTGATTTTGCAGACATTTTGTGTCCTTTGGTGTTCAAATGGAATGTGGTAAAGAAAATCTACAACATTTCATGTATCATTAATAATCCTCTCAATTTGTGCTTGTAATTAGGCTGTTAAAATTGGGGCCATTTAGAATTTATCACTAAGGAGAAGGCCACGATTGGCCCAGCATGCATGTCGAGCCTTTATGTTAGCTTTTTCTAAAACTTTTCAAAACACACCAAAAACCACCAAGGCGATGATATTTAAAGCCAACAAAGGTGTCGTGTTCAGTCAAAGTGAACTAAAACATCACATAAAATGCTCACTATTGTATTGCAATGGAATTGACGTGTCTTTAGATTCGGTGAAGCAGCATGTGGCTCATTGGCCAGCATGATTTTTTTTATGAACATCTTCCTACTAGTGTAAACTGTAAACAATTGTATGTTTGTGATCACGATCCGACATCGTTTTAGTGCAGGTGACGGCTGCTCCCGTGTCAGTCATGCGACCTTGTGTTCCTGCTCTATGCAGTTTCTCCTTTTTCAACAAATTGAACAATTGTATGTTTGTGATCACGTGGCATTTCATTTTCTTGAACGTGCGACAGCAGTTCCTGGGTTAGTCATAAGTCCTTGTGTTTCTGTTCTACACAATTTCTACTTTTTCAAGGAATTTGGGGTATTCTACTGGAGGTACAGTGTTTGTCATGAGACCTTCTGCGTCTGCTTTGTCAAATTTTTTCATTCATAAGTCACTGAACCATTGTATGTTTGTGATCACGATGTGACTCGTTTCCTTGTACGCGTGAGAGCAGCTCCCGTGTTAGTCAGAAGACCTTGGGTGTCTGCTCTGTTGAGTTTCTCTTAACTCACTGAACAATTGTATATTTGTGATCGCATAGAGGCTCGTTGTAGTGTGTTATTGGAGCCGCTATGAAATTTCTCCTAAGTCAGCAAACAATTGTATAGTTGTGATCAGGTTGGCATATGTTTTTGTGTATGTGTGACGGGAGCTGCTGTGTTGTCATGAGACCTTGCACACTGCATTTAGTGCATCAGCTATATGCAATTTCTCCTAAGTGACTGAACGATTGTATGTTTGTGATTGTGAGGCGACTTGTGTAGCGTGCGTGTGGAAGCGTCTGCCATGCTTGTCGGGAGACATTGTACACTGCATTCTCGCATCTGCTCTATGCTATTTATCCTTTTTTAAAGAAAAACAAACCGGACCAATTCTATGTTTAGAATCACAAGGCGACTCATTTCAGTATAAAGTGTGACAACAGCTTCCGTGTTAGTCATCAGACCTTGTACACTGCGTTCTGTCTGCTCTTTGCAATCTCTCCTCTTCTCTTCTGTGTCTTTTTACAGAAATATAGAGAAACAGAATGCCCGGCTTAACAATCTTGTACGTCGTAGCAAAAATAGACAATTTGAGAACGTACGTTTTTTTTGTTTGTTTTTATCTGTACTACTTTGCTATCCATTGGCAGCGTGCTTTGCTTCACGGCCTAATCCAGCCAGGAGCTAATTAAGCTCACAAGCTTTTAGGCTGCCGACCTCTATGCAGCTGCACAGCGCCTGGCCTGGCCTTGCCAGCTCTAAATGGGATTGTGAATGTCTGTAGTGGGAGGCAGTCGTGGACCAGGGGGCTTGGGTACGAGGGGTTGTATGAATGCACATTATGAGGCCAGCGTTAGCTGGCTAATGAGTAGGGGGTTGATGGACTGAGCTGGACAAGCTGAATCCCATTTGTTCCAAAAGAGAAGCCTTTAAGTATGAAAATTATAATGGCATGTTACAAGCATGTGTGGGTTAAATGTTTTGGGGCTGTTATGGCAGCACCTCAGAGGATTTATTTTATTGGATTTGTTTTTGAAATTGCATGCAGTGCTTTTGTTTGGCGAAATATTGCTCCTCAAGCTGTACCCACCCCTGCTTAAAACGTTAGTTGGTAAATGTTTAACACTCTCTAAGTAAAACAACACCAAACAATATTTACAAATCTTGTATTATATTATAAATATACTATATTTTTATTTAAAATGTTTATTTTACGGTATTTTGGGGGGAAGGTGAAAATAAACTTCATGACCAGAGGCAGTAGTTTCTCCATCACTGACTTACTCATTACCAGGGAAATTATGTAGATTCTCAAAAAGAGGCAATACATCAAAACAAAATACCAATACTAAATATTGCAAATGAGGCAAAAATAATTTCACATAAACTGTCATGAATATTTGGGGACTTTTTTAAGGACATGACCACAAGCTCTAGGTTTGATCGTTTGAGGGGAAAAAAAAAAAAAAAAGGAAAACAACATATAGCCTCTCACAAGATGTCATTCAGCAGAAATTTTTTTCCCTGAAAGACACCTCTCCAAATTGTGTCAAATGTTATGGATAGTTTCTCATTTGCTTTAATACATAATCGCTGACTGTACTAAAACTGCACAAATAAACTAACCGCCAGAGGGCGCTGGAATTGCACAAATGGAAAACAACTTGGGCTTTGAAACAGATTTGCTGCTATTAATATCGTGACATGACGACGACGATACCGTGGCAATTTTAAGATCGAGATATCACGACATTGTGACATCCCTAATGTAAATTAGGTTACAGTGAGGATAAGAGACTAGACCTTGTACCTTTCCCCATCTCTCTGATATTGTATCATCACTTTACTGTGAGGAAACGTAAGACGCCTGTGATTTTATGAAGTCCTCAATCCTCGTTTGTTGGTTCAATGCGTTTGGTGCTTTTCGTAACAGTTTCTCTAAAGTCTAGGTTTTTGAAATGCTTTCGAGGGTCGCAGGTTGCCCATTTCTGCTGCACTGTTTTGATTGTCGCTCTCCCGCCTCTTGTGTGTCCACAGAGGGGCAGTCTGAGCCACATCCCAGTGGTGAAGGAGACCCGGGTGGAATCAGGGCAGCTGGTGGTTCTGTCGGTGCTGTGCGTGCTCTTCATCCTGGTGGTGCTGGTGGTGTCGGCCACCTTCTTTTGTGTGCGCCAGCGCTCCCACCTGCGCATGAAAGAGAAACTCTCCGGCTTGGGCACTGACACCGGCAGCGATGCCACGGCAACCTATCAGGTTTGTAGACGCCCTCTCTTATGCTCGCCATTGGCCAATCAGGAGACAGCATGCTTGAGCTCTAATCTGCCACTGGACACGCGCACACAAGGCTCGGCCACATTTTTGACTATGATTTTGCATTTTGAATTGAATTCCCTTTCCTGCTCAATTTACTACATTGAAAAGATGTGATATTCTATTCATTTGACTTATTCACAACTGATGGTACAATTTAAAAATTAAGAAATGTTCTGTAATGTTCTCGTAGGAAGTGTTTTTAAAGTTTTCTTTTTTTTTTGTTGACTTTTTACAGTACGTACCATCTATAAAAGTGCCTTAATTACTCTCGAAGTTCCATCATAAACATGATATTAAAGTAGCTAGTAGGCATAAAGATTAAGCAAAAACAAAACAGAGCTTTATTTAATTTGTTTTTATTTATTTAATTATTTAATTTAATTTGATATCATTGTCAGCCACTGTGACTTTAGGAACAGTTTGATCATCAGCATTACACTTAAATATAGAAAATGTGCATAAATAATGATTCAATTAAAATGAATTGCACATAGACGGCAAATTTAAAAAGAACATGAGGCACATGTTCCTTATAACAAACATTGAAAAACAGTTATTCAAGGTATCGAACTTGAAAGTTGAATACAACTAAATCCCACTTAGGTTGTGAATGAGAATCACTGCCTTAAATAATTTAACCTTCACAGATTCCGAGCAGCATCTAAATTGCTGGAACAGAGAATTACCTCTAGCATAAAGTGCGGCGATCTGTCTCCATATAGAGAGACTGCAAAAAAAAAATAAAAAATAGTTTATAGTTTTACCGTCCCACACGATTTAACCACATTAAAAAGGTCCTGTATTTGAACACACAAAAGTGCAAGCATAAAAATGTATTTGAAAATATTGTATGTATTGTAGTGTCTTTAAGAGGCGTTTTTTATTTGCAAATGTGTCTCGTCTCCTGGATTAAGTGGGGGGAGCAAATGCTGGACCGCGATAGCGAGTGAACACCGCATTGTCAAGATGTGTTAGACGCCACTGTGACCTATTCCTCCTCCTCCCCCTGGGCTTCGGTGGCCAGGGGAAATATTGATTCACCACAGTGGGGCTCAGCTGTGCCCGGTGTGGCACTCAGAACGCATTTAGCTTGTGTGACTTGTTAACATTTTCAATATTTAATCAGGTTTACTCTTCCAACGCGTCTGAAGGAAAAGCATATAGGAAAGAAAATCTTATTTTTTTTCCCCATCACATATGTTTACTAGTAGTAGAAAGAATAGTCTCTGTGAGGGCCGAAACAAAAACCCGCCAAACTTTGCACACACGTTGGGCCAGGCGAAAAATGTGATGTTTTATTAAAGTTGTCATACATAAGTTTCCAAAAAAAAAAAAAGGGGGCTGGTCTGCAGCGCACCCTATAGAGATTTTTTTTTTCTTCCTGTAAGCAGTACAGCTTGGTGCGCATGCCTTGTCCACCTGGGGGCAGAAAGCCCCCTCATCCTCAGTCAGCCACAGTAATATTAGACATTCTTCACGGGGGATATCATACGAATATTAGCGTCTAGAATATTGTGTCTGGGTGTTTCTCCACCGTTTGTGTTCAAATGGCGTTGCTTGCATTTTGCGTTGTTTGTTAGCGTTAAGATAACCAGACTTTCCCTTTTTTGTTGAATTTGACAGTAACCCCCTCCCAAGGATAATATGTAGAACTGATTGTTGGTGAATCGCGTTGACTTGGTCACCACTTGGAAGCTTAGTCAATTGTGTCCAAAATGTCCATCCCTGATGCAAAGCGTGTGGAGTTTTCCTCCTTTTGTTTTTCACACTTTGAAAATAGATCCGGGTCATAAAAACCCGTCCGTATCTCCCTTCTGCATCCAGGCCGGGGCTCAGCTTCCCACACGGTGGCGGAGAAGTCGAATGAATTATGAGGTGGACTTGGATGTTGCCCCAAGGCCGAGGCTCGGGGCGCCGCTTCATGACTCTAATCATTAAAGTCTTGACGGTGCTAGGGGGGGGGGCAATCCAGGAGCTGGGCTTAGCAGGCCCTGCAACCCTCGGGGAAATATCACGTTGATAGATCAGCGGATAGCGCGTGCTGCCTTCCACAATGCCTTTTCGGAGGCCTGGGCTGTTATTGAGCATGGAAATAAATTCTGAAGGAAGTGTCTGGCCGAAACGGTACACGATGCTTTTTAAAGATTGTGGTGACTTGAACAGATAAGAAATGAGACATAGTGTCGGACATAGAACAAGATCGAATAAGCCTTTATTACTCGCAGAATGGGGAAATTACTTTTTTTTTTTTGTTTTTTTTTTTGACAGCAGCGTCGTGATGAGTAAAGGTACACGAGAATAATAAAGGATCACAAATATATATGTTCATATTTATTTTATAATAAGATAAGCAGAGAACAACATTTTAATTGGCAACTACTATGTGCTTGAATAATCAATACGATATGTAAAAGTCTGCAGCATTGTATGTAGCAACGGTACACGGATCAATAAAATGCATGCATACGATACGTGTATATACCACATAAGGTGTTAAGACTGAGCAACAGCAGTGTAAGCAGTAGTTTCACATGAATAATCGTTACTTTAAAGGCCTTTGGGAATGTAACCAAAAGTCAGGAGTATGTTATGATTGTGCATCAATAAATACTATTTACTTTATTTATATTCATATTGAAAAGTAAATGTATAGATAGATAGATAGATGGATTTTCTTTAAATTTTTCCAAATCCTTTGCATGTCAGCCTCTTAACATTAAATATTCTCAGATTTCTGTAGTCATCCATAAAAGGAGATTGAGTACCTTTGTGGGTTTTTTTTTTTTTTTTTTTTTCAAAATAACATTTGCAAACATGTTCTTTTAATTCAGAATACGTTCGTCAACATTTTCGCCCATTTTGTGACGTTACGGCCAAAAGCAGTCCTGTTTTCTACATAAAGAATTACAAAGGACTTATCAGCAGAGTGAGCAAAGTGTTGCTTGTAAACTTTTTAATAGGAAATTTAAAAAAAAACAAATAAATATCTCTTTTTAATCAGTAGACAATGGCCCGTCTTCATATTTTGACTGCACAGGGTTGTAATCCTAAAAAAGCTGAGTCACTTGAAAAGTTGTAATCTTGATAATAGTGGGGGGAGCATTTTTTGTTGGCAAACCGGAGATATCCATCACAATATAATGCATGAATGCATCCCATTCCCGGCTGGTTATTTGAATGATGGATGAGCTCCACTTCTTTGTTTTGGGGTAAGGTTCTTTAATCCATCTTTTAAATGTGTGAATTGTTTGACGAGTGTGCGGTGTGACATATTGTTTTTTTTTTTGAGAATCTCAGGATCACCGCCATGCTCCTTGTGGATGGAGCGCCACAGAATAGGCCTTTATTACACCTGCAATGGGGCAATTCCAGTTTTACAGCAGCAAAGTGGACAGGAGCAGCACTTGAGACTAATAACGTCAAATAATCAATCATCCGCAAATATCCTGCATTATGCATCAAGCAATGAGACTGAGCAGAATCAGACTACTGTACTGTGTACATATTGCGCAATATTGTGTTGTATTTTGTAATTACATGATGTGTATCTGTTAATAGTCAAATAGCCACTCCCTGATTTTTTTTTTTTTTTTTTTCTTCTTCTTTTTACAATCCCACCCCACACAGGAGCTGTGTCGCCAGCGTATGGCCATCCGGGCGTCGGAGCGCGTGGAGCGTCCAGAGACGCTGCGCCACTCGCGCCTCAACAGCGTGTCGTCCCAGTTCAGCGACGGCCCCGGGGCCGGCAGCCCGTCCACGCGCAGCAGCACCTCCTCCTGGTGCGAGGAGCCCGTGCCGTCCAACATGGACATCTCCACGGGTCACATGATACTGGTGAGCAGTGAGATCTTCCATTTTTTTTTTTTTTTTGCGGCATTTGGAGCATAATGACGTGTCCTACGTAACTCCTGATAAGTTGTCTATACAGGTAGATGGACAACTTCCAAATATGTGCTGCACCATTTAGTGTTGTTGTGAAGCCGAACAAGGGCTCTTAAAAACAGCAAAGATGGAAACCAAATACTTTTTCTGAAGAAACCAACTGCCAATATGTAAGGTTGCTGGCACTTGGTTTGTTACATTACGATATTATGACCGTATTGAGTGGATATCAGTGGCGTTTTTTTGGTATGCGCAATATGTGCGGCCACACAGGGTGGCATATCTGGGGGGGGGGTGAATTTGTGCTCTCTTGGAGATGTTATAAGCGGTCAAAAATTGTTAATTTTGTGCTAATGAACGTTGAAGTGAAATGTCATGTGCTGTAAAACATCTCAATTCTTCCGAGAGCTCTGTATGTGGGGGTGGAGCTAGGATTAGCTGGTTGTCGATAGAAAGCGTGAAAATGATAAGTTATTTCGTGGTAATAATGGCCCTAGATACTGTTCTCCTATTGGATGGCGATGCACGTTTACGGTTGCTTCTGATTGGTCAAAGTCGGATCAAAGCATGCAATTCCAAATGAAAGTATTATTGTAAATTACCGCACGTCATTATATATGGTATGATATGTCTGTCGTTCTTGGCTCACCTCGTTCTCTTCAGAAGTCTTTTATATTATTATCCCGCTTTTTCATCTCTACTACCTTTTTTTTTTCCACCACTGCTCTGCTGTGTGATTTTCTCTCTTTATCTGGCTACTGTCATTTACCCGCGCACTGCTGCGGCAAAATAAATCCAACTTGCTTTTTTTTTTTTTTTTGCCCGAAATATCATTTTCCTCTATGTGACTGTCATTGGGGGTGTTAGTAGTAATTGGATTTTTTTTTGTTTTGTTTTGTTTTGTTTTTGGCGGAAAAAAAAGGCCTTTCCTTCCACACATCCGCACAATGGATTGTTTTAATTTAGCAGCACGTCATTCATTTGGGACAAGCTTGATAAAGAGACGGATAGATGCCTGGCAGTGTTTCCATTAATGGCGGGCGCATTCATCATATGCCACGTCTGCCTATTATATAGGGGGAGGCTGTAATGAATGAGAGGGAATGTGAGTAATGCCTTGTATTGCTGCTAATAGATGGCTTTTTCTTACACTCGTCAGGGCTTGTTTGTGCCGACCCCCCCTTTGAACGCGGCGACAATAGCGCAGCGCTTTCACAACAAAAAAAGGGCCCTGTGAATCATTTCTAGGAGGCGGGCTGTTATTATGATTATTATTAGCCTTAGCTTCTCCATAGCGGCGAGTGTAGCGTCGTGAGTGATCTATTCTTTCGTTCAGAAGTCCAAACTACTGTAGATTGGATTCCACACTGAGAACGTCATGTACTAAAATGTGTCACGTAACATTGACATATACAGCGATAGAAACAGATATCCATTCGTTTGGTTTAAATGGATATAATGGAATGCTGGGGCCACCCCGCTTTACATTAACTAATGCTAAACATCACAAAACACATGAATTCATTATAGCCATAAGTCTATTCAGGGAATTATTTTGATTATTTTATATATATATATATATATATATATATATATATATATATATATATATATATATATATATATATATATATATATATATATATATATATATATATATATATATATATATATATATATATATATCGGTGTGCTATTGTTTTTAAGAAGAATGGTTAAGGGACGTCTAGGTTTTGGAAAGCAGCGCTCACGTGGGTCTCTTCTTAACATTCTGCCGCCGTCATCTCCCGTCAAACCATGTGTGTGATTGCCTTCTTATCGCTCATCTCGGGCCTATATTTGCTCCTCTCATCTCATCTCTCCGTCGCTCTCTCGCTATTTGGAGCGGTGCGGCGTGTGGAGAAGGGTGATGAATACGCAGTGTTCCAAAGCTCACACACTCAGACTGCAAAAAAAAAGGAAAGTCTTGTGTAACTTGGAAAGTGAAATTGGAAGCGTCTGTGTGCTGAGTCATCAGCTCCTTGTTTTCCATTCGGAGCTGCTTCGACACGCCCTTTGCTGTTTTGCATCGAGTCCAAGACCCAGTAGGCAAAATGGCCGAAATTGCTCTTTTATGTTTCCCCACTACATTGTGGTTCATTCTTTACACTCCCCGGTGTATGGCAGATGTGTATAGAATTCATTCTTGCATTTTTAAGTGCTTGAAATGTACAATGGTAACTTGATTTGCGCGGTTCATCCATTCCGTGACATAGCAAAAAATCCGCATTTGACGCCAACTCAAAAAGGTTTGTAATGGCTATCAATGCCACAAGATGGTGGCATAGCACTTATTTTACTATTAGGCAAGACTATGGCCTGACTAAATGAAGCTCCTCCCCTCAGTTCAACAAAGATGTTGGACACCCAAAAAAAGCCAGCAGATGGAACCAAAGCAATATTTCTATATTAGACAGAAAAATAGTCACGAAGGATGCTGTAGTTTCCCCAAATCTGAAATTGCTAAACCACAAATATCTATGTATAATATCTATATAAAATTGTCTCGCTATATTGCAGATTTTCACCCGTAGCGGGTGCGTCTGGAACGTGTCCTCTACGCAGAATTGAGTTTTCACTGTACTGTGCAAACGCACCAGGACCCTTGGTGCTCAGTACAGGACCATGGACAGAGCCCCACAGGCCACATGCAAAAATATTTCTCTGTCCTAGCTTGCAAACTGTTCGGATAGCCTGTAGGCCCCATGCATTTATTCATGATATTGCCCTTGACTGCAACATTCTCATACCTCTGAGTTCCTTCATTTCATTTTAGAGATTAGGAAAGTAGTCATACAGTTGCAATTTTCATTTCACATGTACAGTATCACAGGAGGCGGGACAACTTGGGCTACAACTTCAGTTTGAAAGCAGCCGTAGTTTTCTAGCAGCTGAAAGATTGTCTGTTGACGAGTGACACACAAGACGGAATGTTTAAAAATAATGGGGCTGTTGCAAAAATGCTGCTGTGATTGCACAAATCAACAAGCGCTGATATTCTCCACCAATAAATGTCATGGCCAAAAACAGTCCACAAACATTTAATGGGAGAAAAAAAGAAAAGGGTGGAAAATACAAATTAAAGGGAACATTTTGCTGAGCTCTTTTAACAGGCTGGCAACTCAATGGCGCCATTAACCAAATATTACAGGACTCTTGATGATGTCAATTTCTCATTGCATTGTATTACAGAACTGAGCATGAGCCGTACTTTTCCCACTTCTGGTTTATCACATCATAAATCCACCCCCCACCCCCCTCCCCGCCCTTCCTTTTACAGACTGTTGTAGGCTGCTGTTAGTTTTAATGTGACAGTAATGTGTTACCTGTTGTTTGTCGTCCGCCTTCATCCCGATTTCACCCAGCTGCCTCGGCTGCTGAGCAGACTGCTTATGGGATTAGACATTGTTTCCCTGACACTCAGGCCTCCCCCATCCCAAGTCCCTGATTGGCACACGTAATCCTTCCCACATTCGCTAAACCTTTGCTAGCCTGTCTGCGGAATAAGCCGCGGTCCGCCGCCTCTCGCCGAGAGCTCACCGCCTTGATAAGGGGGCGCTGGCTGCATCGCTTTAATGGGAAAATATGAATGTAGAGGGCAATCAATTCGGCATGTCATTTGAATGGAATGTGATGCGCTTGTGAGTGGATGTGATGCTGGAGAGAGGATACAACACGACAGGTGACAGGCTGCGATTGAAAAAGGACTCACATTTTCGACGCATGTAAAAGTACTGTATGACTCAGGTAATCAGAAAGAATACTCAGATCGGCGTAAGGGACAAATTCTGACTAGGAAGGAACAATATTCAAGTACAGTAAACTCACCTCCATTGAGGGAACGTCCATGATATACAGTACAAAGACCATATTTAAATACTTCCCAGGCACGTTTTTATGGTATTTATGGCACTTTTGGAAGGTCTTTAAACACACTCCAACATAATATAAACACATTCGAAAAGATTTATCATTTTGAATATAATGCGAGGGATCAATCATCTCACAATCTACAATCATGCCCAAAGATCCATCCATGTAGATTAGAAAATGAACCCACAGCCCTTGCAAGGCTATGCTTGAAACACTCCCCATCTTATTTCAAATGTACGCAGTGTTTCACAAAATCGCGTGCTGACTGCTCGTGGCTAAAAGTAGAATTACATCCTGAAATAAAAAACTAAATACTGTACAGAAAAAATACCATGATGGAGTTACTGTAGTCTGAAACAGTATTCAGGTAGTGAGGAACAACACTCAAGTCATTTGGAAAATTGAACAGTTAGTCAAAAACAGAACTGAAGTACCCGGGAACAAAGTTTAAGCAGGACGTAGGACTGTCCACAACAATACCTGTCCTTCTCTTACCACTGTTGTTCTTTCAGCAAAAAAAAAAAAAGTATTGCCAAAATCACAAACGCATACTCAAGTGGTTTTCTTAACAACATGCAAATACTGAGAAAACATGGACTATTTTCCCGCATGAAATTAAAAGCTCCCGGCAACAGCAGCGAACAATTCGATTTTAGGAGACTGCCATTAAAGGTGGAGGTGGAACACACTGTGCTTTCTCATTATGGCCCTGCATTAATCGCGCTCATGATTAACCTGGCAAGGAGCTCATAATCGAGACAAGAAACAGTGTGATTCCCATCATTCCACTTGTAATGGCAGTCTCTAAAACTCGCCTAGTCGCTGTGTTGCGGGAGACTTTTCATTTCCATGCAAAGGGAAATTAGTCCCATTGTTTTCTCAGACATTGCCATTGTTGTAGAAACACTTGAGCTATGCGTTTGTGTTTTGGCATTTTTTTTTTTTTTTTTTTTTTTTTTACAAAGATGTGCTTTTTCGCGTTTGACAGACAGCACAGACTGTAACAATGAAGCCGCTCAGCCTACCTACGCCGCCTTTAATACGGGATAAACCCGGCGCGGGCGCGCGCGGGTATCACTTTCATTGTATTAGCCAGCTGATCCCTGACATCAGTTTATGAGTCTGTAATCTTCCGCCCCGCACAATAGCACACTAAACCATTTAACCCCCATCGGGAGGGGAGCCATGATACTGGGCAGAAATGGGGGGAATATGGCGCCTGCTTGGGGGGGGAAAAAAAAAAAAAAAAAAAAGCCTCGCCTTGCCAGCTACATCCTCTAAGCTCTCTAAGACTTGCCCTGATTCGGGAGAATACACACAAACACGCACACGCAGCAACCCCCCCTCTCTTTTGCCATCTTTGTCTCTCGAGCAAATTCAATTTTGTCCTCTGCGAGCGATGGCTTAAACGCAGACAATCTTATCAGTGGTAGTGCAAGCAGTAAAGGGCGACACTGAAACACCCCTCAAGTATTTCCACAGCTGGCAAACCTCTCAGGAGTCTTAATTGTGTTCTCCACCCCGCCTCAAACTACAAAACGTTGGCTTCCCCCCCTGCCCCCCTTCCACCTGCCGCCTAACGCCAGTCTGGGTACCTTTCAAGTTTGCGGTGTGAAATGGAAATCTTGTTTTCCCTCAGTCATACATGGAGGACCACTTGAAGAACAAGAACCGTCTGGAGCGCGAATGGGAGGCCCTGTGCTCGTACCAGGCGGAACCCGGCACCTGCAGCGTGGCCCAGAGCGAGCAGAGCACCAGGAAGAACCGCTCAGACGCCGTGCTAGCATGTAAGTGCTTTTCCCGGAAGCGGGAAACCGCTCCCATTCACAAAACCTTGTTTGTTTACGTGTTCAGGTTCAGGGAATCAGGTAAGCGGGCACAAGATCGTCGGGAACAATGCTAAGGTAGCCCGAAATAGACTAATTGAATAGTCCGAAAATCCAGATAGTCTGCAGCACTACTCAGGTGGTCAGGAACAATCCTTGAGAGCATTGTCCAAGTGGTCAGGAACAATACTCAGGTCGTCAGTACAATCCCCACGTCAACAGGAACAATCGTTCAAAAAAACAATGCTCAAGTCTTCAGAACTCCAAGTAGTCGGGAACAAGACTGGGGTAGTCAGCAATGATACCCAGGAAGTCAGGATCAGTACTCGGGTAGTCATACCCAGGGTAGCAAAAAAAAAAATAAAATACATAGTGAGGTAGTGCATAACAGCACCCTGTGAGACGGAAACAATATTTTGTTAGTAACAATACTCAAGTAGTCTAGAACAGCACCCATATAGTTAGGAACAAGACCTAGGTAGTCAGGAATAATATTAGGGTAGGCAGGGAGTTCAAGACAGTACAGGACCATACCAGTGTGAATACCAACAGTATTAGTTCACGGCAAGAAGCAGTTGGCTTGTTTTTTGACTAACTGTCAATCAATCACGACACCGACACCCACTCGACTGCGTGTAACACTTGAGCGTCTGAGATTAGAAGCTCGGCTGTCACTCAAGGCGACGTGTTGAACAGGAACACCGAGTGCGCGTTCGCAAGCGCTAGATTTTGGTGCAAATATGAAGGACTTGAGGGGCCCTTCTCTTCTTGGAGGTGTCGAGATTCCGGACTTGTGCGTGATGAAAGAGCGACGAAAGCGCTTTTCCTCCCCACGCATCCTCTCTCTCTCTCTTAATTTGCCACCAAGCCAACGCGGTATTCCGTTGTTTTTTTTTTTTTTCACGCGGGATGGCAGGGAGGGGAATTACGCTAATGAATTATGCATCTTTGTTACAGATGATCATTCCAGGATCACCTTGAAAGCGGAGAATAACCACAGCGGCTCAGATTACATCAACGCCAGTCCAATCGTGAGTATTGTTCAGTCACTCTGTCTTTTGGCTTGTATCTGCTGTTTCTGTGTTTGGTTTGTCATCGATTTGAGTGTATTGATTTTTTTTTTTTTTTCAAAACTTCTGAAAGCGAGGATCCGCGTGGATCTATAACTTTTTTTTTTTTTTTCCATCTGTACAAAACTAACGAAAGATATGTATCTTTTGTTACAAGCAAATACATCTCCAAATATATCCAAAAGTATGCGGGTGAGGGCTAAGGCTATTTTTTTTTTTTTTTTTTTAAGTACTCCCACTACCACCGCATGTTGTCATTTGTGATTTCCCCCGTGGCTGCTGCAAAGGGACTCCATCAAAAGCAACAGGAAGCTATGCATTTCAAATACAGTACCCTGAATTTTCCGAGCAGATAAAGAAGGGAGCTGCACTAAAAGCTTAATGCGCCTCTCAAACAAACAATGCGCGCTTTTACATGCTCCATTTTCTCTGATGGCATATTCACACGGAGCTTTTTTTCAAGGTTGCGGGCGACAAGCAATAACATTTTGGGGGTTAAACGACCGAAGGGTTGCGAGTGGGCGAGGAAGTGGCAGGACACGGGAGGAGTGGGCGGATGAAAGGAGGGTAATTACAACACAATAGGGACCCCCGGCTGTGTCGAGCAAAACTGATAATTATGTCTGTCAATGTGGCTTCTTCCTCTTCATTAGCTCCCAGGCAGCGGCGTCCGACCAAAAACAATCGGGCTCTTTTCTTTGCCGGGGAGTACATAGAAGCTAGCGAGCTAATGTAGCGGTCTACAGTTTCACTCGGTGTGCCTTCTTGTCGACAGCACAAACACATGGACTTGACTGCAATACTCGGGTAGACAGTAGTGTGTAGTCCTGGACAATACCAAGATAGTCGGAGGGAGTCCAGAAACAATACTCGTGTAGTTAGGAACGATACTTGAGGAGCTAGGAACGCTACCCAGGTAGTCAGGAACAATACTTGGGTAGGCAACAACAACACTCGAGTAATCCGGAACAATATTCAGGTTGTCACGAACAATACTCCAGTTGTCCAGAGCTATACCCTGGTTGTCAAAAACAATACTTAGCGGAACAATACCTAGGTAGCCTGAGCTATATTGAAGAGTCAGGAAGGGAATCAAATGTATTGCACGTCACAAGTATAGAGCAACAAAATTCACTTAAAGATATATAAACATTCTGTATGTATCTACTATAAATATATACACATACATATTTTCATAAAAAATAATGACCGGCAGAGGTAGACAGAAAAGGATGCCCGATGAAAAAGAAAAACATAAGGAAGGGGGATGAGGAAAAACAGCCTTAAATTCTACTGCTATAAGGGAGGGGCACAGTATGAGTTTGAAAAAAAAAAAAAAAAAGAGATGACCACAATGGGAATGATACCCAAGTTGTCGGGAACAATCCTCGAGTAGTCAGGAACAATATCCAAGTAGTCAGGAACAGTGATCAGGTAGTCGGGAATAATACTCTGCTTGTCAGTTATCAGACTCTGAAAGTCAGAAACAATTCCTGAGTCGTCAGGAACAATACTTGGATACTCTGAAACAATACAAAGGTAGTCAAGAACAATACCCAAGTAGTCAGGAACAACTGAAACAAAACAAAAGGACTGAGCGAACATTATAGAGCATCAATGAGCCTGCGTCAAGTATTTAGCGTGTGACGTGTCTTTGGGATACAAACGCAGACTCAAAGCGCAAGGCCAGAAGTGGCAAACACGCAGAAGACATTTTTTGCGAGCCCTTTTACCACCAAACCAAAAGAGAACGACTTTCTCCGCCCGCTCCGTCATAATCGCCTCGTAACAACGGCGGGGAGGAGGACGGCCGAAAACGCAGGACCGCTCTTTCATGTTTGCGTTTTAGTATTCAAGAGGCGGTGGCGGCAGCGGGTCTGTGTCCTTGAGATTGGCAAAACGAAACGGCAGAGCTCGCGTTCGCCTTTCATTTCAGTGTGGGGAGTCCCCCCCGCCCCCGCCCCCCGCCCCCAATTCTTCCTCTAGCAAAAACCATGTGAGGAATCTTAACCAGAAAGCATGGAAAAAATGTTTTGCTGAAGGACAACAGTGTTCCGGTGATCTCCTTCTTGCATGTGTGTGATGTTTAAAGAACTGTACTTCATTGGAAAGACAAGATTGTTTTGTTCTTTTTAACTTAAAGATAATTGATGCTGTGCGGACACAATATTAGGGACAGCTGCTTTTATGTAGATAAGACTTTATTGATCCCTCACTGGGTAATGAAATGTGTTCGAGCAGCCTGATAAATGGAGAAAGTAAAGCGACTTTTGCAGAACAACTTTTGATTAAAAGTGGAAAAATGAAAAAAAAAAAAAAATAGGAAATTACTTTTACAAATAACATAAATGAACTCATCTAATTAAACAAATGTATTTTTTATTTAATTTTTTGCTGAGATGGCTGGTCAATTATGTTTAATTTAAATACATAGCTAGGCTAAACGTGCAGGGACATTTTGAATAGCCGCTGGGTTATTTTGGAACCTTTATTAACCGTCCAATTTTTTTTTTTTTTTAGTTTTATGTGCAATATATTTTAATTGAACCATTTTCGAAGTACAGTTTGTTTTGTTTTTTTCTAAATTTACGCAGAGTGTTGACGTTCAAACGGTACACCACCACAGTGCTGCGTGATTGCGCAACGACATCATCTTGCAATGCCATTTAGCATCTTTAAGGGAAAATCTTTAGCAACATCCCCTGAAAATTAGTCGGCAACACTGCGTTGAGCGCTGCAAGGACTTTGAGACTTCCACTCAACAATGACTTTTGCGCTTGGTCTAACAAAGCAGGTTCAAAGATAAATCCCATTGGCGGACAGGAGGGAGACGCTGAACGCCTCGGCGAACGTAAAGGGACGACATGATAGTCTCCGTCCAGATGGAGGATTTAAGATGCGGTCCAAAACACTGCGTGACACTGCGTTTTCTCCCTCCCAGATGGACCACGACCCCCGCAACCCCACTTACATCGCTTCGCAGGGCCCGCTTCCCTCCACCGTGGCCGACTTCTGGCAGGTACGTCTCGTCCGCCGCCGCTCCCATCACTCAAACTGATTTGTTTCTTCAGCCGTGAGGTTTCCGAATAATCGCAGCCGAGACGCACACGGTGGGGAGAAAAGGGGGGGGGGGGGTGAACATCTGGGTTACACGTTCTTTGCGTTGTGCGTTGTGATGGGAGCTCTCGGCGGGAGATCAGCAAGCCCCACTTTGCGCCTCCCGTGTATTATTCCTGCGAAAAATATTTACTCAACGATATTTTTAACAAGCTTTAAACAATGCTTAATACTTTTCTCAAACTCACATTTCTTCAAACAGTCGGGGTGCCGTGGCCCAATTTCTATTTAAGACAAATAAAAGCCTCCCTCAAATTAAAATGTTTTCTCCCCACTCAGAAAAAAAGAAAAAAAAGTCTAAAAGTAGAATGATCTCAGTTCATGGGCGGTAACGTTCCAAGAACGTGTGACTGAACTATGTTGCTAACCAAAACAGTGGCACTTACTGAGTTGTTTAAACAGCCTCTCAGATGAATTAGAGTTGTAAACAAGAGCCCGGCAGAATATCAAAGATGATCTTACCGCGAACTCCGCTCCTAACCAAAACAGCAGCACTTACTGAGGCATGGAAATGTATTTAAGTTGCATGCTGAGCACACAAATACAGCGCAAGCATAAAATGGAAAATACTGTTCGTATTAGTAGCAGTGTCAGTGTTTTGGCTATGTGCCCAAGTGGGATCGTTTGTGACCTCAGCGAGCGCGCATGTGAGCGTCTGGGTGCGAGCTGTGGCCGACAGCAGCTCCTGTGTGAATGTGCTCGTAGCGTTTGTGTTTTATAACAACAACAAAAAATGCCATCCGTGACATATTTTCCACATTGCGGGAAGTAGACTTTAAAAACGCATAAAAAAATAAATAAAAAACAATTAGGATAAACTGCAAATTTACACACAGATTCCCGTGATAGACAAGTAGAGTCCAACAAAAAATTCTGCAGTGTAGCAAACTTTTAATTGCAGTGGTACCTTGAGATTTGTTTCACGACTATGCCCCGCACTAAAAACATTTAGATGCCACTTATCAGCCTCCCTCCCAGAGAAAAACAACAATTTTTGTGGTGTTTTTTTTTTCAAATTAGGAAAATAGCACTTTATAATATTATACTTCATTAAACTGCCGTCATAGTCTTTGTTTTTCGCAGAGGATAAAGAAGATATGCCTGGGTGTATTGTTGTATTGTCTCTCAACATGTTTGCGTCCAAACATGTGTTGCTTGAACCATTCCAACACTGCCGCGCGGATACTATTTGTTAGCCCGTCTATGCCCTTTTGCATTGTTTGTTAGCATTAGGCTAAGCGGACTCAAGGAAACGAGCTGTGTGGTTGTTTTGAATACACACACATTGTAATTCTTTGTTTTATGTTCAACTTAAACAGGTAGTGGCACGACACATGTAGCCAAAGACTGCAAGAGTACTCAGTCATACATTATTAATCCTCTCCGGAGAACGACCAATATTAGTGCCGTACTGACGAGGGGACAAAATGTTGAGAGATCTCAATCGAGATTTATGATAAATCCCATTTTGAGTTTCTCGTTAGGATATCCAATATGATTGGCTGCTGCTGCATCCAGGCGGGACTGCCTAAAATGATTAGGACTCATAATAGCGCCTCAATGAACAGTATATCCGTCCGTATGTCTTATGCCGCCCCCAGGTGGACAAGTCACAGTTGCAATGTAACAAGCGCAGTTTCCGCCGATGATTTGGGAGTCCCGCGCCCACAATAACGAGGCTAATGTATTCCCATTCCTTTGGCGGAGCACCATTAATCACCCGCAGCCACGAGCCGTTGTTAAACATGCTTTTTGCGTGAAGGTGCGCACTAAATGATGCATGCTGGCCAAATGGCGTCCCCGTGTGTTAATAAGACGCCCACCGTTGTAATTAGCAGTCGCGTGACGGGAGTGCCAAGCAGCCGGCCCCTTTCGCCATCGCGTGTCAAAGTTTTCTCAAGTTGGGACTTCCTGGGGAAAAAAAAAACTGATTTTGTTAGCCGACGATAGGCTCGCAGTTAATTACCAACGCGATAGCTTTTAACTGCAATGCATCCTAATTGTGTGGGTAGCCCCCCCCCCCCTTCTCGATTCCAATGTGTGGAGTGCCTCTAATGAAACGCTGATCATTTTGGATTTGTTTATCGGTGTTCGTGCCAGGAAAAAACAAAACGGTTAAAAAGAATGGATACATTTGATAAATGCACCATTTCTAGTCTGATTCAAACATTCTCCTCCAAGGTGGTCAACATTCAACGTGCTGAGCTTTCCATAATTTCCGTGAGGGGAAAAAACGTGATCAAGTAGCTCTATTGTGTGATTCACCTTTTGTTTTTCAAAGCCTCTCGTTTTACATTGGCTACATTTCGACATTTCGAAACTTGAATAGACAATGTTTTGACAGCCGTTTGGGTAACCGGAAAGGGTGCAGCTCTCTGTATATTTCAAGTATGAATTTTGTCTTGCGCTGAGAAAGATTCCGTCACCAAGTAGATATGAAACGAAAAAACAATCTCGAAGTCGGTCGTGCGCACTGCACATATTTGATAAATGTACCGAACGCTCGTAAAATCGTGAGCCTTCCTCCCATTTGCCTTAATGGCCGCTTTGGGCTTGTGTGTTTCTCCCGAGCGCACGTTACACTTTGCTGCGTCGGTGACGGTTTCTTCATGCCTCCTGGACCCGGATTAAGAAATCCATTTCATCCTCGTGCGCCGCCGCCCGTAATGCGGGATATTCCGCCGCTTGTCAGCCTTGAACGATTGCGTTTCCTGCGGCGCGCAGATGGTGTGGGAGAGCGGCTGCGTGGTGGTCGTCATGCTCACCCCCGTCTCGGAGAACGGCGTCAAGCAGTGTCACCTCTACTGGCCGGATGAGGGCTCTGATGTCTACCACTTCTACGAGGTACGGCGTCATGGCTTGGAATTGTGCGCGCCACAGTTTGTGAATAAACGTTCGAATGAATGGCAGTGCCACGGCAGTGCCACGGTGCACTCACGGCGACTCGCAATTTGGAAATCCACAATATTGCAATAAATATCATACTGTGACATCAATACCCTGATAAAACCAAACCAGGGGTTTTTCACACTTAAAGTGGGAAAAAAAAAAAAAAAAAGTCAACCCAAACATATTTTTTTTAAGCAGCAAAACGCACTCGTTTTTAGCCGGCTCCGGGGGCGGCCATTTTGTCGCTTCTGTCGACTGAAAATGACATCACAAATGCTCACAACGACCAACCACAGCTGACCTGTTTTCTGAATCTGAGCCGTGATTGGTCGTTGTGAGCAGTTGTGGTGTCATTTTCAGTCGACAGAAGACAAAATGGCCGCCCCGATAGATGGATAAAAATGAGTGGATTAACACTTATTCCACCAACACAATATTTATTAGAATGCCCTGTTTCAACTACTGCGCTTGCATAGAACATATTCTTGAAAAGAAAAAAAAAAAATGTTTGCGTTGACTTTCCCTTTAAGGGCGCAACATAGCTCGTGGTTTTGAACTGGATGGCATTCATGATGTTGCCGTGTGTGGTGGTGTGCATCCAGGTGAACCTGGTGTCCGAGCACATCTGGTGCGAGGACTTCCTGGTCCGGAGCTTCTACCTGAAGAACCTGCACACCAATGAGACGCGCACCGTCACGCAGTTCCACTTCCTCTCCTGGATGGATCGCGGCGTCCCCAACACGGCACGCACCCTCTTGGACTTCCGCAGGTACAGCTGAGTGCCGACCCCTCGGCCGATCGGTTTGTTCACTCCCTCCCTCCTTTTTTTCCCCCCCATTTGGTGGATCTAACAAGGTTTCTCTCCTTTCCTCCAGGGTTATAATAGTTTGGGATTTTTCAGTAGTTTTTATTTCGTTTTGACTTCTCTGCTTTAAATTCAGTTTGTTGTAATGACTTTTTAGAGCAGATTTTTTTTAGTCATTTTTATTTTGGGGGAAAATCCCTTTTTTTTTCTTTTTTTTTTAAATGTTGTAGTATCAGTTTTAGTTTAATTTTAATATGGATAATATTTGTCGAGTGCAAGATTTTTCAAAAGTCACTAAGTATTGTGTAATAAAGTAAAAAGTAAACTAAACTTCTTAAACAACTGTTTGACCTTCCATCTACTGTATGGACGCACAGCAGTTACCGAAATAAATAAATAACATTTCAACTGAACCT